>NC_053456.1:2341118-2671118 GCF_015227805.2 Hirundo rustica | reverse complement strand
CAAGCTGCCTGGTTTCTTATTCCATACCTCTCTGCAAGAGTTTACAGGCTTCATATATAAATTACAATTCCCCTTTATTAATCTAATTGATCGTTTAGTTCCAAATGCATATGCAAGATCTTTTGAAACCTTTTAGACCCCTGTGGTTCAATATCAATCTCAAAATATTAAAAGCATCTTGTGGAAAATTAGAAAGCAGATGAGACTCTTTGGGACTGGAGATGCTGTAGAAGCTGAAACTTTTAAAGCAGCATTGACACAATTATTGAATGCTGTCATTGCTCAAAAGGGCTTTTTATTTTATTGGTTCTTCTGTAATTGTTTTGTATTTTTACTCTATCTGTGCTGTGCAGCTGCCAGGAATTCAACTTTAATGAGCAGCAATGTTTAGCTGCAATCAAACAAAGCCCTACACCTTGAGGTTTTGTTCCATTCTTCTTTCTCACGTTCATTTACCAGGCCCAGATATTTTGTTGCGCAAAATTTACAGGATGTTTTAGGTTGGAAGGGACCTTCAAGCCCATTCAGTTCCAGCCCCTTGCCATGGGCAGGCACAACTTCCACTAGAATAGGTTGCTCCAAGCCCTATAAAACCTGGCCCTGAACAGTTCCAGGGACGGAAAACTCGGATGAGATCATTTTTCTCATCTAAGAACAAAAAATTTTGGAAGTACAGGTTCTCATTTCCAATTGATGGGAAAAAAAAAAAAAAACCAAAAAAAACCCAACCACTTGAAAAATGGAACTTTCAAAAATGGAATGCAGCTCTTTCCACATGGATCATTTTACTAACTTCTATTTGCTTAAACACCCTTTCCCCTAGATCTGATGTATTTCAGAGAAGGAGTATTTCCCATGGTGATTCTGGAGTTTTTGGGAAGCCAAAAAAGAGACAGCTTCATTCAGGAACATACAGCATGCAGAGTCGTGACTGCAGGTGGCATGATTGTTCCAACTGAATTAATGTAACAAACACTGCAATTCTCACTCCTTGCAACGACAGAGACTGTTTCCTCAAAAAAGAACCTAAAAGAAAAATATTCCTCTCCTTTTCTTAATTCTCATTAAAGCACATACTGGAAAAGAGTTGAAAGGAGTCAAAACAACCAAACTGCCCTTTTTCAGAGAGAAAAAAAATAAACCTTGACTGGTACCACCAGAGTAAGAAATGGTTCTTGAATTCAAAACACCTCTGTAGAGTCTTCCTGAAATATTCACTGTTGTGAAATTTAAACTCTTTGTGGAGCACCTTGAAAAGCAAAGGCTTTTGAGAAAAAGGGGGTAACAGTCTAATTGGGCTCATTTAAAACTTTCAGTCAAATTTAGAGGCAGATTTTAAATATTTAAACTCTTTCGGTGGAGCGATGTAGCTTAAAATACAAAGCATAACATACATAAAATATTGTGAGTTATTAGGAAATGGAAGCAAAATAAGTCTAGAAGCAACATTTTTTCCTTAACCCTTTGCTTAAATATTTCCATGGTGACCATAGTTAAAAAAAAAAATCACCACAAAATCTAATCAGGGGAATCTCAACAAAAGTTCTCAAATAAGAATTATAAAAAAATAAAACTACACATCCTATTTGTTGCATTTCACCCAGGCTCTTTAATAATTTTTTTTGTATATGACTGTATCCAAACCAGGTTTAGTTTAAAAGCGGGGAACATTGGGCAAGGGACCCCAGTGAGTCCAATGAAAAGGAATAATGAAAGAACTCCTGGCCAGGAGCAGGAAAAGTCACTCAGGTGAGTATTATGGGTACTAATAAGTAGTAATAGGAGGGTAAGTAAATCAAAATAAAGAAATTGAGAAAGGCAAAGAAAAAATATTTAGAAATACTCAAACAATGCAGAGATTAAAGTAAATAATGAGACTCTACATCATTTATTTGAACATTTTCTTTACTACTTTTCCCAAAACTATTTCTTGTTTTAGGGAACTTAGTCATGCAACTAAATCTGCCTCTTTCTTTGTAACTCCCTGAGCGTGGAAACGGCTTACACAAATCTAATCCTCCATCTCCAGGCTCTCCAAAAAAAGCTGCCATGAAACCTGTCACTCTTCATTCCTCAGATATGGAGATTCTCCAGTAAAAAGTAAGACTCATAGAGATAGAGAAGAACTGGGAATATTCACCAGCAGATGAGCTGGAAGATGGAAAATGCAAGGATCAGCAGGAAAACATTTCTGTGAAGGCCAGAACTGTCTGTCTTTATCTAATTTAGAGTTAGTCTGAGAAAAGGAAAAGGCTACCTGATCACACAGTCCTAATTCAGCTGGAGAAAAACAGTCAAAGGAAAATCATCAGCCTGGCACAATTGTAAAGGGAAATAAATAAGAATGTTTTGATACATGTAAAATACAACTTACAAGTCTACTCATCTCAATGTAAAACTGCATAAAAGACAAACTGTAATCTTTTGAGAAATCTATATTTTAGGACTCTGATTTTACCAGTTCTCTGCTGTAGTTCAATAAAGAATTATATGGATGAAAAATATTTAGTGTGAACTTTTTTCACCAATCACAATGCTTTCCAACCCACACTCAAAATCTCTTCCTTCCTCACACCTGAGATCTACATCTTCTCCCCATTCTCTGATGTAATATTGGTCTTTACTTACAGAACCATTAAGCTTGGAAAAGGTCTCCAAGACTAAGTTTGACTGCTAAACAGCAGAACCATGCCTGGATTTTCCGCCTTCCACATTCACTGGCCACAGCAGCTGTGGTTTCATTAGCTTCACCCTGTTAATTGGCAGCTGCTCTGCTCACTTGACTCTGAGTTGTCTCAGCCATTTTTCAGCCCACCCCCATAACACACCTAATACAGCCCATTTTTTTTTTTTTTCCCATTTGAGGCCTCCTGCCCAGAAAAGTCCACCAAGACTCCCTTGTCTTCCCAGTCCACAGGTGAGCAGCAGCAGAGGCTGTTGCTTCATCAGAGATTCATAAACCACTGACGACAGCTCCCCCTCAAAGCTCCTTGCAGGGAGTTTGGATAAAACCACAACTGGATAACAAGATAAACATTCCCAATAAATCCTGACTCAGTGTCCCTCCGCAGCAAGCCACAGCACCACTCACCAGGAAATTAATAATGAAAGGGTAAGATAGATGCAATTTGACCACCTGAGAGTGTAAAGATGCCAGGAGCTGCTCATAAATTTGCTTTTCCTCCCGTACAATCTCACAAGGAGAGGTGCAGACACGCTCATCTCCTGTACTCCAGCCTTCCTTTGGGATCAAGACATTGCCTGCAAACCTGGATCTCCACCTTGCTCTCGGTATCTCCAGCCAACTGCAATCAGAGAAGACTCATATTCTTCCATTTGCTCCTACTTGTCAACATTATGATCTAAGCAAAGGTCATAACGCTCCAATATCCAAAAATCCAGCTAATTGATTCCCTCTGGGTATCAAATCCCCACAGCACTGCAGTTATTGCTGCATCAATCATATTGCTGTTCATACCAAAGAATTAGAGGCATGTCCAAAACCCTGACATCTCTTACTCCTCCTGTCCTCAGATTCTCCTCCGGCCATTTCCAAGCACACCAATTTTCTCGATAACACATCTGAAATTCAATTTCCCTCATCGGATTTGATTGTGCCTATAAATCTGAGCTTGGCCTGTGATCCCCAAAAAATTCCAGCTTCCAAATTCCTCCCGAAATTCCTGCCAAACTCTGATACTGTATCCACATCCTAACAAAACACCGCCTTGCCACCTGTTTGGGGATTAGAGCACCCAAGAACCACTGATAACTCACATCAAATATTTTTACATCATTCCCATTTTCGGTGCCCATACATAACATTTCTACAACTTTAATTTCACATCCAAATACATCAACTTTAATCCTTTTTTCCCAGAGGGACTAACAAAGGTATGAGATTCCCAAACGTAGGAGTTTGGGGTTTTTTCAGCAAATAAAAAATCCATTCAAATAATGAGGTGCTTTCAACACAGAGCCTCAGAGCTGGTTACCTGCCCAAGGAACTGCTGAAAGTTTGCTACTCACAAAAAAATCACTAAAGCACAAAGAAAATGAAGTCCTTTAGCATTATCTTAGACCTGAAAAAAATGGCATTGAATGGGGCTATACATTCAAATATAAACCAGGATCAATACAGTAATTTTGCTGATGAATTTCTGTGCTCAAATATAACACTAATAAACTCTCACTGAGTCTGAGAGATGGAGTCCCGTGGGTGGAGAGCTGCATCTTCAGCAATGGTGAGTTGAAGGGCCCAGCCTCTCCCTTCAGCAGTTCCTTCCATTGATTTTCTTCTACTTAGAGATATTTGTTCTCACTCATAAGGTGACTTTATTTCTAATGCCACATTATTACTAAGAACTGTCCCACTAAAAGGAAAATACTGAAAACCCAAGCTCTACCAAGGGACCAGACACAGCCAGGGAGACAGGAGTTACCTTGGGAATACATGTGGCAGTCCTGACCTCCCACAAGACACAAAAATTGAAGATATCAGCATCCTACCTGGGAGATTTTCAGCAGCTTGAGTAGAAAGAGGAGGACCAGTTACCCATAAGCCCTTTATAGAGCCCAGGGGAAGGATTAAATAAATGGTAAAATATGGTTGAAATGGCAACTAAGTCATCACAGCTGGGAAAACAAAATCTTTTGTCCTCAGAGTTGACCAATTTAGGCTGAGGTCAAAGGTGCCCAATCCACAGACAGGGAGAGCACCTGTTTGGGGCTAATGCCTGTGGTTTTTTTCATGTCTTTTACACCTACACCTGTCTTTCAGCTGTTTGTAAAGATGAGGAAAAAAATTGTTGCAGATTTTTTTTTTTTCCCTGAGAAAAATCTGAGCCAATCAAACATGGAATTTTGAAAATTGAATGCTTTCTAATCACCTGGTATAAAGCATGTCAAAGAACTTTCTCTGACTAATTAGAGGTGCTCTTCAAGATGGGATTGTGCTTCCTTACCCTGAGCACAGCAATAGCATCAATAAATAACATTAATTGTGGGGTGCATCCAACTCCAGCTATTTTATTGCTGAGGAACTCAAACAACAAAAAAAAAAATGCCAGAACATCTATCAAAGAGAAAGGCACACAAGTTCACCGAACCATCCTGTGTGCATTTATCTAAAATAAAAATTGTATGTAAATGTGTATGCAAATTAGGTGTGGCCCTCCAGCTCCTGGAAAGTCGCCAGAAAAGCCTTCGGTGTTGCAAAGTTGAGCATCCTATCTACCATATGGTGGTACCTATCAATCTCGGGAGGGAAAAGATACCAGATCCTCATACAGATGGCACCCATGGCAGTACCTGTAAAAAGTTTGGGGATTTAGCGATGAAAATGAGGGCGTTTTTGATGTTACAGAAAACACTTGGTGTTCTAAGCAGAGTTTAATAATTAATATTACAGCGATGTGATATAAAAAGTATTAGTAAGCTATAGGCAACCTAAAATTCTTCTAGGAGGATTTATTAACCACTGATAGAAAATTAAAATATTCCCACAGACATTTTTTTTTTTATGAGCGGGTGCATTTAACATGTACCCCTGGGACAGAATAGGTTCAATGACCTCGTAGAAACATAGAACAATTTGGGTGGAAAGGAACCTTAAAGCTCATGGGCAGGGATACCTTCCAGCATCCCAGGGTGCTCCAAGCCCTTTCCAGTCTAGCCTGGGACATTTACAGGGATGGAGCAGCCACAACATCTCTGGGGACCCTGTGACAGGGCCTCCCCACATATCACCACCCTCACAGGGAAGAATTTTTTCCTAAATTGAATCTTGAATCTGAATCCCGCTCTCAGTGTGAGCTCATTGCTCCTGGTCCTGTCACGATAGCTCCTGGTGAAGAGTCACTCTTGACTTCCTTGTAGGTTTGTTTCCACACAACTACAAGACTCGAGTTAGATCAGATCTCCAGTGTCCCCTGCTGATCGCTCCTTGATTTTCATTAATAGTGCCAAGTCTTCAAATAAACAACTGGATTTTTTTCTGAGCAAAAAAACAATTTCTGAAGCATTTATTGGCTTCAGCATCATGGTTTCTGTGATTGGGCTCTCTCTGCCCCACACTATGATTGAGGAACGTGCCCCCAGCAGCACCACAGGACCTAGAAAATCATTGAGACCTGGTTTTGCACGTGGTTGCTGCAAAGTATCTCAACTTTTCTCAGTAGTTTGGGGGCTTTCACTCCTCTGAAATAGAGTTTGGAGAGACGGTTTTCGCTTTTGCTACTGAGCACTCATGCCAAAGAACATTCCTGTTCTCCCATGCATACCATTAGCACAGTGTACATCTGAAATAAAAATGTATTTATATATCTCAGAATGTGAAGTGACGTGTAATTAGGAGTTTAGACAAGAAATTATCGCAGGAGAAACAGGGCCTGGGAGTTGTATCATCTGTCGGGCGCAGCGCTCCGCGAGGGAGCTGCAGGAACGCAGCGCGGCACTTTCCCTATTTATAAAGCACCGAGAATTTCTCCTCTTGGCTGCAAGGCCCACTCAGCCAAGCTGAGCTGTGGGAATATTTCATAATGAACCACTCATTTGCAAGATTTTGACTCTTTGTCTGTTTACACGCTGCCGGTTAATGGCGGGGTATTTATTCCCGTGGTTTCTGCTCCAGCGAACCGCGCGCTGGAGCCGGTGGGAGTTGCCCTTGCTCTGGGCAGAGCACGGATCTTATGATTTGGCCCAGTGGGAGATGAGGGTGCCCAGAAAGGCTGGAGTCCCAGGAAAGGAAAACAGTTAACGTTGCGTTGACAATGTGCCTGAGTTTGATACATTGCCGAACAAGATGTATAGATTTTGTGTAGTGTTGCCCGTAATCAACCTACTGTGGCATAATTAAGGGACTGGTTTAGTTTAGATATAAGAAATGAACTCGCCTTCTCAAATGCAAAACTGGTCAAAGGGGTTGGTTGGTTTTTTGGTTTTTTTTTTATTTTATTTTATTTTACTCTAGTTTATTTTCTTGCGAGTGAAGAGAACATTTGTAATTTCTGTTCTTTCTGTTGTAAATTGTGCGGCGCCGAAAGTTAAAAAATATCTGGCAAGCACACATTGCATATTGCACTCCCCATGATTAGTACAGGTCCATTGGTGGAACGAAATCAGCTCAAACAATGGGTAGAAATAAATCATTACTGGGTACACGAGATCTGAGATGGAAAAGGCACTAATGGTTGTTAAATGAGGTATATTGCATAGAAGGATTATATTTTGAATGGTGTTAAAATTGCTTTGGGAGTGACTATTCTGACTAATATTATTATTTGTGTACTTGAACTCTGACGTGATGGGATTGTACTCCTGTAAAGAGTTCATGAGGACTAGAAATAGATTATCAATGTGGGTTGGTTTTTTTTTTTCTTTTACATTCTGAACAACAAGATGATAAACCACAGTTACAGTGTATGAACTGCGGCTTTATCTACTCTTTCTGAGCCAGAAATGTTCTTAGGTGTTTTTTTCATAAAAGCATGTTTTTGTGTCAATGACAAAGGACTTCAGAAAAATTTATTTATCCCCAAACATAAGACAACTGTGTCACAGATCAAGCTGGGATTTGGGGAGAGAGAAAGATCTTCCAAGTCACAATGTAAATATCTACTAAATACTCACAAATCCAAGCTGGTTGGGTAGTGACGCAAAATCTTCATCACAGATACATGAAGCTACAGAAGTTGGATTTCGATGATCCTCGTGGATGCCTCCCAGCTCAGGATATTCTCCGAGTCTACCATTCTGCAGGTCTGTTTTAATGATGTTTTCCAGTAAATCCCGGCCATTGTGTGCGGGACACAATCCCAACCTCTGGCTCTTGCCATCAGTGACACATTCTTGCCTCTCCAGGGGCTCCTGGCACACAACTCCATCCAGAAGATGTTGCAGGGGATATCACTCACTTCCTCTCCTGTCTCTTCTTCCTGCTGTTATTTGGGAAAGGATTTTTTTCCACTCTTACCTTTCCAGTTGAGAAATTATTTCTAAAACGTGATGCTTTTCTCGGCTGTAAGCCTCAGTTTTGGTACTGTGCCATTGTTGAAGGCAAGCTGGCAGACTGTCAGATTGTTTTCAGTAAGTTATACCGGATTCAAAGTTAAAATGGGACCATTTATCCATGTTTGTATTTCTGGGATCATGGTTTGTAGAAACAATTCGTTCCAGAAATGAAACTTTTGTTATCGTTTTCAGAGGAACGTTTGGCAGGATAGGCTCATGAACTACATTAAAAAAAAAAAAAAAAAAGCTGAAGAAACCCTACTGTGCCATTTAAATTCACCCATCTCTGAGTCTCTGAGTTATCAATAACTACAGTGAATGCTGCCCTCAAACTTTGATAAAATAAACCTTTTTCTTTGAGATCTACCTCCTCTGTTAGTACAGCTTCTCTCACACACAGGTACCAGTGAAGATGGCCTGAAATGTTCATATGGTTTAAATCTTTTTTGAATACCAATAGTAGGGGGAGGATATAGAATCAGGCTGAGGCTGAGTTAATGTTTGATGGATCCACCCTGAATGAGGGCACCCAGCAGCTCTGAAAGGCTTCAATTGGAGTATTAATACAGGGGAAAGGATGTAATTTATCTCAGATCACAGGCCGTAAAATCACTCAGAATTCAAACTTGCCTGCAAACAAGGTCTTTTTTATTTGCCTATCAGCTAAAAGACGTTGTTTTGTTGTCTCCCCCCCTCTCCCCTAGTAGAGTGGATGAAGTTTTTCTCTAATTACTAATACATTTCACACAAAAGAAATAAAAATTCTGGGAAGTAATCTAATCACAAATTCAGATCTCATCTGATAAAACGGACCGCAAGAAGGAGATTTTTTCCAATATTTGTTTGAAATTAAATGTGTTTCAGAAATGATGCAGTTTGTTTTGACGCTTTCAAAGCGGAGCAGCTGGGGGTTCATTTTTGAAGTGAAAATTGAAAATAAACTGATCCAGAGTAGATTAAAATATTAAAAAATTCAAAATTAATCTAAACACTTCACCTTGGTCAGCTATATCAGCTGAGTTCAGATTCTAATAAGAAAAAAACATTCTTAACAATTTTTACCGATCCTTTTTTTTCCTCTCTTGTACTCTATTGATTCTTATTTAAATTGAACCTTCTCAGGTTTCTGCTATTTTTTGTAGTCTCACCTGAAACAGAACAAATTAATTATTTTCCCAGCTCTATCATGGATTAATGAGCTCATAAATGAATAAACTGCAGTAAGTCCACAGACTGTCTCTCTTTTTTCTTTTGGCCAAATTTCACAACTTCACCTGTTAATAATCTATATTAAAGGTGTTATATATTTGGTTTCTTTTGGACTAGAACATTTTATTCCCATTTAAAGTTTTCTGGAATTTCAATGCTAGCCTTGCCTGATATCCTGAAAATATTCAGGACAAGCTTCAAAGTCTGTTAACTTTCTTTTGATGCAATATTTACACCAGAAAAAATGTCAATTTTCCCTTGCACTGGAGGCTCTGTCACGTAATTTTGAACATTGATAGAAAAAGGAGATGATTTTAGAGAGCAGTTTTATGTCATTGTTTCTCATCAGTTGTATTTCCCTGCAATCTAATGCAATCAACAAAATTTGAAAAGTTGCTTTCAATATTATGTAGCACCCTGTAATTTTTAACATAAACCTTTCTGGACCCAGGATAATTTCTAATATATCCCACCACTAACCCTTCCAGCTGCTACAGGATCTGTTGATTGCTGGTGTGCCGCACTTTGTTTCATGTGTTTTAACCAATTTTAAATCCATTAAACTCAACTTTCCACTTATTCTGTGGCTCCACATCTTAACATTAACCTCTTCAAGGAAACCCTGTCAAAGGATGTCTGAAAATGTAAGTATAGGATGTCTGTTGCATTGCCTTGTCTCTCCTGGCAGAAATAATAACAATAAAGGATTCCAGTAGATCTGCCAGACCTGAGGACTTTCCCTCCCCCCAGAATTGAATTTGCTTTCTCTAATCAGGCAGAGCTTGTCCCAGTGTACCTTTCATTTGATCCCTTAAAATATTAACTAGGACATTCTCCACAGTTTATGCCAGTGAAATGTTCTTTCCCCATATGTCCCTGGACCATTTTTAAATAATTCCTTTATTAAATTTCAACAGCCTGCAAGGATCTGAAATTTCTAATAGAGTCTCCAATTTCCCTCCATGCTTCCTTTGGCTCTCTTGGATACATTTTGTTTGATTATGATGTTTACCAATATTTTTTAAAGCCTCTAATCTTCTGATAGCTGATTTGAGTGATATCTGGATGCTTTCTAATTCCTCATTTTCAAGCTCTGAAATCTGGTGTCAGATCTATTCAAAGGGAAGAAATTGTCTCAGGTAATATGACTTTTTTTGTTTCTCCTCTTAACTGTTTCTGAGAATGCTCTTGGTCTTTAGTAATGCAACAATTACTGTCAATCTTGATAAGATTTAAGACATTTTGCAGAATATTTTTAGTCTAAATCTGATTTTGTGTGCCTACACCATGGGTTTAGGGTGATGCTCACTGACCTTGCTGGAGTAGAGGTTCTGCCAGCTCTTCCACCTTAAACCAGTGCTGCTGTTGTAACTCAGCTGTGAAAACCAGCCACAGGCTAAAATAAGGCACTGAAAGTTCCCTCCAAAGACTTTTTGTTTGGGGTTTTTAAGGGTTTACATTCAAAACAAGGAGGCTTTTTTTAGCACATGCTTAATTTGAAAAGAATAATAACAACAACAACAAAAAAAATACTTCATAAAGGACTTTTGCAGACTATTTGTCCATAATATGGACGAGACTCAGTGTGTGTGTGTGTGTGCATGCATATTTTTAAATTATTAACTGCAATGGGAAATTAATAAAAACAAGAAATTGGCAGAAGTATTTCATTTTCAAAGAACAGTTTAACAAGGATGGATTTTTTTTTTTTTTTTTTAGAGACCAAACAGCCTGAGAACACTAGAGCCAGGACCCAAGAATCACCAGACTCATCTCATGCATGGGTTGAACAATGGTGTGAGGACAATGATATCTTCAGCTGCTGCATCCTACAATGTCCGAAATCCCTCTACAGGCTGCATCCCATAGAAGGGACAAACAACCCAGGCTTGGACAAAAGTCATGCATCTGAATTTTACATCATGGTCCAAAGGAAATTTCATCCATTGTGGGTGCTTTCCGTGACTTTCCTAAGATATGAGGCAATTTTTCCACCTCAGACATCTACTTTTAGATTATTGATAATGTATTTACATAACAATGACAAAAAGTGAGACAGGAACAAAATGATTTATGGTTAACAAGTGGAAGAATTCCAGGTCAGGTTGGATGGGGCTTAGATCATCCTCTGGTGGAAGGTGTCCCTTCCCATGGCAGGGGGCAAAATGAGATGAGCCTCAAGGTTTTTTCCAACACAAACCACTCTGTGATTCTCGGATTTATTTTTTTTTAATTGCTTTTTTGTAAAGCACTCCAGAAAATTAAATCCATTCTTTTATCTCCATGTGCTTGTCATGTCTTCCCTGGTGCCACGAGCTCTGAACAACAAACTTCATGGAACAAAAAGACCCAAGTCTTACTGAGACTTTCACAGCAGGCAACAACATGCTCTGAATTCAAAACGCAATTATGCAGCAGATTTAGGGGATCAGACCTCAGGAAAAACATCATCACCTGACCCCTTATCTACAGCACCCCAAAATTTAGGGCAGCTTCTGAGAAAGGGGAAAAACCTGATGTCTCCATGAAAGAATCTGAGTGCTGGGACTGGGCCTCTCAGACCTCCTTCCTGAGCTTTCCACATCAAATAAAGAACATTTATTAGGTGAGGGAGTTTGTTTAACAATCAGGTTACATTCACCCGCGGTCACCTGGGAAACATAGGTTGCAGCCCTTGATATAATAAATCATTATCAGGATTTTGCACACATTGGAACACATGGGATGCTTTGCCCCATGCTGTGTTTTATACTGAAAGACCTGAGCAGTTTGCATCTGGATCTAAATTGCCTGTAGGGCTTTTTTTGGAATATTTGTAACTGCTGTTTCAAAGCATCTCTGGCACGCAGCTCTCTCATGAGCTGCTTGGGCAGCATCGAGATTTGCTTCCAAGCTGTTTAAAGGGTATGGTTTTATGAATGAGGACAAATAATATTAATATAGAAAGAAGACACAGATATAAGGATTTATCTGAAAACTGGAGGTGGTGCCACCGTGATTCAATCATTCAAACCCGAACATCACACATTAGGTAGAACCAGATTTATATTAAAACCAAACAAGTATTAATCTAATTCATGCTGCAATGTAAATTTCTTAAAACAACCTAAAAACCCATCAAATCTCAATAAATGTTGGTCATTTGAAATTTTAGGAAAAGACTAAATACATTCTTTAAAATATAGAGTAGACATGGCTGTCACTTGCTGGGTGAATTTGGTCGAATAACCCTTCATCTCACAAGTTGTTTAATTTGAAATAAAGGGTTCAATGAAAAATGATAAAGAATAAGGGTTTTGATAAATAATAATAAAGACTGACAGACAAGTTTGTATTCATTACATATTTAGAGTTAGTTTATAACATTGGGAGGATTTGGTTTATTCTTTTACCTGGTCAACCAGGAATTATTACCATAAGGACATTCATACTGTGTATTTTGAAAATGTGCTGGATTCTATCATTTTTTTTGACACCCACTTCAAGTTTAGCCACAACATTTTTCTGTTCTAAGAAGAAACGCATCACACAACAGTGCTTTCAGAGAAATTTCAAGTAATAAAAATTGTGCTCTTTAAAAAGTGACCCAACAGCATCTGTGGAGGTCACAGGCATCTGCCAACTTACCCACCTAAATGATATAAATTTACACATTGGAAAAGTCCAAACACTTGAGAGCAAATCTGTTGTTGCTGCAACACTGGGACCTGTTGTTAATAGGTATGACAAAGCAGTAATAGCATCCCAGCATTTTTTTGTATTTCCACTTCAAACAGCAAATCCGACTGAATTTACCTAATACTTCAATAATCCAATTATAACACTTTACCAGCAGAAATCATCGGCGCATAAGCCTCGGAGTCAGTTAAATGAGGGCTGTGTTGAGCTGCTCACCCAAGATGCATCGCAAACTCTGGTGAAGGAGTTCTGCAGGGATCGTCAGGCTCAGCTTATGTGAAAGGAAAGTCCTCACTTCAAACACAGGGCGGCCAAGCTGGTGGCAAATCCATGCTAACCACGCAGTGAGGATGAGGGCAAGACACCAACCGACATGGGAAATCTCCCGGCCTTCAAATCAAACCAGAACACAACCAAATTCTCAGCCTATGCCTCGACAGGAAGGGCACATTTTGGCGTAGCCACTGGAAACCGCTAATTTATCGATGAAAGCACATTTGTACAAAATACTGTGTGCTCTAAACACAAATTGCTGGTATTTTTCAATTCTGGAGGATTTAGTGCCCATAAGTGTCATTTCATTTCTCTTTTCACAGCCATATCACTTCCTTTTACTCCCTTACCCCATAAATCTGCGCCCAGTGATGGCGGCTCTTGCATATCAGTCTAACACCCTTTTCCCCACTGAATGCAGTATTTATTTAATGGATCAAGGGAACTATCCTTCAAACAGAATGAGATATTCTATTCACAGCTAGAACGTTAATATGTCAGTAAAGTTACTTGCCTTCAAAGTAGGAGAAAATAAATCTCGAAGGCTTGGATTCTTACAGGGCTGTTAATGAGCGATGATGGTGTGATTTCTCAAGGATTACGTGATCGAGTCAATTCCTTAAATTTAGACAAGAGTTTCAGTCCATATTTTAGTAATTTCAGCAGAAACACCATATGCTGCCCAGGGAAGTTGTTGGTGCCTCATCCCTGGAAGCCTTCAAGGGTTGGAGCAACCTGATTTAGTGGAAGCTGTCCCTGCCCATGGCAGGGGTGGAATGAGATGAGCTTTAAGGTCCCCTCCAATGCAAAACATTTCTAATTCTATAAGATTATGATTAAAAAAAATAACTTTCTGTGTGTCAAAATACACCCTGCTACTCAAGAAGAGCTTACAAATGTGCGATGACAAGAAAAACCTTGTGTCAGAGTCAGCCTTAAAAAGTAAAATTAAACCACAGATTAAATATTACCCATAGAATAAATACTCCTCTACTTCTACAAACTGATGCCTCTACCCAGATCTGAATTTTCTCAGAGGTTCAAGCCAATAATTGAGCTGGGTCCACCTCTTTTTTAAATTATTTTTGAGAAATGTATGGTTAAATATCAACTGCAATTAATAGTGTTTTTGAAGGATAGATTATTACTGTAATTTCTGCTGACATTTTGTGTGTGGTATGTTTCTCTTTACTAATTAAATACCGTGAACTGTTTTCTGAGGGTTAATACATTTCACAAAATTTCCAATTTATAAATAAGTCGAATTCAGGATATTTATTTGTAGTTATGTGGCAATGTAAATCAGAGATGGGATAAAAGAGGTAGACTGGACAAAAAGAAACATAGATTTTATCTACTCCATGTTTGGCAGTTGGCTGTGGAAAATATAATCCAGCCATAAATCTATGAACCAGCCCTGAATTTCTATTGCATTACTTTTAAAATAATTGCAGCATTTTCACATCCCCTAAAATGTGCCATAAATCCATTAAAATTATCCATATGTTATATATCCAGGAATGAATTAATTACTTTTCACTGCACTTTAAAACACAGATAAAGAAATTCTACCCAGAAAGTCAAAAATGCCTTCAATAGATGGTTTTCCATATGCATAATAAGGAATTATTGCACTGATTGTCTAAAAACTGAATTTATATGACAAATAGTTAAAAAAGGAATTTAAACTGATGCTTCTCTCTCTCAAAGACCGTTTTTGGGTGCTAATATGTGGGAGCAGATGGAGTACAAGTTACCTGTGCTGACCAACCTGGCTCAGGTTACACCTACTGAAAAGCCCAAATCTAGTGGTACTCATCTTCCAATAACAGGACTTTGATTAAATGCTTAAATGCAACTAAAATCCAATGTAAAAAAATATTTTTCTCATTTTTTAGGACAACAGCATAAGGAGTCTTACCTGCGTCAGCAAAGAAAACTGTCAGAGAAGAAAAGAAAGGAAATTAAAAAATTACTCAGGAACACACTTAGTTTCTTGTAGAAGCATGGGATTATTGAGGTTGGAGAAGACCTCCAAAACCACCCAGTCAAACCTTTGACCAGATAGCACCACACCCATTAAACTGTGCCACAAAGTACCACATCTTGGTTTTTTGAACACTTCCAGGGGTGTTGACTTCACCACTTTCCCCGGGAGCCTGTAGCACAAACTTTCTTAAACTCATTCGTTCTTTAAATGTCACGATATATTGGATATCCCTCTCCAATAGCATTTCAAATTATAAATAAATACGTAAAAAAAATTTAAAAATCAAACTCAAAATTAGAGCATGTCGTACAAGACATTTAGAACAAAATCAAGCCTGCATAGTCTGCATATCCTGTCTTTTTAACCACATATCCCTCCAGTTCCCACTGCCCCTTCCCTTGCCATTGAACAATTTTGCTGCACAAATTTTCTTAAAAAGAGGCCAAGTGCAACTCTGAATGAGCCTGGATTTTATCAGCTTGTCGTGCCAAGGTCCACGGCCACAGCCTCCCAAGAAGAGGCAAGCTCAGGGATGCAGGTCTAGGTGATCACTCACCCTCAAAGGGCACAAAAACATTGAGGAAAGGAGAGCAGAGCAGCTAAAAGCCGTAAGGTTTAGACACTGAATATCTGGAGGACAGCTGGAAAAGATTTAAGGAGTGTGTCACTCTCTCTCCAAGCAAGGGGTGCCAGCAGAAAACAAATGTAACCCTTTCTCTATATATGTATTTTTCGTGACAAAATCTGATTCTCAACTTGTGGATGTTTGCACTATTTAGACAGAAGAACCTAACTCTGAAAGGATATTCAAGAAGTGTTATGAAAAAGGAAGATTGATACTTCAGAAAAACAGAAAAGGACAAAGTGAAATCACAAAGGAGTAGGACTGATCCAAGACTAAGAGCCAACCCCTTTCCCAGTCCTGAGGATCCCACTAAATCTTGGATGTTGGTGAAATCATGACTGTGTCCCAAGAAAAACATTCCTAATTAATCCCTGCAAAGGGGTTAAATTTTGCAAAGGAAGCACCAAGGGACAGGGTGAAATGTGGAGGGTGAATATCCCTATGCTGATGTAAAGATTTGTTGTCAAGATTTTGGGGAATTTTAAATATAAAAAGAAAGGTCTGAGGTGAAAATGTTGCATTACAAAAAGGGCAAGATCTAAAGAATACAGAAACATGTATGCTGTGACAAACATCTCATGTAAAGGATAACCCAAACATACAAGATTTTAATGGATAACTGCTTGGGAAGAGATTTTAACTGGGCGTGAACAACTCACAATATGAATAAACAGCACAAGCAGCCTCAATACCTTTGAGAAATTATTTCAAAGAGCCAATGAACAGTTCAAGAGCAAAGAAACAAACCAGTGATGCGTGACATTTATTAATTCTGTGCCAAGTACCTACATCCATAAGGTGGTGAGCCATAGGCAGGGCCATAGACAGGAATTTTTTGGGCTGCCCAAAGCGGCCAGCACTTCTAATGTGCTTAAGATTGCACAAAGAAAGGCTTAGGCAGAGCCAATGTTAAAATATTGAAACCTTCAGCTACAGCTTAGGTGAATATCCAGCCTCATGTAAGTCGTGCCACAGCTTTACCCCAGATTTATATCTTAAACTGGGATTTTGGAAGCTGCTGATGGCCTGTGCACACCTTGCAGAGGAGACACCTCAAACTCCTTGAACACAGAGCCAGAACTTGGAGCAGAAACCACGTTTGTGGGATCAAAACAAAAGCACCTGGGTGAGAACATCTAACATCTCCACAAACTCCTTTACCCTGATGTATTTTCATCTCTACTAATGCTTTCACTGTGACAGGAACCCATGCAAGGTGCTCTGTGAGCAGATCCCGACATTACCACACAAATCCTTGGTTTTTCCCTATCTTGAGGCAATTTTCTTTAATGGTTTGTTTGAACAGTGCCAAACATTGCTGAGGTCTCCTTGGCTGGGACCTTTAGGAATTTTTTCAGCACAAAGAAACATGAACAAGTAGCTAACAGCAATCTGTCACACCTAAAATCCATCCAGCCATCACTCTGTGGTGCAGCCCTGCCTTTCATGTGGTTTGTTAAAAGTCTTGCACAGTGTGTGGGTGTTGCATAAGTAATAAACAATAATAACTGATATTTTTAATGCTTATAACAGTGACTAAACCACAAACATGCTGACTAATACTGCCTCACTGGCTGCCTCCACTGTCTGCTATCTAAATGCATTCATCTTGATTCTTTCTGAACCTGTTCTTTCTCATCTGAAAGAAGGCAGGGTCAAATTAGATATTAGGAAAAATTTTTCCCTGTGAGGGTGCTGAGGCCCAAAGGTTGTCCAGAGAAGCTGTGGCTGTCCCTGGATTCCTGGAAGCGTCCAAGACCAGGCTGGATGGGGCTTGGAGCAACCTGGGACAGTGGAAGATGTCCCTGCCATGACAGGGGTGGCACTGGGTGAGCTTTAAGTTCCCTTCCAGATCAAATAATTATGGAATTTTATGACTCTATGATGATTCTTACATGAGAAGTTACCAACCCAAGTGTAACACAGGAGAGACACTCCTACAAATGAAAAGGAATTTATATTAATGACATCTTCGTATGGACATGGATAGTTTACAACAGGACATTTTTTCCCAACCAGCCAAGCCTTTGCAGATGTGCTACCTCCACCTTCTCCTTCCAAAGATGTTTTATTTACCCAAGGAGTCAAACCCATCTTTTCACCTTAGAAAGCTAAGGGTCAGTCCAGGGATGGGCATGGAGGGTGATCTGATGATCTCAGAGGTCTTTTCCAAACCAGGCGGTCCTGTGATTCTGCAAAGACCAAGGCCAGGCAAAGGGGGAAAGTGGGAGAGCAATACATGAGGTACAGAAAGTTAAGGAAGATGAAATGTAGGAAATTTTACTCTACAGACAGGTAAAATATGAAATACCTCATCATTTTTCAATCTCTAAATATATTTCACGTGCTTGTGCTTTTACCCCGTCCTGTGTCATGTGCCTGCTATTTCTCAAGGAGCCAGGGGAGCTGCTCCTCTCCTCTTGTCCCTCCTGGGGCTGTCCTGGATGGAGGGTGAAGCAGGTGGGCTTCTGGATATGGACTCAGAGCACTGGAAGAAAAGCATATTGAGGGGGAAAAACAGGGGGAATTGAGGCGAAACAGTGAATTCTTTATACCAGTACAAGGATAATCCAGAGGTTTCCTTATTGGCCAGCAGCTCTGGCAATCAGAAAAGAGCAGGTGAGGTGGAGGGACTCACCTTTGACTCCTGAACGATTGACAGGTCCTAAAGGATCTGTCAGACATCTCTAAATCCACGCTGCACAGCGCCGGCCCTGGCGAGGCTGGAAGGAAAAACCATGATGTGATCTGACACCTCTCTTTATCGCGGGTGGAACCAGGCCCTGGATTTTTAATGCTAATGCTTTGGGACATTTAAAACCCACATGTGAGTCTTGGCTCTCTCCCTGCTGTTTACATGATAAAGTGACATTCTGATTCAGTCTATCTCATCAAATCCATGATTTCAGAAGTTCCTCTAAACATGTCTGCAACATCACACTAACTTTTCAATACCTCCATGTAAATACACGCCAGTAGCTTAGGGTTATTTTCTTCCTCTTGGAAAGAAGGTCAAAACGGCAATGCAAATATATTAGGGGAAAAAAAATGCATTCAAGTAACGTTACTTGTTTCTGGAGTCAAGATGCCAGTCCATCTTTAAATCACGCAGTTGAGTATTCAATTCACAAATACAATGAGGGTACTTTTAAATTTTAGCTGTCATATTCCGTTATGTGGCCTGATGTTAAGTTGCATTATGCTAGGAGTGAATGGGATAGGACAGAACATAATTCACTGCATTATAAACAGCATAACATAACTTGACAACTGGAATTTAAAAGGAGGAAATTCTTTAACCGTAGGATCATATTGTATATTCCTATACATTTATAAACCCAGCAGCAAAAGAGCCAAGCAGAAAAGCTGAGAGTGTACCTATTGCCAAGAAACAAATGTTGTCTCATTTGTGGGGCATGTAAATAATTTGGGGGAGCCTCCTTTACATTTTAATTTCCCGACTGCACAGCTGCCACTTCCCTTTCCTTGCTACTTAGGGAGGCTGGTGGTAGCATCCTCTGAAAACTTTCATACCTAAGCCACAGAGCAGCACTCACTTTTACTGACGCTGTTTTGTTTGCTCTCCTGGGCTAAAATAAAGAATGAAGTAACACATTTCTCGAACATGAATATGCTAACAGCCATAAATCTGCTCCCTGGCATTACCGTAGAACAAACCATAGTAAATGTTTAAAAATGTGCTCCTAAAATAAGCCCTGACTGAGCTTTGATGTCACTTTATTTAATTCACATTGGCATTGCATACACAGCTCAGTTTACCAGAGAGGATTCATTCTTTACTGAAGCATAATTACATTATCAGATATTCAGTAGAGGCCATAAACCACAAAATGGAAATTAGACTGTCAATGGCCATTTTATACTACAAGGATTATTGTATTTTAACGTTTGTGTTGTCAACCATTGTGCTGGCAATCTAGCATGTGGACCCCAATTTTCAACATCACTCTAACCTGAATAAAATTTAAATATATGAACACCAAATTGAACAATCAATAACAATCTTTTAAGCAATATAAACTTCTGACTGGCAGCAAACTAAGCAATAGCACAGAGGCAAATCAATCAGGAAGCTCTGTTTTCCTTCCCAGCCCTATGCATTTCAGGCTGAGGGAAACTTCTTTTGGGGCATCGTTTCCCAATCTCCAATATAAAAAGAAAAAAAAATTAAAAATGTAAGCTCCAGCTTTCTCTCTCTTGCCCACTCAGATTTGTAAATGGAATTTATTGCATGCAGTGTCCTCTTATAGATTAAATTAATGTTATTGTAAAGAGGTTTAATGCTCAAAGATATTTATGACTCATGCTGAGAAAGAAGCTGTACTCAGTTTTGATGATTAATATAATTTTCCCAAGTTCTCACAGATGAAATTGCTCCATGTGCATATTTTGAGCACAAAACAGATAACCATAACTCTAAGAAAAGGCAGCCATGATCGTGTTATCGATGCATCATTTGGAATTAGCGAGTTGCTTGTGGAGCACATGAAATGTTTTTGCTGGATTTAGTTTCTGCTTGATGAGCGACGGGAGAAACAACATTCACACCACCCCAACCTGTGTTTGTGGTTTTGATCTTGGCAAAACAAAACTTGGTTCTTATAAAGAGTTTGTTTTTACGGTCAACCGCTAATAAGACAGGCGGTGATTTAAAACTTATATCCTCTGTCCAGGATGAAAACTGCATGAGATAGGATTTGACAACTTATATCGAGGAACTGAAGATTTACCAACTCCTCAGGCACACGGGTCAGGAGACGGCACAGTCTCAGCATTGTTGCAGTTAAAGCCTGGAAATGGATCACGCATGTCTGATCACAGGAGCTCTCCAACACCTCTGCAAGGCCACGGAAGGTTAAACTAAACATTTCCCAACACAAGAAAGACGTTGACCTGGTGGAGCAAGACCAGAGGAGGCCATGGAGGTGCTCTGAGGGCTGGAGCCTGTCTGGAGCCAGGCTGGGAGAGATGGGAATGTTCCCCTGGAGAAGGGAAGGATCCAGGGAGAGCTCAGAGCTCCTGGCAGGGCTCCAGGAGAGCTGGAGAGGGGCTGGGGACAAGGGCTGGAGAGACAGGACACAGGGAATGGCTTCCACTGCCAGAGGGCAGGGATGGGTGGGAGTCTGGGGAGGAATTCCTGCCTGGGAGAGTGGGGAGGCCCTGGCAGAGGGTGCCCAGAGAAGCTGTGGCTGCCTCTGGATCCCTGGAAGAGTTTAAAGTCAGGCTGGATGGGGCTTGGAGCAACCTGGGACAGTGGAAGTTGTCCCTGTCCATGGCAGAGGGTGGAACAGGATGAGCCTTAAGTTGTTTCCATCCCAAACCATCCTGGGATTCTATGGATTCTCTGATCTTCACTCCTCATCTTTTTGAGGATCAGCCCTCACGAACGGCAAACATTACAAATGTTCATTTAACAACCTCCCTATTATGGACTAAACTTTACCATAATCAGATTGAAGTGCTGTGACTGTTACACACCCCATTTCCAGACTGTGAAATTTCTTTCAGATTTTAGCTAAATTATTTGTTGTCCTGTGAGAATAGCAAACTAGAGTCAGTGTAAAAAAATGGGGAAATTCTTCATATTTAATAGGCCACAACAATTGAAGGCAATAATTTCTTAAAATAGAAATATGTTGATTCCTAGTATTTCCCTTTCTTCTTGCATTTTTTACATTATGCCTAAGAAGCTTGATAAATCAATGTTTAATGTAATCTGAGTTGAAACAATTGTATCATTTAAGTTTGATGGCACCATAAATATTACAGATATTAGGGACTTGTTGCCCTTTCTGCACAAATCACACTTCCCAACCTGGGTCAAAGAGGACAGAATTTGGTCTGAAAATGCAGTGAACAATGCACAGCCACAAATGGACTCATAAAATCAATGCCAGACAATAGTGGAACTGATGTAGATTTTAAAAAGGCATTAAAAAGTGCCAGAAAAAATTTCTCAAAACTTTTCACACACTTCCATTCAATCTCTTGCTTAAATTTTTTTTCTCTCTAAGTAATATTCAATATCATAACCATCTTTCAAATAAACGTTTCTTCAAGGAAATACAAATGTATTTCTCTCTCACTTCATCACATCATTGGCCCCATGCTTCAATTACCAGAGCCCTTTTGAAAACCACACACTCCAAGTTAATTGGTTTAATCTGGTTGTGGGGATTAGCTATTTTTACCTACAGTTACATATGAAACAATTATATATGAAATATTGATTGTTCATTAATGCAGGGGATATCTCCCTTAACGTATTTTGTAATAGTTCAGGCTCCTGGAGTATGGACACTCTGGAGAGGTCTAGGGAATTTTAACTAGCTTTTAAATTTGTAAGTGTTATATTATATTGCTTGACATCTGAAGTCAATATGAAGGTGTTATATATGTAAAAAGGGATAAAAATACATTTAAATAAAACAGCAGCATCACTGTACTCAAAAATATATGTTATAGTTCTTACAGATATTCCATTCAATTTCTAATCAGTTAAAATGGGAATATTTTAGTGTTTACAAATGTATTGTCTGACTATTGGCTTGTCTGGGAGCTGATCTGTATTTGGGGTGCTTGTGCTTGTCCATCATTCTAAATGAAAGAGTCAAATCTTTCGGGAACAAATTCAAATAGCAATAAAAATAATTTTCTACGATGATATCAACTAATACAAATACCTGTTTGAAATCTGCAGCAATAACATCTTCAGAAATAAAAAGAAAAAATCGCAACTCCCAAATGAATTCAGTCCAAAGACTGAATATTAAAGCACAGAACTGCAAACCAGGTGGAATTTAGCTCTCAGAAAGCAAGAGATTAATTTTTATAAGAAGCATTATTTGTAGCCAATTCAAGCACTCAGATTCGTTGGTGAAGGTTGAGAACCGCGTGAGTTGTCCATTGTTGTCCATACAACCATTGTTGCTTCTGGAGAGGTTTTGGTCACAATGGGATTTCTGATATTTCATCAACATACAGAAATTCCAGCCTCAGTAACAAAGATTTACAAAATTGGCAAAGCCAACATATTATAATCATGATTTTTAAAGTAGAACATTATGAAATGGTGAAAGTTCTCCATGAAGAGTAAACCCCTGTGAATCCATTCAGCCTAGAAAATAAGCAGTTCTGCTTTCCCAGCCCCTGTCATCTTAGGTCCTAAATCCTCTTTAATCATAAAACCCCAGTCTTTCATTCTGGGAACAATTTACACTTGTTAAAAGGTTAAAGAGGTTAAAATGATATTTTTTTAAGGGTCCTTTTTAAAACAGGCTGAATTTCTCCAAAAGGATCTAAAATTTGAACAATTCACATTCTTCCAAATACTTACATAACCTGATTGCTACATAAATCCATGCAAATATCAAATTATCAGGGGAATATACATTGCATCCACCATTTTTCTCAAGAATTATTGTAGAAGATGCTAATCAAAACAAAAATTCCCAGAAATCCTTCTTCACCCGACAATTTATTCCAGTTTCCATCCTCCTCCCTCTTTATGATAACTCTTGTCAGCTATCATTATAAGCAAACGACACAAAGGCTTAAAGACATACCCTCTGGTTAAAAACAAAAAAAATTAAAATAATAAAAAAAAAACCCACAGCTTTCAAGTGTGAACTGGATTAATCACACATAATAATTATACAAAGTGATAACACTTATTATAAGATCACATAAACACCGTTAAACCAACAGTGGCAGTAACCTTTAGGAAGGAAAAAATAAAGCCACCAAAAATAATACAAATCAAAGTTTCTGTTGGGAAGACTTGCTGGCTGAGGCTTCTCTGAAAGCCTTAACGAAACAAACGTGCAGCATTTCAAAGCAGATGACAGTCACAGCTGATTTACATGTTCCATACATCTTCAAAACGCAGCATAAAAAAAAAAAACAGAGACAAAGTAGGGGTGGGGAAAATTCGCGGTCCCCAATCTCTCATCCCTCAGCACTCCTCAACAACGCACAAACCTCATCTTCTAAGCTTGTTTTCTAGATCGTCAGAGTAATTATCCAACAATTCCTGCTCTCCAGATTAGCAATTCTTTGTTGAGCTTCATGCAGTTCTAAACCAGCGCTTTCAAAGACTTTTTTTAATTTCTTTTTTTTTTTTTCTTACTGCATTAGCTGCGGCTTCAAACACATCAGCCTTTTCCTTCCAACGGCTTTGTTTTCTCTTAAGAAACTCCACTTTGTTGAAAGTTTCATTTTGATCTCACAGTATCACTCATTTTTTTATAATTCCCACTAAGTATCTGAGGAATAGTTTCCAACAAATTCTTCATGGACAGCCACATATTTTTTAAGCACGAGCAAATCCCTGTGAATTCTGGTACCAAGGAGAGGATCTGCTCCTTCAAGTGGCTGGGTGAGCAGGAGATTGAGAGGCACTTCCACAGGGACAGAATATAATCCATGGGTTTGAGGATAATTCAGGCCACAAACCTATTACAGCTTTCCCATTCCAAGTTAATCGGTATTAGAGATTTCCTAATAAGGGGGGAATCACGATCTGGTTGACAGGGTTTGATAACTCAAAGGCTGGACTTGATGATCTCAGAGGTCTTTTCCAAACCAAGTGGTCCTGTGATTCTGCAAAGATTGAGGTCAGGCAAAGGGGGAGAGTGGGAGAGCAACATATGAGGTATAGAAGGTTAAGGAAGATGAAATGTAAGAAATTTTACTCTACAGGCAGATAGAATAATAAATACCTCATAATTTTTCAATCTCTAAATATATTCAAAGTGCAAACACATAAGATTATCTAGTGCTGTTGAGAAGACAGGCTTTGGGCATGGCAATGGGTGTATGAAATTACTGAGAGCACAGAGAATGATTATTTATTTAAAAAAAAAAGCAAAATAATTAGGGATGGTAAGAAATTCTGCAGGTCATGATCAGAACTGGTTTTAGGTGATATTCTCAGTATCACAGAGCAGAGAGAGAGCTTGAACCTGGACTGACCAACCTCACAAAAAGAGGTGGAATTGCTGTTGGTGAAACGAGGGGTCTGAGCTGCTGACAGAGCCTCTGATGAGAAAGATAGCACAAAAATCACAGAAATTCTCAGAGAAACCTTCATCCTGGAAAAGAAAAATCAGAAATAAAAGCACACTTGGCCTTGCTAAACGTCTGTACAAATGTAGCACTAAAAAGAAGTGAGTTCAGCCTTCATATTAATTGACAACACGTAACAGCTCCTGCAAGAAAAATAACTGCAAATATGAGAACAGCTTGTTCATGGATTTTTCTTCCTCTCCTCTTCCAAACAAATGACATTTTGCTATTTGCCTATTGTCCAAGAAATTGTTTGGGATCATTAAATATATAAGGGGCTCAGATATCTATATTTTACCTTTCTGTCAAATATTTACATGTCATACACAGGACCTCACCAAGGAGTTGTTGTGATTAGTTGCCAAGAAGCATCAAGAATCAAATAGGATTGTTAGTGTTTAAGGGTTTTCCTGTTTATTTCTACAAACATACAGGATAAACACTGTCAGGCCAAAGTAAACTATAGAGTACACGGTTTTTTCCAAAACTAATACCCTATAAAAGCCCAGGATGGTTGAAAAAACACGTTTCAACCAGTTCATTCTGATGACTTGTACCATGCATGAAGGCTCAAGGATATTTAATAACCCAGGGACCCTGTTAATTAATTAAAATTGCAATTAAAAAGCCACCCTTGGTTTAGACCTAAGAGTCGATGAAGTTCCTCCTAAACACACCAAAAATATGGTCAACATTTGGAACGGATCAAAGTAAGTTAAATAGGTATGGGATAGAGTTTATGATTCAAAACCTCAAATTCAGCTTAGATTGAAAGGAAAAAACAACAACCCAGCACCACATATGCACAGTATTATAAAATCTGAGCCGCCAGGCCAGGGGCTGAATTTTGAGTGGCATTTAAAAGATTTTCGTTAAAGTATCCATTTGTTTCAGTCATTGGAGAACTATTTAGTCACTTAACTCTCCCTGTCGAATTTCCTTCAGATGCCAATTGACAGAGAAAACTCATTCCAACTCCAGATAAATCCCTACTTCCACTGCCAAGGGTTTTCCTGCCACAGACAATTATTAGTCTAGAGGGGACTTTTTCATTCTTGAAATTCAGCTCCTTCTAAGAAGCCTATATTCAATTAAGTACTTCATTAAACTGACAAACTGGTAAGTCTACCTTTGTGCTTTGTTTCTTCTGAAGCAAAGTTGAAGAACATGAAGTAGAAGAAACATTCGTATCTAGAGATCAGTAAAGAATTTGTTCTCCAATTTAGTATCTAGAATAGCAAAATGGGGTGAAAAAAATACAATTTAGGCCAAACAGACACTTATTTTATTAATTGTTTTGGACTTTTTAAAATATTGAAGACTAAAGCATTTCTTTTTAAATGGAACAAGCACAATTATATCTCCTGTCTTCCTGTTTCTTTCCTAGCATCAATTACAGCACACTGTCACCCATGAAAGTGTTGAATTCATCCATGTTTGTCCCCTGTGCTCTCTTCTCATGTGTTTTAAGTGGCCAATTTATTATGAAGCATCTGAAATTTTCCTGTGAAATAAACGACAATAAAAAGAGCAGAAGAGAATGAGAAATTACATCATTTAAAACAATTAAAATAAAGTGACAGAATAAGGAGAACTGATCAAAATTGCTAAGAATTAAGTCCAAAGGACTCAGAATTTGTTTCGCTGGGAAGTTTTCAGAAAAATCACCATATTCTGAAAAACAGGATAGTCCAAGTAATAAAAATATAGTATTGAAATGAGAAATATTATAGTAATTTACAAAATACAGGTAGAAGCTTTGTTTGGTTGAATACATAATTTAATATATCTTCCAGTGGGGACTAATTGATGTGCAATTCAAAATACTTTCAAAATATTCAAAAGACCTTGTGCCATCAAAAATTTGTAAGAAGAAATTCGAAAACAACATTTTACTACTTAGAAAGTTATGTAGAGCAAGAGCCATTCTCAACACAGCAGGGCAAATATATATTTAAATGAACCTTAGGACGTTCCAAATGCATTTATTTCCAGTATGATTATGTCACAAATAAAGACTACTGCATTTGTGACCTGTGCTTTGCATTTGAATTATTACATATCAGAAAAAATAATTGATAGCACTGCATTTTTTGTTGATCTTTACATCTAAAAAACTATTTGATATGTCAGAAGAAAGGATGTACAAGAAAAATTAGGGATTTTTGCCTCAATGGCAGCACACCACCATTGCATCTCACAAAGGACAGTGTGGGCTTTACTCATTAATTTGTCAATTTTTTAATAGCATGGAAAAAAAATTCTCACCAAATTATCTCGAACCCAAATTCCAGAATTCATCCATTTGTTGGCTTGGGAAGATTTTCTCCAAAAAGCAAGAGCAATGAATTGTTTTAGATGTTGCCAAAAGATTCCTTTGCGGGCCAAAGTGAGAGCCTGGGTCGGTCATGGAAAATCTCATTTTAATGTTGGTGATCTCCAGGTCCAGCTCAGGGGACCCAAAGTGAGTCAGCAGCACCAGGGGATCCACACATCCTGTGCTCAGACCCCATCCAAGAAGGGCCCAGCCTGTGCCCTCCAGAATTGTCACTAACAGAGAAATTAACCTTTCAACAGTTTTCTCATAGTAGAGGAAAATAGATTAGCAATGAGGAAGTAGATTAACAATGAGGAAAAAACCCTGTGGACAAGTAAGGCTTGAAGCAAAAATAGGGTTCAGTCCTAAATCCCTCATGTGTGGAAATCCCAGTGCACTTCTCCCATCTTGGTGCTTAATAATTACTCATTAACTCCTGTCCTGCAACGAACAGAACACACTCATCTCCCCCTCACTTGACAAGATTGGGCTCGTGTTGATTATTCTAACAGACTAATTTAATTCAGGTTTCTGCAGTTTCTCCAGGAATTTGCCAAGCAGAAATTTATCAGATTCCGTATAAATCTATGTCAGGGGGAACTTTAATGGAAATTACTACATTAAGAATTCAGGATTGGGCCCTTAATAGCTGCTATAATTTATCATCTTTTTAATATGGAGAAATCAGTAAAATGAAATATTCTAAAGATGTAAAAGTAATAACCCAATCATTTAATATGAAAGAATAACTAGACAATACTGCCCTGAAGAACTATAGATAGCCTGACAGAAAGGTCCTGAATATGAAAGACAGAAAAGCATTGGTAATAATTCCAAGGAAATAACTGTATTCCTGAAAAAAAAAAAAAAAAAAAAAAAAAAAAAAAAAAACAGTGAAAAGAAAGCAAAACCAATCTGTTCTTCTACATTCTGGCCCATTTTTGGAAACCTTCAGACATGGCTTTGGGGGCATTTTGAGGATAGAAATTGTTATCCTGACTCAGAATGTAGTAGAGAAAGGGAAGAGCCCTACCAAATGCAAATGGAGATTAATTCCTTGGGAAAATTTGCGATTTTGATAGGTTATGAGTAAGAGAAATGCATAAATTGGCAGTAGGTAACTATTAGCTACATTTTCCTCTATAGTCATTATAACTCCATAAAAACATGTTTTGAAGGTAATATAACCCAAATAATAACTGGGAATGAAAGCAGAAATGTAGGAAAATGAGAGGCTGTCATTTCAGTCACAATATTAAAACTAAACACGAACTCCAATAAAAAGGAAAATAGTCTGGTTTACATTTGGTACCAACGCGCTGCACCGCTTCTAATGAGAGATGTCAAATCCCTTTGAAAAGGAGATTTTTACTTACAGCCTGCTCCCATCTCCAGGGAAACTGAGGCACGGAATTTTGCCTCCACTGGTTGTAGAGGCCAGAGACACAACGGTGCTGGAAGGGGAGCAGCCCAGGAAGATGGATCTTGGGATGGGGGCTGGTGGGAGGGGACACAGGAATGTCCTGCAGGTGTGGGTACACTCTGAATAGCAGCTGGTCGCTCCATCTTTGTGATTTCAGCTCAGGTTTATTTTCTTTCATTCATAACTCCCAAGAAGGAATGGAGAGCTGAGCTTCAGAGGTTGCTTGTCCCAGTGGATTTGGACTAATCATGATGTTCCTGAAGCTTCTCCGATGCATAAAGACAAAAATCCCTGCCTAGCTGCTGTCAGACTCTGAGAAACTTCCAGGGACCTCTAGATTTTTATTTATAAGGTGGGATCTGGCCTTAAATGTCTTCAGATATGAAGAAAAGGTTGACTTTTCCTAGAGGTTATTTACAAAACAGAAGGTAGTTTCCACTATACCATGATAAAGACTTTAAGTTATACATATTTAAATGCAATAAAATTACCTTAAAACATAACGTAGAACAAAAAGGGATTTTACCTTTTTTCTTTTTTTTTTTTTTTTTCCTGCAGTGGGAAATTACCATTTGCCTTTTTTAGTACTACATGAACTGTGATAAATTCAGCTTTATTTGCCTAAAAATGAAAAAATAAAAGTCCTCACCCAATTAAAAGTGTGTGTGCTGCATGCCACTGCTACAGGGGCAGGATGTAAACTTCCATCTTTCCATCTGTGACTAAAAAAAAAAAAAAAAAGGTTGTGTAGCTCTGTCGAAGCTTTGCTGAACTCCAGCAACACCACTTTAACAATTTAGCTAACTGATCAAACTAAAAATGCTGCTAATTCCCATTTGTAATATGCTAAATTATTTGCAACTAATTTAAACAATAAGCAAGCCAGGCTGTGAGCTGTTATCTGTGGCCAGCTGAGCAAAATACTTTATTTGCCATGTCTTCATAAGCATAGGTTAGAACAAATCTTAAAACCTATTCTGCAAGTGGACAGCATGTGTGGCCTCAGAAGAGTTATATTCTGTGGAGATTTCACCACCTGAGCTTGCCAAACTTGCCATTTTCTGATAAAAGTTACATATGCAAAACTATTTTTTTTTTGAGCTGTGCGTTTTTCTTTTTTTTCTTCCTTTTTGATTTTCTTCTAAAGCTCTAAAGTTTCCTTTGGATTGAGGTATTTCTAAAGGTATAATGAAAGCACAACCTTGAAACAACAACAACAACAACAAATAAAGCCAGAGCATAAGATATGCTCTGGTTGCTTCCTGCACCGCTAAAAAAAAAAAATTAGCTCAAATCCCAAGATCCATCCTCAGGAGCCTAATTGCTTCAAAGAATAGGAATCTTGTCAAATTCAGTCCAAACAAACATAATCAGCAGCTTTCAGAGCTTGTTTGACATGGAGGAGGCATAGAAAACAACCCAGGAACCAAAGAAACACACATCGACGGCCCGTCAAAATTTTTTGTCAGACATGATGCTATTATCAAGGCACATCAGAATGGAATAAAGTGACCCGGGCTGACCACGGGCTTACAAATGTCTTGGGAAGGAAGGGGAAAACGGTGAATCAAAAGGTAGCTTTGTTGAACGTCCCCCCAGGCCTTCTTATTGACAGGGATGACAATGGTCCCAGGATGCACCATTATCTATGACCAGCAAGCAGACATCAAATGCTACCGAGCCGTCTCTGTCAGAATAGAAAATGCTGCTCAAAAATACACAGGGCTTGTTACGTTTTGTTCAGCAAAGGTTTGTCAAAAGCCGGGGTCACTCTGTGTGTGCACTGCCCTGAAGGGTAATTTTAAAAGGCGAGGAGAGATGCACTTCATTCTTCAGTGCTTCTCCTGGAAGGAGACTCGGAGTCTGTGGATGGCCAAAATGTTTTGAAAATCAAAAGAGTGACTCAGAAAAAAAAAAAAAAAAAAAAAAAAAAAAAAGGAGGAAAACAAAGTGAAGCAAAGCTAATAGATGTTCGGCACAGCCGTGTTGTTAGAAGGAGAAGCACTTTTGAAAATAAACAGGTTAGGGAATTATTCCCATATTTAGATGTTTTTTCAATAAAAATTGAGTTGATTTCTAATACATCGGGGGTGAGTGCTACCGTAAAGGGATGACTCAAATAGCAGTGGATAAGTGCACCCTCTTCAAGGATCCGTGTTGCACCATTATGCAGTTAATTGCAGAAAAAATATTTATACTGGCGAGAAAAGAATTGTTAATATGGTACCCTTTGGAAAGAAAAGAGAGAGGCTGTTTATACAAACTCCAACCTCAGAAATGTTTGGGTAAACTTTGCTTTTCTGTGAACATCTGCTAAGCACACACTGAGGGACCAAAGTCCAAATGCACCTCACTAATTGACACAGAAATCTTTGTTTAAGGAATATGTGGCTAAAAAAAACCAACCAAACCTTAAAACAAAACAACTGAAGGGTGAAAAGAATATTTTGGTGGGGGTGAAAGGAATTATTGATACAGACGTTATGGAAGCTGTCCACTTCTTGCTTATGGGCCAGCTCTTCCTTTCTTTCATTTTGTTATCATTTCTAGGGCACAAATTTACCAAGAGAGCAAAAAAAGAGCTATAAAATCTCCACGGTGCTGCCCTAGAGACCAGGAAATACAAACTGACCTTCCACTGTTAACTTTACAGTCATATCCTGCCTGAAAATATTAATTTAATGCCATCTGAACCTTTCTGTCATGCCCCCCATACCTGGTGCCACATAGGGGTCTGGTGCTCCCCAGCTCTGCTGCTCATCCCCAAAATCTGAGTGTCCTGAGAGCGTCGTGTTCCCTCCCCTCAGGCCTCAGCTATCCAGACCCATTTCCCTGCTGGCTCCTGCCATTGATTATTGTGACTCCTCAGAGCATGTAATTGTCTGGTTTTCTTTGTTTCTTAAGGAGAAATAACAGATTTTTTTTTTTTTTTTTTTTTTTTTTTAAGAAGAAAAGAACCCAGTTACAGCCTTTTATTTCAGGTCTGCGACTCTGAGGTAGCAGCTGATGCTCCACTGTCCATAGCCCATGATTTTCAGGACAGAAATTAGGATAATAGTCTATCAAATGTGCTTTTTCTCCTCCTAGGCCAATCTCAAGATGATAGATACGATCCTTTTGCGTCTCATGGGATGTGCTCTTTTGTCCCCAAACACAAAGCTATTAATTCAATGCAATAGTTTCTTTTTCCTTGCCCTGGAAGTCACAATATGCTATGAGTACTTCTGGCTTGTCTCTCCTCCTTTTGGAGCACTCCTGAGTGCCTTGAGAGGCTCTGCACACCAAGGATTTGCCCACCAGTACTTCTGCAGCAATTTCTTCAAAGCCTTTAATGCCTTCCTCCTTGCCCTTTCCCCCCCTTTCTCACTATTTGTTGTGGACTCATAAACAAGATCCAGTTTTCAGTAGTGGTGTCCTTGGGTTAAATACAAGCTCTGGGTTTTTTTCAGCTGTTAATTATTGATATAGACATAAACAAAGGAGAAAAAAAATAAAATTAATATCTTCCTCACCAGTAAATTCAATCCTTGGTTAAGATATCTGCATCAATATTCTTGCACATCCTGGCCCTTAAAACCCAGATATCTTCAGTGATGTGATGCTCCACAGGAAATTTAGAGCTTTAAGGTATCTTTAGCATTGGGACATCAAAGCCTTCATAGAAAAAGTGTTGCCCAATGCCACCTGGAAGAGGGCACAAATACATCTGCAGTCCTTTTTGATCCCCGTTGAGTCCTGCATCAAACAGCTCCCTGAGACCAAATCTACCTGAACAGGGTGTGGGTACGTTGTCTTCCGAGCCAGGTTTCAGATGTACCATGGAGGCAAAAGAGTCAGCAGCTATAAAATCCTATAAAATCCTATTTATTAAATCAACCCTGTTCTACTCACCACACGACTCATTTCCATGATTTCTGACCGCGGCAACATCCTCAGCCTCCTGTCCCGCTTTCACAGTATTTCACCTTTGTTTAAAATCAAATTAAATTGGGGAAAAAAAAAAAAATAATAAAGGCAGCATCAACTCTACTTAATTGTGCATCCCCACGGTGACCAAAGCAAACAACCTGAGGCTGAGGCATCCACCTCACACACGAGGTAACTCTGTGTGGAATCTCACACGTGGGCGTGAGATTCCCACCCCCAAAAATCAGGAGCACGGCATCTCCTCAGGTTGGCCGCCCTCGGCAAGAAATTTGAGCAGCACCTGCGATTCCCCAGTGCTTGTCTGGCCCTGCAATAACCCTCTTAATTTCTGAGCTGCAAAGGGTTTACCATCAGTGACAGCTACGTTCTTGCTCTAAGGATAGACACCAAGCAAATGAGGATGATCGCAGATGTTTAGGAGTAAATGTGAAAGGAAAGGAATGAGCATTTAAAAAGAAAAAAAAAAAGGGAGCGAGGGAGTATTGATTCAGTGTGACTGATGTGAATGAGTTAAATGATTGACTATGAAGTGTGAATTCAAATTTACTGTGAATGGAATTTACTGTGAGTGGAACAGAGTGTGCATGACCATGACTGAGTGTGACTAGGTATCATTAGGAAGAACTAAGCGAATATGAGTGGAAAGCACTGATTATCTCCCCTGTAATCTATAAATAAACAGTAGTGCAGGAAGTTTTGAAAAATGTATTTAATAAGGGATTTCCACTGCCTGAATAAACTTGCTGAGGCCAGACAGCCTGATCTGGAGGAAAATGTATCATTTTACTCAAAGGTCTGTCGTGTAATAATACACGAGCTCATATCTGACAGGAACAAAACAGGCCTGAATTTACAGCAAAATGGAACCTCTGGACTGGTAATAAACGTCCTTCCAATTACAAATTTACTAACTCATACGATGACAATTATCTTCTCTTCTGCTTATTTTCCTAACATATTTGAATTCAGACCTATGGACATCCAAGACCTGCAGATTTGGGGGCCGATGCCATCTCCTGCAGATCAATATAATGTTGTTTTATCGGCACAAAATATCTGTCCTTTGGCCCAGTGAGCGAATTCTTCATTTGCACCCTTGTGCAGAGTTACAGAACTGAGCCCGCGGCTGCTGCAGTTTAATTTGGTGAGAGCAAAGTTTACGTCCCAGGATCTCAGACCCCATGGTAAAAAATATCTCAGCCTGTTCTCAGCTGCTGCCCTTTCTCCACAAATATCTTTGCTTGCTCTCCCAAGTTTTAGTACAAATTAGGCATTTGTCCCCAAAGGTCTGTGTAAATAAATGTTGTGGTTTAAAACAGTGATTAAATCTTAGAGGCTTGGTGTAACAAACATGAGTTTTGCCACTTAATTCAGCTTTTTTGCCTTAATTAGGTAATTTCTTCTCCCTAAATCTTCTACATTCCTCACCAATCAAACATTCATCAGAATTCATGGGGATTTTTTGGGGGGTCAGTCTCTGCTTCCACTGAAGAAGACAGGGGGAAAACACTGAGTTGTGTTTAGAGTAGAAAATCAATAATCAAAACAAGCAAAGAGCACAGAGGCTATTTCAGCATTTTCTTGGGAATTTTCTTGGGAAGCCTGCTCCTGTCCTCTGCTAATGCACTGGTGACTAACTTACTGGGGTGCAGAAATTCCCCAGAACTTCTTGAATCAGCTGGGGTTTAATATCAGCCATGCACATGAGCATCCTTGAACCATGGAGTCCTCAAATTTTAGAGGAATTTTAAACTGATGTTCAGTGAATTTAAATCCTTAGAACTTTACAGGCTTGAAGTTACCTCTGACAATTCCCTGTGGCTGAGGATGTGGCCCAAAATTCTGTATGAGCTATTATTTGCATTAAATCTGGGTTTTGGGTACATCTCCTTTTTACAAAGACTAGGACTCAAGCTGGTACTATTTTATTTTTACTGCCTGACCAGCTCCAAAATGAATAAATCATTCCTGTTTAGACCTTCTTGACCATCAAGAAACGCCTCAAAAATATTGTCACTGTCACCTTACAATGAGTTTGTAGAATATGCAACAGAACTTAAAAAACAAAATCCAATACAGAGGGGGGGGGGGGGGGGAGGGGGGGGAAATGGTTATGGAATGTACCCTAATCCATTAAAACAAAGAAAATCTATTTCTTGAGGTCATGAAACCTCTTTCTCCCTTCTTGCTAGCTCTCCTCAGGAGTCAGGTCAGAGTCAGGGTGTCTGCACAGCCTGAGCAATCCTCTCTAGATGTGCTCCTCCCCAGCAAGACAGAAAGCATTGACAGGAAGCAGTGGGGGATTTACACCCTTCGTGCCAAAGCTGCACAGGTTCTGTCGATAAATGGAAGACTTAATTCTCCAGGATAGCAATCCAAGCATTTTAAAGGATTTCCTAATGAGGTAAAATTCATTAATAAGATACAGGGGAAAAAAAAAAAAAAAAACACGAGCCCACACAGAAAGAAAAAAACCCACCTTTTCCACTTGGAATTGCAGGCATGCAGAGCAAGTAAATTCCAAAATTTTTCACAGAATTATATTATAAAAGTGAGTAAGGATGAGATCTTTAGGACTTTGCATTTTTTGCCCACTCAATATGAAAACCTGTCTATAACAGCTATGCTGACCAACCTCTGTTGTTACAAAGGGCCTGCTGTTAGAGAAGAACACAATCAACATCCTTAATTCTGCTTCTCTGCACTGCAAAATTACTAAGGAAAACATGTCCCAGCTTTTCACTTTTCTGCAGAGGCACCATTTCCAGAATCCCTTGGACCTGACACAACCAGAAAAGCACTGGCCACTCAAAGATGACCAGACTCATAACTCCTATTTGTTCTCCATGTACCTCACACTGCTTCCAACAGTGTTCCAAGAGCTCAAAAGACTTGTGTGGTGCAAAATCCAGGACCAATTTACCAGGGATTAATAGAAACATTCCATGGTTTGGGTTAAAAGAGACCTTAAAGATCACCCAGTTCCAATGCCCCAAATGCATTCCCACTCCTAGTTTCAGCCTAGGGAAACAGACGATTTGTCTGGGATTGTTTTTTCTTTTTCTTTTTAGATTTTTTCCTACCTTGAGCAAAATGTCTTACTTCTATTTTTCCAAACAAGTATTTGCTGACGGTGCAGCTCACAGAAAGTGGACAATTAGCCCCCAATATGCTCAAAGATCTGCTTTTTTCAGCTGAGCCCCTAAAGACTGGGGCTAAAGGGAGTATTTTTCACTGCTTTCTTCCCTCCTACCTCCCCCTGAGTTACAAAACCAGCTGGGGCCACCTCTGATCGGCACGTCAGGTTGATGAAGGCCGAGAATTCTGGTTTGCAGCAGGACAGAAGGGGAGGATGCTCTGGTAAAAGCACAGTTAGGGGCCATTTTTAGCAGTCAAACCAAATCTGACACACTCAGGGCTCCGTATTGCCTCAGCAAAGCCAGGTTGTCTGTTCACCTCACATTACACTCCCCGTTTTTAACATAGCTTTAGGTCATTCCTGCTTTATTTAGCTGCCGACAGAAGGACTTTTACCATTGTGGATCAAGGCAACTGTCTCTGGAATTGATCTCATTAGCAAAGTTTCCAAAGGAAAGGAGATTAGAGAAAGCAACTGATTTTCTTGACTTGTTCTGGTCTTTCTGTGGCAGCCAAGCAATTTCATCTCCCTTAAAGGCATTGGTTTCAGGTCACATTTTAACTATAGTTAAGTCCTCAAATAATTCAGAAGACAATCAAGGATTAGTGACCACTCTCCCCTACAACAAAGGAAATGTTCAGCATGGCCAAGCCGTAGCTTTTGATGAACGTCAGTTTTTTCATGGGCTTTGTAAATAACATTCAAAATAAAGACAATCCTCTGGATTTCAGTGGGTACTGTACCCCTCCAGGTTAGTACTGTTATCCCTCCAGGATGTACGTCCAAAGATAAAATTTGCCCCTAAACTTGGCAGATGGACTCCAAAAAGTGCCCAGTGTCAGAAAAGAACTGCCTTCCTTTTAATACTTCTGGGATGTTAAGGAATAGGAAATTCTGTATATATTTGGGGGTGTATTTTAACATGCAGTATGATTTTAACATAATTTAAATATCTGTAAAAAATTCTAAAGCTTTCGCAGAAAACTTCTTCAATAAAATTTAAAGATATTGTTTAATTTTTTGAGTTGGTCAGTTCTGGTTTGTTTTCTTTTTCCAAAGATAATACCCTGTTCAGCCTCAGAGCAGGAATGGACCCATGAAGAGGAGGAAAGGCAACGATCTCCACATTTCCCAAGCAGAAGTTTGAGCGCAGGACATGGACGGGAGAAAATTAATGTGTCAATTCCAAGGATTCCCTGCTCCAAATCCCCTCTTTCGGAGAGAACTAAGGGGCTTAGCAATATCTACAAAGCAGCTCTGATGTGCTTCTGCCTCCTGCAAACAGCATCCCTCCAAATCCCCGGCCAGGCAGCCTCGATGCAAGGGTCCAGATTTGGCCAGCAGCCATTATTTTTGTCTCCAAATCACAACAAATTTCACTGAAGTCACATTCTGAGTTGAAGCTGTCATCCCCAAGGAGAAAATAATAATAAAAAAATCACTATAGTTTTTTTGGTTTTTTTTTTTTCTTTTGTCCTCTATATGCACATTATATAATTCTGACTGTTATCTCTGGGGCCTCTCTGGCAAACTTTCCACCATTCTTTTTCTGTTAGGACTCAAAGTTATCAGAGTCAGAGTTCATTTATACTTCTGATCACTGGCCCCACAATGTCCCCAGGGTTGGGAACTCTGCTGTGGCAGAGCAGAAGCATAATTTTATAGCCCTTATAATCTAATGCATTTAATTAGGGGTTTTCTTAGATCTCTGGGGGGGTGTTGGGGGTGTCCTTTTATGTTTAGAGGTTTCTGTAGAAAATCTATCTCCACCCCAGAAAGTCATGGGCAAAGTTCCCCTGCAAGTGCAGATCTTGTTTGCTCTGCACCAAATTAATATTCATCACATCAGGAGCAGAATGTAAGTTTCCATTTTCCCTTTGCCATTATTAGTTAGCAGGAAAAATTATTGCACAGCAACCCACAAAGAAATGCACATAATTTAGATACACTAATAATGGGGGGGGAAATTAAAAGAATATGGCAGATGGGAGACCCTGACTAAATTTAAATCTAAATGGCTAAAAGAAGTCGACTGATAAGAAGAGCTCTAATTAAGAAACATCTTGCTGCCAAAAAACGTGAACTTTTACACTTATTTCATACCTCAGGCAGAGCTCAAGCAGAGGTAGATTGTATCTTCTTTAAAGAAATGAAAGAAGGGGGAAAAAATATAAATTAATCTGCATTGTAGTAATGCTGATGTGCCCGGAGCCGAACTTCCAATTCATTGTGAGACGTTCTCTGCACAGACACAGCCCAGGCAGCTCTGCCTTGAGAAATTTTCAGTCAAACCAAGAAAAAGAGAGAGAAATAATGTGTTATCTTCATCTCAGAGAGACGTGGGGAGGGTACACGATTTCTCCAAGCTGATGAGAGAATTCTCTGATAATTCCAGACCTGAGTTTTGGGGGTTTATTTGATCCCTGAGGTAGCAGGTACAGGTGGACACACGCAGAGTGAAGCTGAATCCAAGTTTTCCTTATATTCTCCAAATGTGACATACATGGCAAAAAGGAAGAAGAGGGAGGATATCCTACCCAAATATTTAGTATTTCAAGTGTAACTACAACAGCACAACTAAGAGGAGAAAGGAATCTCATTGTGAACTTCCTCTGTCTGAACTAGAGAACATATTCTGGAGAAAAAAAAAATATGTTAAATGGGAACTACAATTTAGGAAGAAAATCATGAAAATAATTACTGATACTTTATAAAAAATGTAGTTTCAAAGAGAAATATTTTTAATACAGAAAACTGAAGGAAAACAATTAAAGTCAAATACTTCATTTAACCTTACAGTGATTTTTTACCTTCCATCTCTGGGAGAGAAAAAATAACAAGAATTCAAGTAATTCAGAATGTTTCATTTGTAATTTTTTTTTTTTTCTTTTGAAGAACCTACGTGAGAAACTCTGATTTGAGAGCTGTGGAAACAAAAGAATTTTTAACAACCCAGACATGCATGGCAACGTCTGCCACCCAAAACCTCAAGTGTGTACCCTAACGACTTCCTGCAAAAGTCATCCACTAATTTACTATTAATGAGTGATCGAGTTTATACACTTAGCTAAGTGGAAAGTGATTTTTTAAGAATATTGTGTTCTCTTCCCTCAGTCACCATGGTACAATTACAGCCAGGAGAAGGCTTTTTAAAGCAGTCACAAATCACAGCTGGTCGTGTTTCTCGTGGTCTTCCAGGCCACAACATCTACAGGAAAGATAATTAGAGCAGTCCAATCAGAGAATTATAAAATTATTTGGGTTGAAAGGACCTTAAAGCTCATCTCCTTCCAATCCCCTGTCATGAGCAGGGAATCTTCCACTAGAACAGGCTGCTCACACTCACATGCAACCTTGCCTTTAAACTTCCCAAAATTTATACCAACTTATTTGTCTGAAAAATGCCACAATGATATCCTGGAACAAGCAGCAGCTGTGATTTATTTTATTTCTTGTAATTTTCATGGTAGTAAAATAGCAAAACACAGGACAGCCTCATCACCTCCTGCCAGCCAAACCCCTTCTGGATCACAGAGCAGCTGAAACCCCAATTGCCTCTGGCAGCCAGTGCTTCCACTGGTAACATTCCTACAAAGATTTTGGTTGTTAAATGGGGGGGAAAAAGGAAATAAGGAAAATTGGGATGTTCTGAATAAGGATACCGTGTTAAAATTCCCATAGAAATAAAACTTATGACTCTTTATCTACCAGAATCAAGGAAACTTCTCCACGGTGCTCTCATTAAACACTCAGAGCTAGAGAAATATTGTGTGGGCAGGGAGCGTATCTACGGCTTCTCTACACCCCTCACACAACCAGAATCATAATTTGCCCGAATATCAGGACACAGAAATATCACTCAATATTTTGCCTTTGTCTGGCAAAATAGTAAGAGGAAACTGCAGAAAATGTTAACTGGACAAGTGATAAATAGGCAGATTTATCTTCTTTTTTTTTTTTTTTTTTTTTTTTTTTCACACATTTATCAGAGCAATGAATCTGAACAGAGAGTTTTGGGTTTGCCTAAAAAAAAAAAAAAAAAAAAAAAAGCTTTTGATGATTTTTAAATTCATTCAACAAAACAAGGGAAAATAATCCATTTTAAATTAACTTTCTTTTTTATTCTGGGTGCCCAAATCTTATTATTTCTCCATTTATATAGACACACATGTATATATATTCCTTTATATCCTCTACCTTCGTAATTAATGTTTACCTTTCATTTTGCTTTATGCCAGATTTCTACCATCACTATGATGACAACCCAGAGACAAGGGGATTCCATGCACAGGCATGGATTCACATTTATTTTTTAGCTATTCCTGTCTTGCAGACACACAGCCACGGCTCAGGATACTCTGGAGCCTCATCCAGCTTTTATCAACTCCCTGTTATGTCAAGACTCTCAGCCTTTCCAGGCTCCAGCATCAGTTTTGGTATTTGAGCTAGGGAAAGACAAATGGCTGGTAAAGCGTTTTTATCATCATAACTCTTCTAAATCCTCATAAAACCATCTTAAAGTCATTGCAGGGGGGAAATCCTTCAACAGTTTGCACTACTGAGGTAGATAATGATCTGCCCCACAGGAGTTACAGAATCCCAGACTGGTTTGGGTTGGAAGGGACCTTAAATATCACCCAGTTCCATGGACAGGGACACCTTCCACTAGCCCAGGGTGCTCCAAGCCCTGTCCAACCCAGCCTTGGACATTCCAGGGATCCAGGGAAGCCACACCATTTGTGGCTCTCATGAGTCAACTTCTCACGATTCCTCTCGTTTTGACATGAAACATTCTTCTCTTTCAGTTCCTTAGATTGTGCTAGGTAAGGAAATTGAGGAGAAATAACAATCCTTTCCCAGGGCTGTCCCACTGACCTTGGGAGAAGATCTCACAATGCCATTCCTGGATCCCTCTGCTGTGGCTCTGACACACGGCCAGCAAGGTGATCCAAACGTTGACTACTTCCACAAAATGAGCTAGTCAAGCTGTCCAGGGAGTTCTCCCTCTCCCCCTGTCAAGAAGAATGCCTCACTTTGCTCTAATGAACTTGAAATATTCACAGTACTGCGCTCACAACCAAAATCTGACAATTTAGCAGAAAGTTTTTAGATGCCTAATCATATATCTTAATAAAAATCATACATTCCCTGACGAAGTGAGACAGATTCTGATTACTCGTCTTTGAGGGAACGACCTGCTTTAGAAAATTATGTGGAGTACTCTACTATTGTACCTGTCATACACTTTTAATTAAAAATGTATTGATGCATGACTAAATTGTGCACAGTGAAAAACAGACCTATTTTAGCTCAATTGCAATAATGTCCACATAACCCAATGAAGAAGCCCATACAATTATAACAGGAAGACAGCCCTGGCACGGTTATACTTTTTCAGGTCAGATGTATATTCCATGGAACCAATCATCACAAATCAATGTGGCCTCAATCAGCACAAATTAATTTACTAATCTACTCTAAATACCTGCAATGAAGTCATTGCGCTAATCTATTGTAAATTAAATATGTGGCGAAGCGAAGGCAGAATAATGATTAACATTATTTTCAGGAGTATTTCCTGACAAAGTCTGCTAACTAAGGCAATCTACACCCAATATTTGAATACAAGAACTACGTGCAGCCAGAAATAAATTGGTTACAGACAGAAGGCTGAAATCAATGCTCTGTGGACAAGAAAATACCTCGTGAAGCCTCTGCTAAAGGAATATTTAGTTTACACTAACAAGGGCTAAATGTGTTTAGAAGAGAAAGAGTTGGAATTCAGAATAAAAAGGTTATCACATGCCAAATACAACACCCCTACTGCAGTCCCGAAGTTTATCCCTAAACAGCTAATTTTAATTCATTTTTAGATTTTTTTTAAGACATAAAAGACATTAAGGTAGACATAAGAGTATTTGTCTGCAAATAGGGATCTGGAGCTGCTTGAGAAAGTGTTGATAAAAGTGTTTAATGAGGAAAGGTTAATTATAATTCTGAGGACTGACATCATGATTAGGATTTTGAATATTTGATTGATGGGCTTAGTTGCTTTTTCCACCAGACGATCTTTTCTTGAAACTAAAGGTGCGTGCTTAGGTTAATGGTTGGACTCAACGAAGGATCTTTTCCAAACTTAACAACTCCACAATTCTATCCTAAACTCATGGAAATTTTTGCTCAGGACTGAGCAGAGAAAACCTGAGGAGAAAAATAAATGTGAATTGCTCAAATATCACAGAAACAGGAAGTCTAAAAGTAGTCAATTTTTCTAGGGTATTGTCAAGTTAGATAATTCCTCTTTTGCAACTAAATATTTCATTTCTGCAATTGAGATTTTATTTCTATTCTTTTCTCTCATTTTCCATGGCAGAATCTGCACTGACTTTGCACTTGCTTCACCCACCATAGCTCTTCCAGCGACAGACAAAAATAGTTAAAAAATGCAGACAGTTTCTTGAACACTGTGGGCTGAATTTCATCAAATAAGTTCTCCTTGCATGTGAAAAGAAGAAAAAAAAAAGGTATTAAATGAATCAGTCTCTGCATCACTGTTTTCATTCTTTTTGCGTTAAGTGCATAAAGATTTCTCCAGCAAAACGGCTGAAAATGCCAAGCCGTCGAAATCAAAACTTTACACGGGAATAAACCCGGAAAGTTTTCATACTTGGAATCGAATTTTCACCAAACTCACAGACGGACATATGGAGAACATGGAGAAAGCAGTGTAAAAAGACACTCCGGAAGAAAAACGGAAAAATTTAACTCAAATTCAACCTCAAGAGCAATTTTTAATGCGCTCCTCGGTTTCTGTATTAAAATATAGTTTTATTCCTCCGGTATAGTACATGAAGATTTTGGGCTGTGAGGAAGAAACAACATTTAATTTTAGGTCTTTCAACTGAGGAGGAAAATATAGAAACGGTGTTTTAAAACAGCAAAATTTATACTGCACAAATTGCTAATAAAAAATGGCCATTTTAAGAGCTCGTATAAACAGAGCCTGAGTTTGGTCGCAGGCTGAGGAGCTCTAAGAGTCGGATAAAATGGTTCTCCAAGGGAATTCCACCTGGACTTATCCTCCAGAGCGACCAGAGACGCAGCCCTGTGAGTAACATCACTCCTTGTTACAACATCTCTGCTACAGCGAGGAACAACACCATGAATTTTAGATGGAAATCTGAATTTCATGACCTTTCAAGTCACATCCTTAAACCTCATTTGAACAGTGTTTTCTTTTTATGAATATGCAGTCTAGAACTGAAGACGCAGAAGTGACATAATTTTTTCCCCCTCATTTTTAGGCCCTCTTCAGGTGTAAATTAGGCTTTTTAAGTGTCATCTTTATTTACTTTATTCTCTGCAATGTTAGCAAGCATTCCATTATATTTTTGGTGCATTACACAAAGATGTTTCTGCCTGATAGGTAACGCTTGCACTTGAACAGAAGAGACAGAACAATTGTCAAACCACTGAAATACAAATGAACACTAAAAAAAGATCCTTGAAACCAATGGACTCACTCAATTTTAAATATGTGCCATATTTTTTAAATAAATTTTAAAAAATGCTTTTCTATATCAAGGAAATAGAAAGATAAAAATTAAAGCACAGCTTAAATAAAGAAGAAGAAATAGTATTGCAAAGAAATGCTGGAATTGTATATCATTATAAGCTAAGTGTATAAGCCAAAAAAATTAAAGTAGATTATATCGTAATTTAAAAATTTAAGGTCTTTTTTTTTTTTTTTTTTTTTTTTTTAATTCCTTTCAGGGGATGTTCCTGAAATAACTGCATAGTGTTATCTATAAACAAAGCTCCCAAATATATGTGGGTCATCCTAAAACTATAACACAAAAATGATCTAAAAAATTGAGAAATTGATCTCAGACTATTTTCTTGAGTATATCATGCCGTAAAAATAATAGTAATTTAAAAATTATAATCCTCAGAGCACACCAAGCAGGATTCCAGGTCTCAAACCCTGCATCTGTCTGGCTTTGCAAAGAAGACAGTGATAAAATGGGAAAAACACTGTTTGTCACATCTCAAAAGGCACAAACTGGGGGAGGATTCCCGCTTCTGCTCCTAATTCACTTGGGCACTTGGAAAATCTTACCTTTCCAAGAGGCTAAAAAATAAAAAGCAGCATTTTTAAAGTGTCTGTCCAGCCTGCCTCTTCCATTACAAAGCACTCCTTAGTTAGGAAAATTCAGAACCAACTCCCTTTTTTTGGAAGATTAACATATACATTACACAGAGCATCTTCCAACTGAAAATAAATGTATGATCTGGAAAAGTAGGACCAAAGCGGGCCTTGAAGATTATAGGGTTGGGTTTTTTTCTCTATTTCTGAAAGTAACTTACTTTAAAGTCCCTGAAACGGGGTAACATCCATCACACTCGATTTCATTAGTCTTTAAGGCAGCCTTAAATAACTGGGCCTAAAAACAGATCTTGGTTGATATGGCAAATATCTAAAAAGGATAACTCTGAAAATATCCTCTGCTGGGTTCAGCTTGGATTTTGCCCAAATAAATGCAATCACCTCTCATTATGATTGAGGAGAGGAGGGAGGAAGAGTGGGGGGGGGGGGGGGGGGGGGGGGGGAAAACTCAGGAAAGCAAAGTGCAGCTCTGTTTAATCCAAATAGACATGTCTACCCAAATCCCTTTGCTAATGTATATCTAATTCGGATAGGCTAACTCATCCCGGAATAATGAGAGCCTCTCTGAAAATGTGGTGCATTTTTAGTATTCTTCAAGTGTATTAATGTACTTCTCCAGGGGCTTTAGCAGGGAAAAAAAATTAAAATATCTATGTATATTTGTATATATATATATATATAAGATATACATGCAGCTTTCTGAGCTAGGCAAGCTGATTTCTCTCTTGAAATTGTGCAGCTGTGAGGCTATTTAGGAGAAATAAGCAGCTGCTGGACAAAGCTACACACAATGAAAAATATTCACAAGTAAGGTAGAGCCCCACAAAGGGCATTTCATCTCTCCTCTGCCCCTCGAGCATCCCGAGGACCTTGATGATGTTGGCAGCTACCACCGGGTGCTAAATTCTGCCTTTTTACAGCTGCAAACAGACCTACCATATCTGTAAGGCAAGAAACGTGAAAGAAAAGTGCTTGAAAATAAATATTTTTTTTTTTAACGTTCAACGCAATCCTGCCTCATCTTGCCAGTTATGCGTGACAATTGCAAATTCAGCCTCAGCAGCAGAAATGTGAAGAGAAATGGGGAGAAACTGAGATTTTTGTGCATTTTACAGCTGTAAATGGTGTCCACGTGTGCTGGCGCTAGGCTCCACACACATCCCCACTTCCCAGCCCTCCTGCCCTCTCCCAACCAACATTAACTTGCCATGGCAAAGTCCCACAGCCCCAAACCAGGCTAAAACCACATTTCAGCTGCAGGAATAAGACTGTGAAATAAGCACTGAGGTCCAGTTTTAAAAAGCATAAAACTGAAATCGTCCTGTTTCTGCCCTTCACCCTTTATTCACACCGAACTGAGGGGGGTTTAAAGCTTCCCAAAATTGAAACCATCCCGTTTCTGTGCTTCACCCTTTATTCACACTGAACTGAGGGGGATTTAAAGCTTTCCAAAATTGAAATTGTCCCATTTCTGTGCTTCACCCTCTATTCACACCAAGCTGAGGGAGTTTTAAAGCTTTCCAAAATTGAAATCGTCCCATTTCTGCGCTTTACCCTTTATTTACACCAAGGTGAGGGGGTTTTAAAGCTTTCCAAGGAGCCTTTGAAGGAAGGGACCTTGTGCTTTTTCGGCCCCACAGCAAATTGTGCAGCAGTAAGGGTTGTGTGGGCTCATCACACACAACTGCATTTATGCCACAGTTTATAGCAAAGCCAGATTGAGCTTCCAGCAGGTCCTGTCCTTCCCTCCCCTCCTGTGTGCTCCTGCTCGTTTCACCCTCTCACCTTCTCAGACAGTCACCCCAGCCTCAGCTCAGCACAGGCTGTTCACTTGAAATACCCCCCGCTTTTTCTTACCACCTATCCTCTGTTTTTTTCCCATCTCTTTCTCTTACAGCAGCACAGCACAACAAAGAATGCATACGGTTCGTGTTTATATATAATGGTTCATCAGACATTTTAACTGGACTTAAATTAGCAGATTAGTGATGGAGTGACACTTTTCCCCCTCAACCACAAGGCTACAGGGTTTGTACTTTCATTTTAAAACTCAGGTGAATGTTATTGCCTGAGAATAATTAGGCTTTGAAGGCCACAGAGCAGCTGATGCATTTTGCATCCCTGATTAAGGAATGAATATCCCATGATCAGATACCCAGTTCAGAGGGCCTTCTTCATACCACCACCCTTATTTTTATTCATTTTTATGTGGCATTACTGAGGTGACTTAATTCTGGGAAATGCAAGGAAATTAATAATGCCACTGAAAGGCAGAACAAAAGTTTCTTGTTAGAGAAGGTGGGACAGAGGACTGAAATGGAAAATTAGAATTACATAGGATTTTCTACATGGAACACACGTGGAAAATGTTGTGTTCAAATGATCCTGTTTAATAATTTTACGTCACTGTGAGTCGATAAATATAACACCCACAGTAAATATAACACCTCACCTACCTCACAAGAAAAGGTATTGCTTGCACTACAATACCAACTGCATTTGAAGGGCTCCTAATTATCTAAGTTATAGAAGAGGATTTCATGAGATCCTATAAAATGATGGAGAACATAGTTCCACGTTCGAAGGGATGTTTGGAAAACAGCATTAAAAACTGAAGGATCTTCTCTCTGCAGACACTTGAGCAAACCAAACCATGCAAAAAATTTATGAATTATTATTCATTATAGCCATCATTTTAAAGGCAGGTATTACTAGTACATCATGGAGTGAAAGGTGCTGGGTACAAAAATGTTCTGGGCGGAAAAATGTTCCTTTTCCAGCCCCACACAAGCAGCAGGGATGGATGGAGCTTTCCTCCATACCTGGTAAAATTCCAAGTATATAAAATTGGGCATAAGCTCATGTCTCTGTGCAATCAGGATGCAATAAATCTCACTATTAAGTTAATGCCTTCCCACAAAACTGGATTTTGGGAACAAAAAAGACAAACGGACGCTTTAAAACACTCCTCGTATATAGAGCCTTGAACACTACGATGCAACGGCCTTAAAATTGAGCAGTGTAAATAAACATTAGCTGCCTGACCTTTTTAACTAACAAATGTCTTCCTTAATTTAAAAATATGCCGGAGCATTCCCCTTCCCAAGCTGCGCCCTCCACAAAACACCATTTTTAAAGGTAGTTTAGTTTTTAATGGCTCAGTAACGATCTACAACCCCATGAAAACAGGGGTTTACGATGGCCTTCAGCTACAGGAACCTGAATGGCGCCGCCACGATTTTATTTGGTTGGAAAATAAAAAAAAAAAAAGACCTTACTCAAGTGATGTAAGAGACCTTCCCATCACATTTCCCTCCCTGCCTCACAGAACTGCACATGATTGGTGTTTTTTTATATGCCAATGAGTTTGGTGGTGATAAAATGCTGCCAGAAGCCTGTTTTGATGAATGGTAATAAAGTCAAGTGCCTCATATTACAATGAGCTTTTCTTTTTAAGGAGAAACCTAAAAATTCCTCATAATTCATACTATTTGACCCCATATGACCAAAAATTTGTAACAAAATATATATATATATTAAGCAAGTTATCCTTTTTATCTTTATCACACAGAGCTCTTACCACAAAATAAAGAATAACACATTGATGCTTGTTAAGCCATGAAACATGAATGGGAAATAAAAAAATTAATTTCTTTGCTTACAATCCCCTTTTCCTCTTCCTGATGGAAGCACTCTGGTGAAGAAACTCATTTTCATCACAAAAGTTTTCTAAGGGCTTGGGTAAAAGGGAGAAACCCCTAACAGAGAAGCCATTTGGGAACGGGAAGAAAGAGGATTTCCTGCACATTCAGCCTGTCAAATTTGCACTGGAGGTTTGGGAAAAGGAGTCTGTTCCAAGGTGGTGGCACACCCTGACTCCATCTCTTCCTGCAGTGATGCTCTGGTCCCCACTTCTAAACCAGCATTTTAGAGCTCAAACCTTCTATTTAAAAAAAAAAAAAAAAAAAATAGAGAAAGTCTCTTCGCCCTCAGAAAAATTTTTCCTACCAATCACTCAACCTCAGCTCTTCTAAGTGATTTTCAGAACAAGAGTTTGCGTTATTTCTATGCAACATCTTCCTTACCGCGCCTCTGAAATTGTGTCTTGATGAGCTGCTCTGAAGATATTTGGCACACACACCTATTTCTCAAGTGTTATTTGTCTCAGGAAAAAAAAACAACAATAATATAAAATTGTCCATAAATTGACCCAACACTCTTTCCAGACTCCCCGCGGCCGGAACAGCAACACATGTGGCCAATCCAATTTCTCAGTCCATCAGAAATGTTTCACCATTAAGATATGTAAGGAGCATTAATCAATACTGTGGTATCGGTTTTAATACCATATCGACAGGCCATATACTAAATAAGGATGAGTGCAAATCCAAACAGAGAAATCTGTTCCAAAGTGCCCAGGATGACCTGGGCAAGCACAGCCCAGGAATGATTTAGAGAGGGGGATAAGTGTCTGATAAATAAGAGATGCTCGACGTGGGGTGTTGTAAAGATTAAACCCACATCAAAAACATGGATTATTTTAATATAAGGGGTTTTCCTTCCACCTCTTGGGGTTCTCAGGTTATTCACTGGTACAGACACGCATAGGGCACATTTTTACCTGAATTTCTGTTATCTGTTTGTAGAAGTTCACACTGCAGTTGTCTGCATCCCTTGCACTCGGGCTGTTTTCTCTCTCTCGTGGCAGCAGAACCTGTGCAGAGGTCATTAAGCAACAAATGTGTTAAATAGCCTTTAGCACACTTTCAGCATCATCTTCTAATTGCTTTTCTCTCCGTAGGTAGATACAAACTGCTTGCCTTAAAAGAGAGGGAGAGAGAGAAACCTTCTCCTGTTTCTTTAATGACTTTTATTGATGGTTTTGTTTTCGCCCCTACTTTGGGCCCAGACTTCCCTATCTATGCTGGCATTTTAAAGCAGTAATTTATGTCATAGGTTGAATCACATAATAACGGCATTTTATGGTTTATCATCCTCAGCTTTCTGGGTGGGTACCTCGGAGGCAAAAAGAAGCAAATTTTTATTAACACATGTTTATACATAATTGACCATTTGGGAAGTAGGAAGGAGAAATGGCTGTGATTTACATAGTTTAAGAAATGTCTTAGAGCACCTCACCCAGTCTGGAGCTCCCACTGTGACAGATGAGCAAATGCCCATGGGAGATGACAGCATGGTATTTATGGTATTTCCTTCTGAGACAATTAAGTAACATATGCCAAGACCATAGGGATTATCTCTGAGCTACACAGTATGTAACTCTAGCTGAAGAGAAATATAATATTTTAGAAATTTGACAAACCATAGGAAAGGGAGAAAAAAAATAAAAAGAAAAAATATTCACCCACTTTAATAATGCAGTAACTTTTCCCTGACTTAATCAGACGTTTCTTGATTATATTTTTTTGGTTAATAATAGGGTGACAAGCTGCATCCCACACATTACCTTGGAGCTGCTGTGCAGGCCAGGGAAAATCTCAGACTCACACACAAAGTACACTCTGCTATCCCAGGATTAAAGGATTTGACAGCCCACTTGGTCTAGAACAGCCTTGATTTTACACCTACAGTAAAGAATAAAGCAAATTTTAAATCCCATTCCCTTTTCCTCATTAAAAGCATTAAAACCACTCCTAAAATAATTATTCTGTGCTTGGAAAAGCTCATGGTCCTGGATCTTCACTGACTTTCACTGTATGCAGCCATTTATTCTTTTGTAAAGTAGATGCAAAATTATATGTAATATTCAAAACTATAATAACGTTAATGATTCTCTATTATTTTATATCAGCAGCCTGCAAAGTATAACAGCTTATATATGAATGCACTTGTATCCTCAGTGATTCCTCAATCTCATGTACTGTCCCAACATTCTGCATCCATTAGACCAGTAGGATATAGATTATAATAGCACAGCTCCTACAGGTGTTAGCAACAGTGCAGCCATTCAAGAATGGTTTTTTTTGTTGTTTTTTTGGTTTTTTTTGTTTGTTTGTTTTTTTTTTTTTTGTTCTTATTTTAATTATTTTATCAACTTTTTAGAAGAACGTTTTTTTCTTGCGCTGCTGTAAAAATAATTTCTTCACAGGACTACTTAGTGAACAACATTCTACACAAATTTGCTTTACAGGCGGTAGAAAACAACACTTGCTCCACATATTCAACATGGAATCAGACATTGGGTGAATGACTGCAAGATCCATGTCACAGCATTTAAGAGGTCATCTGAACCACTTCAGAAACTCCCACAACTGAATCCAAAATTTCTCATGATCCGATAAGAGGATGGAATGGGAATCAAAAGCCTTCTGATCTACCAAAAGATCAGGCTGCATAAAATCTCTTCACAAATACCAAAAACGATGAAGAGAATTGCTTTATAGGTGTAAATTCTGTCAGTTTTATATAATTTCTATTGGGTTTGAATTTTCAAAATCCAGATTCTTTTGAAAGCTGCAGCAGTCACCATTTATTCAGCTGTGGGCTGCTTTTCTGCAGCCCCTCATGTAACAGGATACTGGCTCATGGCTCTGAAGTAATAATATTACTTCTCCCAAATTTGTAATCAAGTTTCCTGCATCATGTGTTCAAGAGGTGATAACCTCTCAACCATTCCTGCTGAAAGAAAACTCACCAACAGAGGGGTTTTGTGATTCTATGCCTTTTTTTTGTTGTTTGTTTTCTGTGCCAAATTCTGAACTTGTTATCCATTTTAAATTTAGCCCAGCAGATTTCCATTAACATGGGAATACATATCAGGGTTTTTTTACTTCAGAAATTACCTAATGGAGAGCAAGGGGAAAAAAAAAAAAAAAAAAGGAAAAACAAACAAAAGGATGCATAAATCTCAGAAGATATATTGATTTATTCCTCCAATAATTGTAAAACTCAGGTCAAAAGTATAATAAAGATATTAATTATAAAATAGCCAAGATGTCAAGGCTACTTTTTCTTTCAACAGTCCTGAACTGAAAGCTTAAGTTCCCTTACTGCAGATATCATGTTATAAGAAAAAATAATGCTCCAGAGAGGACATTACTGAAACCAGTTGGGCAACTAATAGGTCCTTAATGGCTTTCCAAAGTAGTCCATAATCTGCGGTAAAACCATCTCTGGAGGGTCTGCATGATGCATTGTGTAATAATTGTGGTGCTTCCAAATATGGTTTGTGCTGCACTGATTGCAGCCCCGTCCCATCTATTTTGTGAGATTACAGTGGAATTCCTGGGGTTTGTTCCATCAACACTGAGCGCTCCTGCAGTTGTCAACGTTCCTGATTACGACATTCACTTTGTTTCAAAGCACGTGGAGTGGCCATGATCTGGGGAGAAGGGAAGTACTGACTGGGAAAAGGAAGTCTGGGCCTTTTTCCCTTACTGCTGTTCACGATTTGGGCATTTGAAATGGTGACAAGAAACCAGCGGGCATTGGAAGGAGCTGCAGGTCCAAACACGAGTTAATCTTTCCTTCCTGTTCAGCTGTCCCTGTGCATCACTGGAACCGAAGTTACACGTGCTCACCAGCATCTCGTGACTCTGATTTTTAAGGAAATCAAATGTCCTCAGCACGTAGGAAAAACTGAACCCAGTAGTGAATTTCTCCTCAACTCACACAGTAACTCAATTTATCTGATTTCACCCTTTGCTCCCAGTTTCTCTTACCCATGAAAGCCCTTTCCAGGAGCACAGGAAAGGGTTTAGCACAAACCAACACTTGGAATATCCTTCCAGCCATGCCTTCTGTTCCCTCCTCTTTTCCCATGCCAGCAGATGCTGGAGCCTCCCAGACACACACTTCTCACTCGGGCACCAAATACACAAAGAAACTGAAATTTGGATCAGCCTCATCCGGCTGTTCCACCCCGCAGGACTGATGTGCAATGGACAGAGTGAAGAAAACCTCATAGAATCCCTTGTTTTTGTGGTTAACACCACTGCAAATTGATAGAGTCGGCTGTAATTATGATGAAACCGTCTGTTCATCTATTTTTTATACAACTGTGTTGTTATATTTTAGCTACATCACTTCCTAGATACAAGATAAAATATGAGCGATATATATTTAATATGGAAAATTCATGTTATTGAGTAGGTTCAGTGGGTTTTTCTGCTCCCTCTGCCCCAGGAACTCCTCTTTTAACATTTTGGGAACTGCCATCATCAGCACAGTACAAACTGACAAAGCTCTACAGCTGGATCTGAAATTGCAAATCCACCATGAAGGGGTAAATCCACGAACTCCAGTGGCTGTGCAGGCACAAATATCTGTTAGAGACATTTGGGCATCCAAAAAAAGGAGGATCAGAATACAAAATATCTTGTCCTTCTTCTTCTTACATGACTTTAGAAGGTGTGGTCTCTGAGATTAGTCCCAAGAACCACAGCACAATAACACACATGAAAAGCCAAACTTTCCCCTCAATTCCCAAACATTTTCATCCTGAGCAGTGGTGATGTCAAAATACAGCACAGGATTTTCTGCTTAAGTGTTTGGAGGTGTTTTTTTGTTTTGTTTTGTTTTTTTGGTGTTTTTTTTGGGTTTTTTTTTGTTTGTTTTTTTGTTTTTTTTTTTTTTCCTTTTTCCAAGAACAGGAAATAGGGGTTGAGTACTATTGTAAAAAAATTAAAAATCACAGGTTGCTATTACAGGAGAGAGCTTGGGATGAGTGCAATTACATCAATATTATTGTAATTAATGATTACATCATGCTTTAGAAAAGGAGCACAGAAAAGGTTGGTATTAACATGCAAGACACGGCAGAGTGATATCAATACTCATTTTACTGTTCAGGTTTTTTTCTTTTTTTAAAAAAATCTAATAGCTGTCAAAAATACCCATTATAGGCTAGTCTATAATTTGTAGAAGTCAAGTAATACATTTTTTCTGAAGGTATAATGGATGCTCCACGGAGCAATTATTTTAGAAAGACAACTTCATCTCAGCTGTCTCATGCCAGCAGAACTATTTAAGAGCCAGAAATGCATAATTCAACATGGAAGAGCTGTCAGATTTGAGAATACCTTTAAATTATAAAAACTTAGCACCACTAGTCAGTTATAATTATAATGGAAATGTAGTTTTCTGTCGTTTTATCATAGCAAACATCTCTTAAGAAGCAATTTCATGTGTTAAAATATTTTGGCAAAGTGACTTTTGATTCCAAAGGGATACAGATTATCCAGTTTTATACCTGAATATTTTCCTCACAAATTGAATGTAACAGCTAACATCGTACAAGATGGCAAAGCAAGAGTATTATTAAAATCCCATTGGAAATTGTTACTATGAAACAATGAGCAGCATAACTCACTAGGACAGGTCAAGTTATGCACAAAAAATATTATTTTATTACAAAATATGACAAGACAGTTTTTCACCAGACAGTCAATTATTTTATACAGCACATAGCCAAAACACAGAAGGCAGTTCTTTTGACTTTGGCTTCTTTTAGCGATTAGAAAACCAAATTATGAATCATTAAATAGTCACTCAGATGGGTTTAGGACCAACAAAGCATATTAAAAGTGCTCTCAGAAAATTAAGGTAATATTTAAATCTCTCTCTTTTTTTTTTTCTTTTTTTTTCTTTTTTTTTTTTTTTTTCTTTTTTTTCCTTTTTTTTTTTTTTTTTTTTTTTTCCCTGTCCTGGGTATTGCAGGGCAGATTCTTTTCCCTTTAGGCAGGACCAGAAAAATTCTCTTGGTTTCAATCAGAAAAAAAAAGGCTATTGAGTTATTATCAGGTTATATCAGATACCCAATAAAAGGGGTTTGGCATTTCCCTCCAAGAGTTGAATCCAGCCACCAAAGGGTCATTCCAGGTCATTACCAGGGCTTAAGTTCATTTTCTTTTCTCACTTTTTTTCCTGAGACCCACATCAGGTCCTACTGCTCTCCACTACAGAGGAAATCCAAAGTTGTTGTATTAATATCTTTTTTCCTTTTCAAGTGAATTCTCGAGGATTTTATAAACCATACTCAGTTTGCTTCAAGATTCAGAACATCACTAAGTATTTTTAAAAAAAATGTTCACAAATAGCTCATTCTTCAACCTGTCCCTTCATTTCATGGGATTATCTTTTCAAAAATGTTCACACAAACCTTCACGTGGTCATTTTTCAGGTTAATGGGATTTTTTGATGATGCTGTTGTTAATGACCATCACACTTCCCAGATTTCTCGTGGCCTCTCTGCTCAGCCCACACATGCAGTGAGCAGAGGAACATTTTCCCTCTCATGGGTTGTGGTCAGTTGGTTTTATTTCTGGATATTTGCTGAATAACACTGTGTGTATTCAAGTCCACGTTTCATTTTAAACAACTCCATCGTCCACAGCAAATTCTAAGCAGGTTTGTGATGGGAAAGCGTTGAATTTTAGCATTAAATATAATAATTTGGTGGTAGCTCTTGGGATTTAATGCAAGTTCTTGGAATTATTCTGGCAGTAAAGTTATTTCATGGTAAGAAAGGAGGGTAGGAATGGCGTCCCTCCTTTTTTATTTACACATCCTTTCCTCCCACAGCGTAAGATGAGATTACACCCAAAAGATGGAAAGTTTTCGTATCATTCTGTCCCTAAAGGGAGAACCAGCACATTAAAAAAGTGCTGAGGAACAGGAGATCGACTTCAGAAAATATCAATTTCTCGTTTCTATGGCCGCAACATGATGTAGTATTGCATAACATAATACAAATTAAGGAATTAAATTGGTTTCATTTCATCTGATTTCCTGGCAGGCTTTAATGTGTTAAGTATTTACTAAAGAGGCAATTGGGATGCATGCAGCATTCAGAATTATAATTTATTAACACATCTTCAGTAGTGGCACACATTATCTTCCACAGTCTCACCTGTAAATTTCTGGGTTAAATCAGGTTCTGTCCCAACAGCACATTCGGTCTCAAGATACACAGTGGTGTTTCCAACCAGCAGATTTTCAGCACTCTGCAACATTTACCTTTATTCTGCATTTTTTTCATTAGCACACAGAAGTAATTGCTTAAACAGAACTTTAAAATTAATGCTATAAATACAAATTTGGGGTTTGCAGGACACCACACCGTAGACTTTCAACGAGTCAACAAAATCGTAAGTTTGCCACTCTCCACTAAACAACGCGCAGGCAATTTACTAATAATGAATAATAAATATATTTTAATAGCTCCTTGGTTTGCTGTGCCACAGATTTGATTTAAGTGTGGCTGGGGGCCGCCCTGTCCTCTGCAGACGTGGCCAGGAAAGGTTGGGAAAGGAGCTGGGGTTGGAGCCTTTGTTTCAGAGAAACTCCACGGATTTGCATCTAAGGGAGGTTTTCATCTCGTTCCTGTGTCCACGCTGAAGGAGCACTAATAATGCAAAGCTGCTGTAACTACTAAATTTCCCATCACATAATTAAAATTAGCAGTGTTGGGACTTCACGCCCGTGTGCTCTACAGCAAGGGAAATGTTAATATTGCATGCTTTGGAGGGAAGGAAAGGAAAACTTCCTAGTTTTTAACAGCAGTTAACACATTCCAAGAGCAAGTGGGGAGGTAAATGTTTCCAGTGATGTTTTTTTCAAAATCCAGACTTTGAATCCATTCCTGATTATTGCAATGGTTTGAACAGCCCTGCAAAACCACTGTATTTTGTCTGGGACCTGGACTTTCCTCTGTGTACTACAAACCAGGTAATCCATGTGGATCTCTCCCTATAGCATTGCCATCCACTGAGAAACGGGGATGAGGAAAAAAAATATTTTTAATATATTTTTACCACAAAAAACTACTCCAAATATAGCATTAAAAGGTGTTAGATTTTTTTTTTTCCTCCTTCATTTTACATAAAGCTCAACTCAAGGACACATTGCCTCCTGCCTTCCCCTGACACAAAGTGTATTTACAGTAGGGGCTAAAAGTTTTTACTCCAGTTTCTCAGTCCAACACTCTTGAATTCGATTAATGGAGACATTCGAGCACTTATGTCAAGTTATGCTGCATATAAATGGGGATAAAAGGATTACCAGGTTATAAATCAATTGAGAGATTCAGAGATATAAATCTCAGGGACACGGGGCTTCAGCCTTAATGGAAATGCAGAATTCCATTGGCTAATCACAATTTAGATTGCTACCAGATACATCACTGAGTTTCACTGGATGTCCTAAAAAAAAAAATTCTCCCTGGTATTTAGGAGAGGTGTGAAAATTAGAATAAATAACCTTTGAAGGTGTCCCAAAAAATCTACTTCCATGTTTGCAGCAAACTTGGAAGCAAATTGTGCTGAAAAAACTGATTTTTTTAGACAAGGTATTAAGCTACATCATTGTGGTTGTAGAAGTCATTGGTTTTTTAGCATGGTTGATGCAAAATAGGATGATATTTTACTTAAATTAATCTCTCAGAAAAGTAGATTTACTTATCTCAGAGAAAAATAAGCACAAAGGTAAGTATAGAAAACCATACATGTACAGAAATGCAGATCTCGTGTGACAAAATCGTGTCATAGCCAAGGTGAAAAATGTTTTACAGTGTTTTGAGTCCCTTAAGGAACTTGAGTTTTGCAGAAATATCGCTTTTATTATTATTTAAAAAAAAAAAAAAATAAAAAATCCTTGCCTTTGACAAAACAGTGCTAGACAGAGAAAAGGCTCCAACAGAAAAGTCAATATTCCAGGTACCCCTTCTGCAGAGGAGAGAAGATTAATCAGGTCAAAAGGCAGAAATCTCAAACCCGCTGCTGAGGAAGAGAGAAGGATGGAGTAACAGCTGGGAAGAAATCAGAAATCTTCACTTCAGCACCAGTGGGAAAGGGGGAAGGACTTTGTGGGAGCACCAAGGCTCCACTTTCCTCGGGGGTACGATAACTTCTGGCTGCGTCTGACAGAGAACATTTCTGCTGAGTCCTGGAAGAACTTCGAGCCAAGGAGACACAGTGGGAAAGGGAAGGCTGGGCTGGATAAGAGAAAATGTAAAGGACAGTTCATGCCCAAAGAGTCCCCTGGGAGTTTATAAATGCAATCTCTGGTTCTCAGAACCAATCAAAGACAAAAAAGTCGAAAACAACTCAACTCCTGCTCTGATTATTTGAGGGCTTTTGCAGGCTATTATGTATTTTAAGCTTATCTAGCACCTAATATTATCATTAAAATGACCTAATGTCCAGCTGAGCACAGCCCTATCCTCCAGATATGAGTGGGGTAAATCTATTTTAGAGGCTTTCTTTTGTAACAAAAGAGTCATATTAGAAATCTCGTTGTAGTAAGCACAAAACTTCTCCATGGAGAGGCTCTTGTAGTTTTCCATAAATGTTGTAGTGCATTTCCACACCCAAACATTTCCAAATGAGGAAAAGAAGTTTCAGTTTCACTCCTGACTTTTAAGGAAGAAGCACCAGAACTTTCTGTGCTTCTCTCACCGGGGTTGGCCCAGTGTCAGGATAGGAACACCTTTTGGGTTTTGGAAATGTTCCTCAAACCCTGCACCTGTTTCTATTGGGCAGCAAGCAAAATTATCCCTCCTTGATCGTTGTAGGAAGGAGCACAGAGGTGCTCAGGGCTCTTTGGGGTGCCTTAGCCAGGTGTGAGGGCTTTCCTCCACCTGCGCATGGCTTTTAGTTTTTGTATTATTTGTTATTTTATCATTTATTAAAACCTTTTGTTTTTCAAAGCACACCTGATCAGCCATCTTGCAATTATTCTAAGCCACTCTGAGAAGAGCTGGACACCCTCAGAAATTGATACACCTTCGTGAGGCTCATTACATTCTGGCCTCATGCAAGATTGTATCTTAAATATATTAACATAAATACTTGCTGAGCATCAGGAAGTTCTATTGGAAATACCGAGGATGCACTGGGCAATCATCATCCTGAGCAGCCTGGGTGTGGAGGGGGGGCATGGAAGACATTGAATCGGGGTTGTTTCTGTCACTGCCAGTCGAATGTCCAGGTTCTTCCACGCCAAGGTTTCATCCATCGTTCCTGCAGTGCACGGCGATGCCAGAGAGCGCTGGGACATCGCTCCGATGTCACAAGGGACACTGCCAAAGGGTTATGAGTGAAGACTGGGGCTCACCATGAAATGTCTGAGAGGTTATTTTTTTTTAAAAAAAAGTGATTAATTTTAAGCCAAGGCAAAGAAACAACAGAGTGGAAGGAGTGGGGGTCATTTCCAGCTGCTCCTTCATAGTGTGCTTTGGCTGGAAGCCAAAGAGACTGAAGGGGAGACCCTGTAATAAAATACCTTCTGCTGATTTATTTATTCATTTATTTATTAATAGCAAATATTTAGGAGCACTTTGGTATTATCTGACAAGGCTGGGGGGTTTTGAAATCCCCACCCTTTCCTTTTTGGTAGGCAGCCAAATGTATACACCACGTACAACATATTTTAATTTAAACAGTCAATTATTTTACCTAAAACCTCTCCAATGGCATGCATAGATTTCAAAATTCATGGTTTGGTAAATTTTTATGAAGTGTTTCAGCTGTTATTTGGAATGATCTTGGAAATCCAGGAATTTTTGAAGGAGAGAGGAAAGAGCTGCACCGTTAGATTTGTTCAGCCACAACAGATGTCAATAAAAATACGGTAACAATGGAGTTACGACTATTTTTAAAATATTCCCCATAATTTATAGCATCCCTCATTCAATGCCTTGTTTACAAACAGAACAATTTTTATCATCTATATCAGACCTTTTGGATCCTCAGAATTTATTAAATATCTCAAATTTTCACTCATTCAGCACATAAAATTTAGTGAATAAAGTGATAAGTGGTTCAGAAAGCAAGTTTTCCTCAGATATTTAGTTCTAAGAGGAAGCCCTCACCCTAAGAATACAAATTCACTTTTCAGCATTTCCCAATATTAATATTATTCCTCATATAAACACTAATTATTGGCCAGACCAAAGACCACTGAAGTCATTCCATGGGCTTTGCCCATTTATATCAAATTCTCTGAACATTCCAACAGCCTCTAACAGAACACAAAAAGAACTCATAGGAAAGAAAAGGGGGGATTTTTTTTTTCTCAAGTTTGATTTTATCATCATTATTATTCCAAAGCTTTTGCGAAGGATAGCAGCTGTTTGTCACAAGTAATACTAAAAAGAAAGGATTTGTAACTGCAATCTTTTGCACTCTTTACTTACTTGGGGCCATTTACTAAAGTAAATTACAGCAAGGAGTGGTTATTGTGCTAATGCAGGAAGAATCTGCCCTTTGTAACTGCAAAATTTCATAATAATGTGTTTTACAGTGTGGTCCAAACCTGATTACTCAGAGAAAGGACAATAAAGAATGAAAGCAAATGCTCATTAGGAACCCTACAATATCAATGGAAAAAAAAAAAAAAATTACTAAAAGACCAACCCTACATTAAACTTCATATTGAATGACGAAATGGAAGAAAGAGTTCTTGAGATCTTACTTTTATTATAAAAGGGGAGAGAAAAATACAGATCTATTTTCTAAAAATATGAAGCTGAGGAGAAAGCGCCTGTCTTGATATATATTTGCAAAGATACATTATATTTTCCCTATTTTACTTTTTTGGAATATTGCTTTTCACACTTCCAAAATTTTAGGGTATTTTTTTATTCTTTTTAAAATTTTGTAATTATTTTTCTATTTTGTTTTTCAATAAGCTTGTTAAGATTTATGAGACAATGCAAAAAAACCAACAAACCTCAAAATTAAAATAACACTAGTAATAGTAAAATAAAGATTATTATTTATACTATAATAAAAATGTACTAATTAAATTCAAAGAATGACCACCTCTAGAAAGAAAAACAGAAAACAATTAGAACTGAACCCCAGCAGCTGACAAACTGTCAGGAAAAGAATTTAAACCTGTGTCTCAACTCTGAGCATCCCCACCAAGAGCCAGCATTAAATCCTATTACTTGGTATCATATGGAAAGAATCTTCTTGAATTTTTAGACTGAATGTAAAAATTTCAACACTGGAGGCAAGAAAAAAAAAAGAGCAGCAAAATGAAAAGGGTGTGACCACGAGCTGGACTCAAAAATCCAACCCCTTCTGCACTGGAAAATTGTGTGTTTGATGTGGAATCACTAACACCAAGTGAACCTGAAGCCATCCGGGCTTGGCACGTCAGAGCACAGCTGGAATTTACAGCCAAAACAGATTCCTAAACACATACCTGTGAAATCGACACTTCACTCCTTTTAATCATTTTCATGCATCTTTAATTTTACCATAACCTGATCCACAATAGAAAAATTTCAACAAATTTCCTTGGTTTCTGCCCATTCTGCGGTGTGACAGATACCAGAATTCAGTGCAGCCACATGCATTGGAAGAAATGGTTTCCATTAATTTCCTTTTCTCCAGTTGCAGGGACTCCTTTTTAATAGAAAAAATTCCCGTCCATACATTTAGGTACCTGTGTCAATGCATCTATGCAAAGTGTTAGGAAAGTAAAGAGCAAATATATTTTTGTTACAAGTTCTATAAAAGTGCATGCATATTTATTCATAAAATTGATGCATATTTACATATCAAAATTAATTTTTATATAGATGTGCATTTCAACCTCCATGTGTTCACATATTTGCACGTATAAGCACAAAAATATAAATATATTTGCATAGGTATGTATCCCCCTGATCTTCTTTCCTCACCAACCACAGCCCTTTATTCAGTGAAAGTTTCCAAGTGTCTGCACATTTATTTCTGGATAAAAGAAGCCGTTTGAGCTCCTGACCACCATTCTCTAACAAATAATTCTTTGTGGCTGTAATTAAGATGGCTCTGAAAGACTGCTGGGATGTCTTAGTGGTCTGGAGAGCACTCCCCCCCCTCCCCTGAAACAAAATCCTTTATCACATTTTTGAATTAATTATAAAAGTTAAAAATTAAATCTTTCTTGTGTCCCCCATAATAATCCTCCCAGATCAGTTTTTGTCCATATTAATGGAGAACACATCCCTAGTAAGATTTAATTTCAAACTTTTATAATTATGGTTAAAATTAAATCTTACTGTGGCTGTATTACACATTAACATGAATGAAAGCCAGCCTAGGAGGATTATCAATGGTACTCCAGCACGATTTATTTTTAACTTTTGCAATTAATTAAAATCTTTGGATAAAGATCTTGTTTTGGACTGGGGGAGTCCCTATTAAGATGAAGCCCGTGAAGTGTTTCCATTCTTGTGCGGGGTATTGAAGATGGGAAGGCAAAGGCTGGGAGCTCAGGGAGATCATACAATAAATCATTCCTCCCTGGCAGAGCAAGACTTAGCTCTGAGCTGCTTCTGCTCTGGAGAAAATGGTAATAACACACCAAAACAGCAGCTTGCTCCTAAAAAACCCCCAGCAACACCCAACAAGCTTGGAGACAACTTCACACCATTTACAATAGCATGAGAGGTATCATCTAATTCCAGTTCTCCATTTCCTTCTCTAATTAAATATATATATATACTTTTTTTTTTTTTTAAGAGTAAAGTTACTTCCCCTCAGTTATTTTTGTGGTTTTCCCCACCAGAAATTAATTTAGCACAAAGCACAAAGTCTCCCTCGCGCTCAGCTTTGCGGCACCAGCTGCCCTTTGCCAGACAAAAGAAGGGATGAAGCTCCCAGGGATGTTCATCCCCGGCCATGCTGAGTCCTTCGGGGCTCAGGGTTTTCTCTCTCACTGCACACGAAGGTGTCCCAGCCCTCTGTGCTGCCCCAGGTAAAGCGCAGCCCCCGTGGGAGAGGCCGTGGGCTCACCGGGAATGGTGGAGTTTGGAAAAGACCCTTCCGACCACCATAAAACCTGATCATAAACCCAGCGCTGCCAAGCCCGCCCCTAAACCGTGTCCCCGGGAGCCACGTGTTCTCCTGGCACCTGCTGGGGATGAGCAGGACTTAAAATAAATAAAATGAAATGCTGTTTGAGGGGGTTTTTTTCCCCTCAGAGAAGTTTCTTGTAGTCAATGGCTTTATTCTTCCAGGATCAAACATCTCACATAGCTGAAAAGTTATATTAGGCCAGAAATTATTTAAATTCCCTCTGATGAGCCAAGGCAGGATTTGCAATAAGGGCTTTGCAGCACCTGGCTTTTATAAAACTCTTCTTGTTTAGAATCAGTTCTGCCCCTGGATCCCTGGAAATGTCCAAGGCCAGGTTGGATGGGGTTTGGAGCAACCTGGGATACTGGAATGTCCATGGCAGGGGTGGCACAAGAGGAGCTTTAAGGTCTCTTCTAATCCAAACCATTCTGGGATTGTCTAAATAGGTGCCTTGGGGAAAAATAAGCAGAAAGATAAGAGAAGCTGAGAAAAGACAAGTCCCAGAGAAAGAAATAGTTGTAGCCAGAGTCTGAATTAAATCTGTGAAAGGGATCCCACTTGGCTGGAAGCAAAAGTGCTGTCTCCTGCATGATTCTTTCAGCAATCAGGAAATGGGAACTTGCCCATTCTTTGTAAATATGAAAGTATTTATATTGCATCAAAGGAGTCTTATTCAACTATCATGTTTTTCTTCTAAGATAAACCACAGAGCTCAAAAACTTTGGCTAACCTCATTCTCCTCGGTGATTTGCTTTAAGTTACATGGAAAGAATATCCCAGTTTGTGCTTCCCAGGAAATATCACCTGAAAAACAAAATATTTATGGGTAAGGGAAGGGTCTGATTGTAACATGGAGAGGAGGTCAGGATGAGCAGAGAAAACATAACCTTGAACATCCACCTTGGAAAACCTGACAACATTGCGATGAAAACATGAATGGCTTTTCTAAAACCAGAGGCTGAGACATCCTCACTTGTTCCTGTGTCCTTAAGGAAATAATTTTACTTCCTTTTGGTGCTGTAGTTAATTTTCAGTCATTCAGTCATCCATCAACTAAAGTTCTTCCAGAAGGAAAGTTGGAAATACCTCATTTTTGGTAATCATTAAGCACAGTATTATTGAATATATGAGTGAAAGGGAGACTGTCCCTAATACCAATAAATCTATCTATATCTATATAATACATATATACATAATGAGGGGGTACTTTCCTCTCTTTTCCTTCCCAAAATGAAAGAGTATCCATACATGGTATTTCCATACCTTGTCCTCAAATAACAATTCTGGCCAGTCCTGACACAACAAGGAATAAGCTGTTCTACAAAGAAGGAGTGAAAACTCACTCCAGGAAAGCTTCAGCTATTCAATGAGGTTTTCTTAAACAATCTCCTCCTGATTTGCTGGCGCCTCTTTGAATTAGGCAGAGATGGGCACTGAGGCTCTTTTTTTGTTCCCCTCCTTCGTTATCCTGTGAGCAGTGGTCTCCTGTGCCAAAGGCCTTCCTTATCCCCCGTTTTCTGCTGGAAGCAGTCACCTACATCTATGCAAAGTATAATTTCAAAAATAAAACAACAAACAAGTCACTGGCAGATTTTCTTCCCTTTCCTTGCTTGTTGCCCTGTACATTCCCAGCTCAAAGCCATAGTTATTTATTTGGAGAAGTCCTGTAAGCCATGTCATCACCAGAGCCGAGGAATTTTCTGGGAATGGTCTGAAATGTTTCCAGTTAAGCTCCAGACTTAACATCTCCAGAAGAAAAACTAATGTTTCTACCACATACTTTATTAAGCCCTTTAGGTCCTTTTACAAGAGAGGAAATACCAATTAACGTATAATTTAGCAGAACAAAATATTATCCCATTTCAACCAGTACCCACTTCCTTGAAGTTTATTCAAGCATTAATAACCATTTAATGCAATTTAACTACACTGAGGTATCCGTTACATTAATATCATATATCCATCAGGAAATTAGAGTTTTGTCTCTATGAATTTTGTATTACAAGGAAGTCTTTATAATTTTATTCTGCACTTTATGGTGGCTAATTTAAGTTTTAAAATGGTTCAGATAACTTCCCAGTCTCTCTCTTCTGCGCTGTAATATGACTAACAAATTGTTACTGATGTTAAAAGATCATGAACACATCATTTATTAAACAGGGCTGGAGAGAGAAGTTTGAAAGAAGAGTGCATTTCCCAGATAATCCCTATGTTTCCAGGAGCTGATGTCCAACCATGGGAACAAACTCCATGGGCTGGGGTGCTCAGGACCCTGGGCTCCACAGGAGTGGAAACAAACTCAAAAAATAGTCTTGAATTGCCTCTCTCAGCCTACAGAAACTCCCTGCCCACTCTCCAGTAATCTTTAACATGAGCATTGGGCTGGAAGTCTAATGAAAAAGAGATTTTTCCCATCCTACGTGGTCTGAGAATCATGGATCAGTGATGCCCATGAGAAAAGGGAGTTGAGTTCAATTATAATCCAAGACAAAACAGAAAATATTCCTAAAATCCTCAAATGTGAGACAAGCACATGTAGATACAGCTCCTCAGAAGTTTCCTCAGAGAAACAGAGTAATTTTGATTATTGCAGTGTGTGTTTGTTCATCTATTTAAATTCAAAGATTTTTTTTTTACCTTTCTATCTTGCCAAAAAATCAGAATACACGCCTAGCCCTGATGAAAACAACCAGAAATAAAGTCTGAGACAATGTAAACTGATAATTGATTAAAAAATCAAATTGACTGTTGAAGGTTTTAATGGTATTTTGTGTTTAATTCTTCATCATGGATTTTACATGAATATTTATCCAATTTTTTAAAACCTTCCTCTCCCAGTCAAAGAGGAATGAGAACACAGATTTCTCTTTCAGACTGGAGAATTTAAAGCTTTTATGGATGACTCCTTTTCTAATTTCCTAAACTGCAATCCTTTCTCTATCTTTACATATATTTATTCATAGCAAGACGAGCAATAAATCTTAATTCTGACATATTATTTCATATTGTTTCTAGAATATTTTCTCTCTTACAAACTGCCCCGCATAACTTTTCAGACATGCTATTTTTGCTCATCCTGTGAGTGCTTTTGAGGGAAAATCAGTTGAAAGGAGATGGTTTAGGTGAATCCCAAGGATTTTTACAGTTCTGCTTCCTCCTCTCTCCCCTATTCCTACATTTCCCCACGGATCCTTCAAATCACTCCTTTGGCAATTTCAGTCACCACCTCCTTAACCCACCTCCAAAACCAAAACAAGATGCTTTTCATGAACTGAGGATGAATTTAGAAAGAAAAGTGTTGTGCTCTGCCCTAAGTGTATCCGAAAATTCTGTCTGTGTTGGTTTGAGGGTCAGTGCACCTGGATTAGCTGGAAAATCAGTACAGCTTCAAGCATTAGGAAAAAAGGTACAAGATCTGTAGAAATTATCCCATAAAAAGGGACAACTGTCCCATAAAAAGGGTTTATTGAGAGCCTGGGAGGGAGGGAAGGGACCAGCCCAGTGAGGGGAACCCAAAAAAATGATTTCCACATAAAAACAAATTCTCAGAGCACAGATTACAACCTTGGCTGTTGTAAGGAAAAAGTTTTTGCTACAAAGCATTTGAATGAATAAATGCTACAAAACATGTTTGGTTTATTTCTCAACCAACAATATAAGTATAAATAAGCTCGCAAACCTCTCAAAAGTCACCAAACACAAAGAATTGTAGTGCTGCTACTCCCATGATTTCCACACCCTGGAAAACCTACCCTGAGCAGGCACAGCGCATTTTTCTGTGTCAGAAAATAACAGAATCTGTAAATATCTGAAGACAAATTTTCCTGGGGTGCATGACTGAGTCACCTGGATGCCTCAATGAGATGGCAGGGAGTGGAGGAGAGTCCATATTAAATTGCTTTCACTGACAGCATCACCACAGAATAAAAGATATCTGTCACATTGTTGATATGAATCTCCTCCCTATTTGTGCCTTTTGGCATCTGTGGATTGTTAAAGAAGCCTGAAACTGCCTTTTCTGCAAATTCTTCCAACTCTTTTAGTTCTTTTTATTTATCCAGCAGGCTTTGGGCTTGTAAAGCTTCGCCTGTTGAGGGGAAGAAAAAATAGGCCCACAATGCATTTTATAATTCCAGAAATGCTCTCTGGCCAGAGGGAAGTGGCCAAACTCTTTGGTGAGAGAGTCAGCAACAGCCCAGGCTTAAGACTCAGAGAAATAACGTGATTAAGATATCATAATTATCTTGGGTTTAATTGTTTGGTGCACATTAAATTTCTTTCTGCGGTAGCACCGACAGGCAGGTAGAAAACATCAGCATTTGTGAGAAAAGAGTCCAATAATGCCATTTAATAGAGGAAAGCAGCACAGGACATGCTCAGAGAACTTGAAGTTGATATTTCTTTTATCTGTATTAAAAAGTGTTGCACAAAGAAAATATACAGCACTGCGATATGCAGAGAGGAAAAACTTGCCAAACACAAAAAACTAAAGCGAGAACTACCAGCATCTGTCATGCTGCAATGATTTGTACTGGTATAAATTAATAATTCTTCTGTATTTAAATGCACCCCAGTATTAAATTGTGGTTACACCAGAAGTTCCCACTCAGGTCTTGGTAATGAAATTTTATCAATACAATTAGCTTGAATGAGCTGTCCTTTAGTTTAGCCACACCTAAAACAGAAAATATATTTTCCAAGCCTCAGCCTGGAGGAAAAAACAGACACCAGAAACAGCATTGATGTGAAAGGAAATAATAAGTGACTGCCAGCATGGTTTACTCTGCCTAAAATTCTCCTTTTAAAGAACTTCAGCAGAATTTTAGTATTTTAACCAGTTACTTAGTCATGCAAAGCACACACACATAGGGTTTGTGGTTTCCCTTGTACACCTATTTTTCCATGCATTCACAATGGGAAAAGAAAAAAAGAAAACAAGAAAAAGAAAAAAGAAAATAAAAGAAAGAAAAAAAAAAAAAAAAAAAAAAGAAAAAAAAAAAAAAAAAAGAAGGGCCTGAATTCCACATGGAAACCTTAATAATATTTCAATATATCAGTAACTCCACATCATACAGGACCACTAAATCACTGTAGAAATAAGAAACTCTTTTAAACGTAATAATTAATTAATGATTCAGGCTGAGGCTGCAGCCCTCATTTGTTGTACCTACTGCCACATAATTTAATTCAAATCTAAAAGTAAAATATAATTCAGTGAACCTTTGAGGGCAAAACAGATATTTTCAATATTTTATAGATATGGCAGAATGTATCATTAAAGTAAGCCAGATCTACAGGAATGTAAAGGAAAAATCTTTCCTAATAAAAATCAGTACTCAAAATAGTCAGTTTGGGATACACAGTATATTGCAGTGAAGTTCAATTAGTTCAATTAATACTGCTTAAAAGTAAAATTAAGCTGTGCTTTTTTTCCTAAATATTCTGAGAAAAATACAGTTCAGAGAGTCATCAGTGTTTTATGACAAAAGGATGCAGCTTGAGCACAGTTTAATCTGTCACCAACTTTAGAGATTTTTACTCCAATAAAATCCACTTGTGAACATCTAATAAAAGCTCCCCATGCAAGAAAAAGGCGACTTGTGCAGTTTTTATTTTTCAACTGGTACACCAATAAAATGAGAGGAAAGAACCCAAAGAAGGAGAGGAAAAAATCAAAAAATATAAGAAAGGGAGAATTATGCAGGAAAATATTTAAAATAATTTAATGCAACAACCTAAGATGTTGTTTTTCCTTATTAAACCTGTTGAGTGACAAGTGACACAAAGTGACACTTCAGCCTAAACTAATTTTTACTAAAAACACAAACTATAATTAATGTGCCTTTTGTCAGAGACATTTTTTGACATTCTGATTGTACCCCACTACTGAGACCTGGCTTGGGAAGAGCTTTGAGGTCCCCGCATCCCAGGCTGGATTGAAAATGTGACACCACTTTCAATAATTTGATATAAGCAAAATGCAGACTGAATTTCTCCACAGAAGCACCCATATAATCTTCAGTACCACTAACAGGTTTTACAGCATTCAACTGAGGCAGTGGAGAAGAAGTGAATATTCCCATTAATTCCAACAGATGAAAAGCCAGAGAGGTTAAAATGTAGCTTTCCTTAAATGTTAGTTTATCCTGGATATTTGTTATAGAATTAAGATCAAAATATAGAAAGTTTACTCAATATACACAGGAAAACAGAATTTTGGGGGGCCATTTCAAAAATGATCGGTTCTACTGCTGCAGGGCTTTGAGTGTCTAAAGAACAAAAACCTATGAAAACTTAAATTTTTGTCATTAATTTCATTAATCCACCATTTGAACGTTCATTTTAAAGACCTAGATCATTGGATCCTACCAGAAAAATGGAAACGAAACACATTCTGCCAATGAGACAAAAAGCTCACAAGGGAGAAAGAGCTGTTGGTCTGTCTGAAGGTTGGGGCTACTCTTTTGTAATGTTTTGCTCCCTGACAATATTTCAAGGTAACAATGATCTCACAATGATCCATTTTAACCCCTGCAGAAGCCAGGCACACAGTAATATTTTTCTATTATATATTAAAAAAAAAAAACCTAAACAAACACCAGAAAACTACATGAAAAAGCAACAAAACCTCTCAGTTTTTATAGATTACAGCAGTGAGCTTTGATTAGGAATAGGAAATAACCCAAACCAGAGTTAGAGAATTCCCATATTCAGCCTGTTCCAGGAAACTCAATCCCCACGCCCTGGCCAATTCCAAGGAATCAGATGAAACAACAAATCCCAAATCATCTTCCTTAACTGGTTTACACTTCTAGACATGCAAGATTCAACAAATATTAATTGGTATTCAAGCTAAATTGGTCAGAGAATGAGTTCCTAAAATGCTTTATTCAAGGAACCCGAGAGTCTGAATTTCTTTCTTCCACCATCATTATTGGAAATAAATTTGTACTGATGGATCAGAAAAGCACTGATAAGAAATCAAAGGTTCAGAAAGCTATTTTTTCTATTTTGGAGCACTGTGGGAGAACAAAATGACGCGTTCTGATATGCAGCCCTGCCGAAGCTATTGCAAGAGCTACAAGTTATGAGTTCCCAAACTTTTCTACAATTGCTTTTATAATCTCTTTCTTTTAATGTTCCCTTTTTAGGCTGTAACTTTAAAATTCTCTCTAAACCAATTGAGAAGCAGAAAAATAAAAAGGCAAGAAATCCAGGGATTTTACAGTAAAAGCTATAACTGTGAAAGATTTTTTTTTTTTTTTGAGTAGTTCTGCTAAAAAGCAGAAGGGAGAGAAAGCTGAAATTTGAAAGTGTTGAAGGGAAATAGGCCCTTTGTTGAATATATTTAAGAAAAAGCATTGATATGGAACTTCTCAGTGTGCTCTCTAAATTCTTTAATACCACAAGGCATGATTCACAGCTTCTGTTTTCTTACCAGAGCTTTTCCAAAACTTTCCTTTCGAGCCGTTGCCCAAAGTTTTCTCAGGCATGTGAATGGGATTTCTCCTGGCCTGATAGTTCTGCTACACATTTTCCCCTTCCAATAACTATTAAGCATCCTCAGGTGCCAAGCAGTTCATATAATTGAGAATTCGGGTATTTCATTCTGGGTTTATGCAGGGGAAGAATTAATCCTTTAGTCACTCACACTTCACATGCGTTTGCTCAGAAAGCCGGGGGTGTTTATGTTTTCTTTCCAAAGAAAAAAAGTATATCTTGGAAGTCTGAGAAGTTTCTTTCCTGGGTGTTTTATTCAAAATCTTTGCCATGTTCTTCCTCACTTCCTGCAAGTTCACTTAACAGATTTTTGGCTGCTTTGCAAATATTTTTTTATATATAATGGTGATGCACATAATCAGCTATTGGCCAGTAGCTGAAGGAATTTGACAACATCCATGCATGACGAGGTTTTTTTTGGTCCCCTCATGGAGTTTTTTGTTCTTTGTGCCATCCCCACAGCACTGCCTCTCATTTTTCATTTCATCCCTCTGGCTTCTGGTCTCCATCTCAGCATGAGGGTGAAGCTCACCTGTGCAGAGACCCTCACTGCCACATAAAACACTGCACCCAGAGATGTTGCACTGGCACAGGGTGCCCAGAGGAGCTGTGGCTGCCCCTGGATCCCTGGAAGTGTCCCAGGCCATGTTGGATGGGGCTTGGAACAGCCTGGGATGGTGGAAGGTGTCCCTGCCCACAACAGGGATGGAATGGGATGAGTTCAAGGTCCCTCCTAACCCAAACCAAATTATTCTATGACTCTGTGAAGCTACAAAGGCTCCTAAGCACACACCTGCGTTTCAGAGCTCGATTTTATCCACAGCCCCACACTCTGGGCTATAAGAAGAGTTTTGAAGCTGCATCCCAGGTTGGATAGTACTCTCAAAAAATTATATGGAGAATAGGCAAAAATTTCATAAAAGAATCAAATCAGGCAAACTTTAGAGTTTACTGAGCAGAGTAACCTGAGTTAACTGAGTTTAAATCCCCTCTCTCTACCTGGGGATACTCATTCCCATCTATTTCCCAATCACATAGTGGGAATGCAATGCAAAAACTGAAACAGCTTTTCTTTCTTTTTCCAGAACAGGCAGAGTGGAATAACTAACAATTATCACCCAGTGCATCCATATTTTTCTAAAAGGACTCTACGTGCACACACTGTGTAGGATATGGTCTATAAAACTCATGATTCCATGAACGTGGAGCTTGGACCCTTCCTGGGATCACAAGCCCCACACCACTTGTTCTCTGCAGATGAAATTTTTTACATTTCCAGATGTCCAGGGGACCATTTGCATCCACTGCTTTCCCCAGGTACTCAAATATCCAGAAATCCTGAACAAATGTATTTAAGTCACTGAATTTCACACCTAAAAAAAATCTTTCTAAGTGAGGAGAGGGAAAAAAGAAAAATACAGATTTATCTGGGGAATGTTAAACATATGCTAACTCTGTTATTTGTGCAAAAAGGGAGAGAGATGGTTAATGTTTTTATGAGACAGTGATAGTCAACCCCGTAAGAACCATGAAAATCTCTTGTAAACACAGCACTCATCACAGAGAAATTTAGGTGGAAGGAAGAAAACTGAGGCAGAAAGCAGCAAAATAAGAGCAAAAAATAGAAAATATGAAGTACCAACTTCAACATGCCGTGGTCTTGAGTTGGAGGAGAGACACTGGAGAAGTTCCTTAAAAAAGACTTTTAAAATAAGCCTTTACATTTTATTTATGATTCTGCCTTAAAGAGGAGTATGAAGCTTGCTGGTGATATAAAAATTAGTGGCTATCATCCATACCCAGAAAGGTGGAAATAAGTCCTTGATCAGATTAATATAAATGGAATTAAATATAGCTACACAAAGTACATGTTCAAGGTGGCACATTAATCCTAGAAAAATTGTAGTGGGTGAGGAACATGACTGCTCAGGATGGAAAGGTAAATGAAGAAGAGATTTCAGTCCTGGCATGGATATAAACAGGTATAAACCAACTGCCTCTGAGTTTAGGCTGGACACCGGAAAAAAGCACAAGAGGAACACCGTTCCTGAATAGCTGCTCAGTGCTCCACACCACCGGCAAGGCAAAGTGGAAGGAAAACGCTCCATTATTTTCGATAGAGAGGCTGAGGAATTTCTGAACAGGCTTTCAGGATGTGAGCTGGTTTTTTGCAGTAGGCAAAAATAAAGCCTAAGCTAAGCCTGCGTCATTAGCCTACCTCAAAAATCTGTTAAAATCCTAGGGAAAAACTGAAATGAATTATACGATAGCAACTGGAAGTTGTTAAACTTTCCCTAAGAGCAAACAGAAGTTTGGAAGGTTAGGAAACCTCATCGCGGATATAGAGGGAGACTTTTCTGTGCCTGGAGATGCTGGGGAAGAATTTTGCGAACAACTTGAACACTGCTGACTGGACATCTTTGCATGATAAGGACCAGATGGGAAAACCCAGAAGAGACTCCACGAATTCACTTGCAAATTATCACTTAGCATTAATTATGCCCAGAAAGCTGCCTCGCATTGACGTTCGCATTACCGAACACCCCAGCGCGGAGATGTCTACGCAAAAGTTTATAATCAAAGCCATGCAAGCAATCTAAATATTGCAAGGCTATAAACAGATTAAAGATATGATTTTATTGAAGTATTTGGGTTTTGCAGAGAAGCATTTCGCCATTGTGCCACGTGTGGCTTTTCTGCTTAGCTGCAAACTCCAAGCAGGCTGGAATAACAGAGCTCTGTGATTAACCAAACAACCAATAACCCACAAGACACAGCGACTGGCCATCATCCCCGTGTAAATAAGGAAAGCTCATTTTTTGCTCGCTAATAGCCATCACACAACAATGAAATGCTTTTAATAAGTTTTTAAGAGGATAAGATCAAGGAATCAATTTGGTGAGTGCCCTTCTCGATGGCCGCACACCACGTCCGCGGCCGTAGCGTGACACGTTTGCATTGTTATTTGGCTGTAAACAAAATGAAAAGATCTGTCATCGAAATTTAAACAGAGAGAGGCTGGTTACATAAACTCCAACATTCTCAGCCCCGGTACAGTACAATCAACAGTCTGAAGAGACTGTACAGCTAAACAAAGTTTGGGGATGTTTTTGGATAGGGGAGAAAGATTAATAACCAGAAAATAACTCTTGGCTCCCGCTACAAACTCTTAGGAATATAATTTTAAATTTGTGTAAATCCAAAGATTGATGCTCAAGCTTATGAAATAACCATTTTTCCGCAGCGTTGAAATACACACCCATGTGGAAACAAATCTTTTCGCTGGCCAATTTTAACAGAATATACTGCTTTTACCAAAAAAAGCAACTTAAATAAATCTGACCTATCTGTTCTCGTAGATAATTGTAACTGCGGTCAGCAAACAACAAATCTTCTATAAATGGTCATCTTTCCAAATTATTCTGGCTTCAGAACAGGCCTGATTAATTGCACAAACACTGCGTGCCTCTGAATGCAATTTGTCTGTGTGGACCAACAGAGGATGCCTGAGACATTCCCAGCAGTCACGTGGGAGAGGATTTCTCTGTTTGCTGCAGGTAAACATCATTTTGCTCCATCACAAGACCCTCCAGTCCCAAACAGAGCTTTGCTGTTGCCTTGCCCTAAATGGAAATATTAGGACAACTGGAATGAGAAGGAAGCTTGGAGATGTCTCCTTCTAGGAGAGACTTCCCTACTCCAGCAGCTTCTCCTGCTGCTGGCGGGCAGTGGGAGGTGAGTGCTCCCAGGGCTCCAGCTGGATTTCTGCAGCTGACTTAAATCCTGTGCCTGGCGTTGAGGGAGGGCTGGCCCTGGGTCATCAGGCTTTTTTTTCAGCAGCAGCTGACACGGGGTTTGCTCAGGCTCAGATCTGAGGCTGGTTTCTAGATCAGCTGGATGCAGACTCCTCCGTGCACTGACATCCATGGTGCCATCATCGAATAAAATAAACACATGATGCTCGTGAGCAGGAAGCCTCTTGTTGTCAACTTAGCTCTAGAAAGATGATGGATTGCAGCCTAATCTCTGCAGTCTTCACTGAAATGCTCTAGGACACCATAAATTCAGGTTGAATTTTACATGTGGCATATTGTTTATAGATGCTATTTTGTGTGTGTGATTGAAACAATCTCCTTAACTCCGTCAAAACTGTCAGACACCAGTGACAGATGCAACTCAGAAATCAGGATTTGTGACTCAAGGGTTAATTGGATCTTCCCACTAAGGAGTTGGAGAGCAGCAGGAAGAGTAACTGGAGGGGTGGATCTAACCACTCCTCCCTCACCTTCAGGAGGAGTGACCACCCTGTTATAAACACCAGGAGAAAATTATCTGGGAGACAGAGCTGATAAGTCAGGAGCTGTGCACAGATAAATTGGCTACACGGCCTCCTGCAAACCAACACCTCCTCTCCATAAATCCCATCATCTGGAACCGGGATACAAAGTACAACACAGAGCATGGGCTTCAGTCTGGGAAAAGTCAAAATGCTTGTGCTCAGGGGGTGTAAGAGATGAATATTTGAATTGCACAGATGAGAATTTCACACTTCTGCTGTCCCACGTGCTCCTAAGCTCTCACAGGAACACAACCATGGCTGCCACCCTCCCCAGTTCCACCTGGTCTACTCATGGAAAGAGAAAATGGGATCCACATTCCCTTCTGTTCTGGCAAAGGGTTTAGCAGTGCTTGTTTGGTTTAAAAAACCCCCAATGCATTGCATGTTTAGAAGCAGGTCCCATTTCATGCCAGTTCTAAATGCCCCAAACCAATGTTTTTGATAAATTGCAGCAGCTCATGGCACACCTCTCATTTCCCCTCTCTTCTCTACAACGCACAGAGTTAAAGTTGACAAAAACTTGCTGGTTTGCAGAATTTAAAACATTACACATGCACACCGCCCAGATTGACAGCATGAGCTGGGATGGTGCCAGAAGAGCAGCGATGATTTATTAGGTCTGTAGCACTTAATCCAAGAAATAAAAAGGACTTATGTGACGGATGAGCATAAATGAACCATTGGGTCAGACATCCATTTCTTAAAAAGCAAAATAAAAAAGGTCTGAAGTAAGATACTCTGTCGGGTTTAGTATGCATTAATGTATTAGAGCTTTGCTGGTACACTTCGAAATTTCTGGGTTTTAACCAGCTCCAAACGATTACTTTTTTAAAAAAAACAGACTAGCAGAAATAAATATTTACCAAATCCCATCACGTCATACTGCCCTTCCCTGGTAATATCATCATGGCTCAGAAAACATTTACAAAGAATTAGGACAGAGGCTGAAACCCTGACCCAAAGTCAATGACCAAATTCCCATTGTCAGCAGAGATGTGGAGTTCCATGCTAAAGCCTCTCCCCTTCTGCAATGTAAGCAGTGAAGGCAGAGGGACCATCTACATCATCCTAGGCAAGATCAGAATCTGCACACGGGGCCAAAGAGCCTTTAGAGCTGAGTGTGGTCTGAGTCAACACCAGGAATAAACCCGTGCGTGAGTGCCAACATCATGTTCTACCAGAGCTTCCTTCTCAAAAACATGGTAGCAGACCCACCATGTGATTATTCTGTAATTCTGGGACATTTTAATAGGAAAGTGATCTCATTCTTTCTCTGAGTCTCTCTGGAAAAGCTTTAAGCTGCTGTGCTTTGAGCTTTCCCCACCTGGAAAACAAAACAAAGCAAAACAAAACAAAACAAAAACAAAACAAAACAAAAAAAAAAAAAACCACCCCCAAAACACTCTTTTCTCTCTTATCTGTAGTATTGATAAATCATTTCCAGCACATTAATTTCCCTCCTAGCATAAAAAACCTGATCAGAAAGCAATAAAAAGTACAATAAATAGCCAGCTCCACTCTAACCTGTGTGGTTTGACACAGCTGAACAAGCTGTGAAAAGGAATATTGTTCCTTTAATAGAACGCCTGAAATGGCGCTCAAAACAGATTGGGCTGACAATTTTTGCAACCTTGGTGTCTCCTCCAAGATTTACAATGGCACAGCTCCCCTTTTTTAGCAAATTAAACCTTGTGTCAAGGCTTAAAATTAAATCCAAACTTCTTTTCTTCTCTGTACAGAAGGAACAAATTGGCACCACATGCCAGTAGTCAAGGAGTGCTGATGGGAAACAGAGTGAAGGGAGCGCCCTCCAACCTGGGAGGCGTCACTAGTCAAAATCAACTGGGATAAACAGTCAATTCCACTTAGAGTTTGACATCTAAAGGCTTCTAAGACAGAAACATTCAGATATAAGTATTCCTCTGTACCACACGGACCTGTCTCAGCGCCAGCACTTAAACTTTCTGTGCTGTGCAAGCACTTTGTGGGAATCTGCCTTTGGTAGGGTTTGATGTTGTAAGATCCCGCCTTGCCAAAGCCTTTTTAGCTTGTTCCAGAGGAGAAAAAAAACAGGAAATACAACAGAGATTCAGAGCATATGAACATCACTGACTTGATGTCTACTGTTACCAACAGAATTTTTCTTGTCATTATGTGGGATTCTGGTTTATAACATTTAAAATCTTGAGCACATACGCCAGATAGAACAAAAGGGAATTTCTAAGGACAGGCGTATGAACTGTTTTCACGGACAGAAAGGTAAGAATAGCTTTTACAAAACCACCCAAAGGCCACGCTATTGTCCAGTTAAGGAAGGCACATCATGTCATTACATGATGATTCCTGAAGCAAATCCCATGTCCAACCCATCCCCAAACCCCTGTTTGCACAAAAAAGTAACCCTGCATTTCCCAGGTTAAGAACCAAACCCAGGCCAGGACTCTCAGACTTTCAGTTGTGCTCTGCTTTCCTAGCACAGAAATTGCTGTGGGAAAAGAAGAATAACTCTTCTTCTTGAAATATAACAAATAGGTTAAATACACCTAGCTTTAGAAGTCCCTTTCTCTTTTCATAACTGTGTAGATGAGGGAGTGTTTGAAAGGTGATATAATTCCCTGCTTCAAGCCTTCCATTGCCCTTCCCCTAATGTTTCCAATAAAAGTCCTTATATAAAAAAGATCAGCAGCAAAACATCACACCTGGTTACGAATGAAAAGTGAAAATAAGAGTTATTTTGTCCCGGTGTGGCACATCAAAAGAAATCATTCACTCCAGTTTAACCTCGGTTTTAAGCATATGCACAAGATTTTACAGGGGGAGGAACTAATTTCACAAATTAAACACTCCACGGAGATGTTTGCAGAAAACACAGCAAAAGGATCAGCTCAGAACCCAGCACAAGCAAGGCTGAGATATTAAACAGCAGGAAGGTATTGCAGCAAATCATGGAATCGCAGGATGGTTTGGGTTGGAAGGGCCCTCAAAGGTCATCTCATCCCACTTCCAGGGGTCCAGGGGCAGCCACAGCTTCTCTGGGCAGACCCTCCCACCCTCACAGGGAAGAATTCCTTCCCAAAATCCCACCTAACCCCGCCCTCTGGAAGTGTGAGCCCAGATTAGAACTTCAACTGAATGCCAGGACAGAATTCCTCCTTCCTGCAGTCTCTCAAGTCCCTCAGGAATCAGCTCCAAACACACCTGGAATATCATCCAGATATGCAGATAGGGGCTACTAGAAATAGCCCTGGACTTGCAGAGCAGGAACTAAACTGGATTTTAACTCTTAATAATTTGAACAATTGTCACCAACATTCCCAAAATCTGAGAGGAGCAAGCAGTGCAGACCATCAGCACCAAACCTGGCTGCATCAGAAAGCCAATGTGAAGCCAGTTGCAAAGTTTTATTACCCCAAATTGCCAGTTTTAGAGGTGAGGTTTAATTTACCTAGATTTTTTTTTTTTTTTTTTTTTTTTAATAAACTGTTATAGGTGGATTATTCTGTTATATTGGGGAAAAAAAAAAAAAAAAAAAAAAAAAAAAAAACACCCTCTACTGAAATTTAGTTAAAATGTGAAGTTGTCTGGACTAGAGAAACACAAAACCCTGCTCCACAATGGCTGGAAGAAGGGATCTGCCAACTGGAAGACAGAAGGAAATATCCCTGGCACTGGCCCATGCTCTCAGGTGAACACCAGTGTCTCTGCCAAGACAGCAATTCTCTCTCATCATTCAGCCTCTGAAAGTCCCCAAATTCCCCAAAAAAATCCCCACATTAACTTATTTTTCACCGGTAAATAAACATTTCATTGGGGTAATTGCAGATGGCAGATGCAGAATTTTAAACAAAGATAAATTAAAACATGGAGCTGTGCTGGAGTTTTGCACAACTTAGCAGGAACTTTTCTTTCATACAGCATTTCGCAGCTAAAGTTTCATTTCTGTTTTGCAGTTCACCTCCATGTTTAAATAATAATTATGGTTGTGACATACAGTGACAAAAGCCAGAAAATTCAAAATTAGCAGAGACATACTCTGTCCATTGTTTGAATGTGCTCAGCTGGTTTTGCTTTACTAATACCACCAAGACAGAAATTTTCATTTCCCAAAAACACAAACTTCTGGCAAGGGGTTACAGAGCGAAATAAATCTTATTCTTGGAAGGGACTTTTGTTTGACACCTGAATCATTTCTGCTGGTTTCTCTCCTTTTTTCCCCTTCTTCAAATGGAGTCTTAGAACTCGAAGCCAAAATACAGAGTCTTAGAGCTATCACAACAAAAGCTCAGCATCCAATTTCTCCTTCCAAACACAATCTCCTCCTAAAATATATCAACAAACCCATCTCCTTACTAGCCTGCAAGGAGCTGGGAGGCCTTGCCACAGCAAGGACATCTCAAACATTCCAGTATGCAATTGCTTGCTGAGTGGTGGGGAAGCAAAGGTGTCAAAGCACAAACTTTCAGAGCTTGCTGTTTCTGCTTGGATGTTTTAAGACAGATGCTCTTCATTTTGCCTTCTAAGAGGCTGGCAAATGCTAAATGCATCTGACATCAGCAGTAATGCCGCACATTCCAATGGCAAATAATGAGTTTATTCTACTGTGTACCATTCTTGCCCACCTGTTTCCTTTCACAGATTATTCCTTTTTTCCTCCTCCTCCTCTGTATGTAAGTGAGAAATCCCATTTTTATGTTTATGCACACACATTATATATCTCCTGCTTTCTTTTACATCGAGCAAATACAAGAATGCCTTATTATTCTCAAGGCTGTGAGCTGTTAAGAGAACATTTTCTTCTCCTTCTGATATAAAAGAGCTTTTTCTTTGCAATCTGAGAATAACCACAAGTTGAGGGGTTTTTTTTCCCCAATCCCTTCGTTAAGTCACGATCCTATATTTACTGGAATTGACTGGAAATTTGCCATGGAGCTCTGCCTGTGCAGGTTTCCTCTTTTGGTTTAGGGGACTAATTCCAGTATAATGCTATTGTGTCTGTTGGGTTCTATCCCACAGGAATTGGGCCCACAGCTCCACTAATTAGTGTCTGCTCTGATAGGACACTGAATCCGCCAAGGCTTTGAAGTGGATCTGCTGAAGCCATCACCTACAGTGAGATCCCCAAAGACCAAAAAGTCTTTTAAACACAAGAAAGCCGGGCTTTATTTGAATAAAATTAGAAATTTCACTTTCAAATGGAGAAATCTCAAAGTGACTGGGGCAGGCAGGGCTTGAAGTAGGAGGGTTTCTGCTCCACTGTCTCTCTCTCCGTCCTTGCTTGTGGGCTTTATTTTATCTGATTCAAGTCTTTTGCAGAAAATTTTACCCGTTTCCCTCTCATCCCTACAACGATTCTGGCAGCTTTGGGACCTGGCTGGCGCCTGCTCCTCCCGCTGCTCTCAGGAGCCTCCTGGTGTGACTGGACACATTTGTACCCGTGTCCCAGCCCCTGCCAGCCCTGCCCAGCTCCCTCTGCAGCCAGGGAGCCCCCGGGAAAAGGCTCTGTCCCTGTGGCATCCAGGGACACGGCCACCTCCACCACCCCACCTCGCTGAGAGCTCCATGTGGTCCTCAGGCCGAGGAACTCGTCCCCATCTCTAAAAAACCCTCTCCACTCTCTTGGCTTTTCCTCCCTCCACAGGATGTAGATTTTCACATGGAAAATAAGCTTTTCTGTTTCCTTTCTTGTTCATTTTCCTCCTGGATTTGTCCTCCTCATCCCATGGGAAGGTCAGAGGGAGTTCTGCAGGTCTCCAGCCCTCTGTGCTGGTGGCACATCCATGTTTGTCTCTCTTATCCATGGAAATCATCCAATCCCTGCAGTCTGCTGAAACCATTCCTCCCCAAAATCTCCAATTATTTCTTCCTGTCCCTTTTCCCTTCTTCACTTCTCCTCCTGTCCATTTGCAGGAGCTATAGCCACCCATCATTAATAATTTATTACAAACCCTCCAAATTTCACATCTAATCCACAACTAAATCCAACTTCCACCACCTACTTGCCACAATTTCAAATCCTTGGGATTCTTCTCCTCCCTTACTACCCCAAACTCCTCAGATTTCTTGCAAATGGGCCATTAATTGCCAGACCATCTAGTGGGAAAACAAGAAAGCTGGCTACTCTTTGATTTCGGGGTTGTTGGGATTTGTCTGTTTGTGTTAACACTTCTCCCGGCCTACAGGGATGTCTTTTTACCTTTGTTCCATCATTAGTTTTAACAACTGTATTATTTATTTCTGCTGCTTTTCAATCTGTCATTGTTTAAAAATCCATTAAACTATAGGAGCTGGTTTTTTTTTTTTTTCCTTTCCCCTTCTTTATCCCCAAGAATTAACAAACAGTTTAATTAAGACAGATAAACAGGGAGATGTTGGTTCCCCTGAGAGGATTACATCCACATCTGATGTTTTCAGAAGAAGAAGGGTGTGGGGGGGGAAATATTTATGAGATTTTAATTATATGCAAAGTCATAGTTATAATTTTTTTTTCCTTTTCAACAGGATGGATTTTTCTTTCCACCTGGAGCACAGGCCCAGACTGCAACCAGGGAGGGCAGAGAAGTTCCACAGCGGAACCAGGATCAGGTTTTTCCAAACACAGCTTTGGCTTTGCGTGGGTTGGCTTTGGGAAGAGGGGATGCAGTGATAGGACAAGAGGGAATGGTTTTGAGCTGGAAAAGAGGAGGTTTAGATGGGATATTGGGAAGAAATTCTTCCCTGTGAGGGAGGTGATGCCCTGGCACAGGTTACCCAGTGAAGTTCAACTTTTGCTTTAGTCCCTGTAGTGCTAAAATTTGAGGAAAACGTTCCTTTATTTCAGCTGATACTGTGAAAACCTCTACAGCCAAAGGTGTAAAAACTATGTGCTAAAAACCTCTAGTATATTTTAATTTCCCTTTTTTAATGAAAAAAAATAAATAAACCTGGACATAATCAAATGCACATTTGGAAATAAGAACAAAATCTCCTTGAGTCCATTTTCAAGACCGTGTATAATAATTTTGGTCATTTTCCAGTATTAGTGCTACATTGAGGTAAGGCAGAAAAAGCTGAAATCAATGCTGAAAGCAACTCCTTAGTTAAAATCCCTCAAAATTTTCAACTGCAGATGAAATAACATATAACTAACCTCAGAAGTCTTCATCCATTCTAAGGAATTTATGAAATTAAACTGGATTACATGAGAGGCTTTTGTTTTTTTCTGAAAATTACAAAATTGTGTTCCAGAATGCATCTGAGAAATTAAGGAATTAAGATATTCAAAGCAGAAATGCAGAATTTCTCCATAGAAATTTAAAGGGGCAAAAACCCACAATTTTGTGTTTTCTTTTGATATAATTATTGTATAAAAACTTACAGGGTCATAATTAAAACACTTGATCTTAAAAAGCTATCCTTAATTTTTAACTCTGATTGGAAAACATTCTATTATTTTAATAAGAAGAGATGATGTCATTTCTAGTTCAAAACATATTTGAAGGAAAGGCTGTGAACTCAGCTACAAAAAAGACCAAAAAACCACCTCAAAATATATCCCCCAAAAAAGCCAAATTAAAATAACCTAAACAAACAAAAAAAAAAGAGTTCAATACAGACAAAAAAACCCACAAAATAAACAAAATAATTCTACCAGAAAACATAAAGACTTTAAAATTTTCAGACTAGCTCATATTTCCGTATCTAAAATAACACCCACTTCTACCAATCACTAATTTGGTCTGTTTGTTTCTTTTTAATTAAAAAAAAAAAAAAAAAAAATCAGCAATTAATTGACAGTGTGAAGCTGCAGAGAACCCAAAAATAACGACGCAAAAACTGAAGTCCACTTAAGAAATCCCATTCTTTAAAGCTCCAGTACACGGCGCAGTAACAGGGATAGTTTTGGTTATCAGTTAATTCAGTAACCAGGCAAGGGAAAGTTGAGCTTCAACATGAGTTCTAAAAACCTGAACCCAAACACCCAACGCAAATATCGTCGGGCTGCTCGCCCAATGAAAAATAAAATTAATTGGAACCAAATTTTGGTACAATTCTGTGCAGAATGGGAACTTGTGCACATTTGGCAGGCAGCCCACTTGTGTATGCAATGCATAAAAACTGTAAGAATGGATTCTATACTGACTACGGGGTGCTTACTTTCCTTCAACGATAATTGTCTTAATGCCTGTTTTAATCAGTATTAACTACCAGCAATAACATGCTTTTAATTATGTTTTAAACGAGCCCTTTATTGGGCTGTTTTGGGAAGCAAATTAGTCAAAAGGAGCTGTTAATCAAAAACGTGTTACTGGCACAAAATAAATGTTCATTTAAGGAGCCATTTGAAATAAACCTGGCTCATTGACTCTGACAACCTACAAGGACACTGGGGCCTCCCGAGGATAACTCCTTCAGCTCTCTCCCAGCTACGCCTTGCTGCTCAGAAGTTATAAGCAGAGGCATTAAGCAGTTTAGGCCATTCATCAGCTAACTTTTACTACTGTACTCAAGAAAATGAGCCTCCCAGGAACTTCGCCGCAGATCCATTCCTTCATTAGCCGAGCAATATTGAGAGAGATGTTCCTGTCATTATGGAGGGAGAAATGTATTGGCGGGGAATTTCGCCGGGCGTCCCCTTTGTCTAGGAGCTGTCTTTGCAGATTCCAAGGTGTTTAGGCTGAAAGAGCGGCACAGTTATCCGCGAACATCATTTGTAGGCGTTCCCTCCCTTCTGCTGAGTGAAGGCCACGCCCAAAAATTCTGCCACTCAGGATATTTTCCGCCTAACACGGAGTTTTCACCCTCACAGCACAACTTCAAATAGAAATTTCACGTCACCTATTCCATTGCCAGGTCTGAAAACTTAATTTTGCCTCTGCCATTTAATTTGGAGCGTTTCAGTTTTAAATGAACTGAGGAGAGCTTGAGTTAGAGCAATGGCCAGGAGCCTGGGTTTAAAGTCCTCAGATTGTGGTTCTTTGGCTGAAGCTTTGACTTGTAAATTTTAAGGCAATCTTGCTTCATGGCAAAGAAAAAAACATAATAAATTTAAAAAATGGTCTGATTTTACTCACTGGCATGCCTTAGTTAACTCCTTCAAAGTCAACTTTCACCTCCAACACCTGTAGCTTTGGCTAAAAGCTCACTGAGATACTGTTCCCTTACCCTGCCTGCGACAGAGAGTGCTGAAACAATATAAAATGGGTTATTATAATTTACAAAATGGGTTTTCCTCTATCAGGAGCCCCTTCAGGACCATGCTGGAGTGAGCTCTTACTGGGGAGGCAGGTGGTTGATTAGGCATCATCTCACAGTGTGTCCTTATGAGACTGAGCCTGGAGGTAGGAATAAACTTGGGAGAGAAGTGACTGCTGGATTCACACCATCACCAAACAACCCCAAAACCTGGGCAAAGCTGTCAAAAATCCTACTCACCAAAACTCAGGGAATGCTGCATGTCCATGTTTGGCTTTCCAAAGCCTGCTGTCACCCACAAAATCCACTGGCAATGCTCATACCTAAGGTTATCACAGGAATAATGACAATATCAGCTTCCAAAATCCTACCCCCAAAGGTAAGCGGGGCCAGCAGCAAGGCAGGTCCCAGGGGTGTTGTGGCACGCATTTTAAATTGTCTTTAAAAAGGATTTACAGCATGAGCCACCACCATTCCTGCCAGCCCAGCCATAGCTGCAACACCTTCAACCTGAATAATTCACTGCTCTTCCCAGAAATTCCAAGCATGGCTCCACACCAGAACCTCATCAGCACATCAGCTTGGGAAGCAGCAGGAGGGGACAGAGAAGGGAAGAGCTTGAAAAAACCCAGTGGGCAGCAAAGACCTGGGGTGGAGCTGCCTTCTCCTGCTGTTTGTTGTCTTGTTCTGCCAGAGAAAACCCCACCTGGCAAGAGCATGAGTGTGCAGAAGTCGTGAGCAGCACAACAAACCCAAGCTGCAGACAGACCCGAGGGCCTTCCAAAGCAGCGGGGGAAAAAAAATATGATTAAAAAAATTGGCAAATCTTGCCCCAAAATTGCAATTTGTGACTCAGTGTCCTGGTATGGGGCAATCATGAAAGGTGAGTTTTTTATATCTGACTGATTGGGATTCCTTCCTCATTAGCAGCATTCCGTGATGTGTTTAAGATCCTCTTATGGCCTGACGAACGCATCTTGAGTTCCTCGGCTTATCTCTAATGCTTTCAGTATGTATCTAAGGGAACAAAATGCCCTTTACACGCTTAAATTAGGGGCTTTAATGCACTTGGAAAAAAATGAAATAAAAATTTTACTAAGGACAGCACAATAAAACACCTTGAGACAATTACTCCTAATGAAATACAAAGATTACCAATAGCTACTGACATCTTCCATTACAAAAGCCATTATAAATCCTCTGTCTCATGGAGAAACTTTCCCTGCTTTTTGAAGATTTTCACCAGACCGTAATTGCGAACCTGATTTTTATTTTATTGCGTTCAGAGCTGATTGCACTTTTTGATGGACTTCATCACTCTCCAAAAATAGCATAAATGCTTTCCAAGATGTGGGTTTAAGAAAGTTATTGGGACTGGCAACTTCTTTTTCAAATTATCATTCACGGATCTATTTTCAACACCCTCTTTCTCAGCCCATTAAGTGTATTTCTGCAGCCTTCATCCGCAAGCCACAGTAAAAGGTTCTGTCTGACCCTGCTCCAGAGAAGTGAGACTCTCCTGCTTCCAGTTAGCAGCAAAAACCACAGACGTGGTTTTGATTTCTCCTTTAAGTTTCTGGAAATGCACAAATGTGGTCTTTTCAATATACTGTAATTGCTGCTCTTTTTTAAAAAATTTAATTTTTTTCCTCCCCATCTTCTTCCTCACACACAATTATTCCAGTCACTACTCCCAGTATTTTGTTCTGTTTGGGCTTTCATGTTTCTCGATGCAAAGTTGTCCTTTGAGGAACCAGTTCCTGCATTTTTGGGGTTTTTTGTATTAAAAATGAACAGGGAGTAAGAAGGTAACTCTCTTGGACCTGGTGAGAACCTTCAGAGAATAGTTCTCTAAGCACAAGTAATCTGACTGTAACTACGAGATGACACCTGAATGTTACAAAACCTAAGGCAAGTCATTAATTCATTTTCTCAGCCCCCACAACAGAAAAACAAAATCCTAACTGACAGAAAGCAGAGACCCAGAGACAGAAGCTGATGGATTCAACAACCAAAAATAAAAATCTGGAAGTCAAAGGAAGATTCGAGTGTTTTTCTGATCAGTCCAGCACTTGAAAACCCCCAGTATGAACAGAAAAATCAAGGATATGAACTGACAAGAGCCAGCCCTGTCCTTCCATCACCTTCTTTCAGCACTAAGTTCACCAAGTAAACTCTGAATTACAAAAGAAAGATAATTCTCACATCCAAGCAACCAGGACAGGTGGTACAGAAAAAGGATGCAAAAAAACCACATTGCAATATATAAGACTTTAATCTCTTATTTATGATTCTTCCATAAAGTTTATTATAAGTCATTATATACATCTCCAAGTATCTCATCACACAATGACATTTACAATGTAACCATAGCAAAATAATTCTGCACAGAACAATTTGCAAAATATCACATCAAAGGTAATGTGGAAGTACAACATAATTGTGGCAATTTCACCATATTAATACTATACTGCTCATACTTTGGGCCCCCAAGCAAAATAACTTTACAGACAGAATAGGTAGGTAAAAATACTTATCTCTGTTTATATCCTTTTATCTCAGATCTGCACGGAGCAGAGTGTGAAATACATAAAGTATATTCAACATGACTAATAGGTCACACTACTTCTTCCAGTGAAATCCAGGGATTTTTGGCACAGAATTACTTAAGTGGTCCAAATCCTTCTGTACATCTAAAAATCAACTCATGTGTTTAAAAAAAAAAAAAAATTAAATACAAATCCCTCTAAAAGTACCATTGGGGAAAAAAAAACACTATTACTGAAATGTCTCCTATTCCATCCTAACAAATCCTTCAGCGCCATAAGAGAGACTGAAAGCAGCCCTGAAAATAATTTATTTAATGACGGGATGAAAAAAGAGAGTGAGGGGCAGATAAAAATAGCTCTGGACCAAATTTGCACGAAGCGTAACATGAAAGTTTTCTCGGAGACTGGCGGAGCCTTCGGAGTTGGGCTGTTGCAGGGACATTCATCTAACCAAATATGAGGCCCTATGGGAACTCTGAGGAGATTAAAAAGAAATAATGAAGGCATAATTGTGGGTTAGCTGGGAATAGTTCTTTCTCCTCCTCAGCATATGGAGAAGTGTGTCAGTCAGATGGTGCACACTGGAAGGTATAATACCTGAGGGGTTTGAGCGGCTGATGCTTCTTTATCTCTTTGTTTTGCTTTCAAATTTCTTTTTTCATCTGTTATTTTAAGGGATATCAGGGCTCGAGGTATTCTCTGCGGGTTTGTCTTGCCTTTTTCTTTTTTTGTGTGTGTGTGTGTGTCTTCCTCAGGGTGGGAAATTGGAGAGCCACATCCGTTTATGCATTGAAAATTTTTTCCTATCCTTGCAGGTGGAGCTTACCTGCTCACACCTGATCAGAATTATAAATTAGCTGAATATCTACAACAATTTTTTGAAGGAATTTTCAAAAGGACTTCTTAAAAAAAACCCAAAACAAACACCGTAGACCAGCACTCTTGATAATATTCTTTCATTTGCTTTAACATCTATTAGTTCTACAGGATTTGCTGGGCATAAATTTCTCCTACTTGATTTAAGCTCTTTCAAACCTCTTTTTTTTTTCCACCTGACAAAACAGCTCCACAAGAGGTGGGGAGAATAAACTGATTTTAATGTCACCAAAACCGAGCCTCAACATTCATGCAGGCAGCCCTGGCAGCAGCTTTCCTTCAGGTGAGCTCAGATTACAATATTGAACACCCCGTCGTGGGTGTGTGCCAGGTGAAAACTATAAAAACCAGACTGATAATACTGAAGTAAGGATTAAATTTCAGCCTGCATGTGTTTGGTTAAGCTCAGCCCAGACAAAACCACCTGCTGCCATCCAAACACCCACCCGTGCCCACCTATCACCATTTTCACTCTCAGCATCGCAACACCCCTGTCTCGTGAAACCCTCAGCTAACGTAAAAGACAGGATCAAGTCCCAGCGCAAACCAGGAACGTAAAGCAGAGTGACACATCTTGAGGCAAATTGGTTTGGAGCTACTTTGTGTCCCCTTCTGCTCCTCTCCTTTCTCCGCAGGGATGGAAGCCGGCTGCTCCTGCTCTGAGGAGATGGAGAGCCACAACACCTCCTCACGTCAGCCAGCATCTCATCCTGCCCGTGCTGCTGGAATCCAGCAGCTCCTCAGCCCCAGGGACGGCAATCTGCATTTTGGAATCGGTTTTCAGCCCTCTCATGGCGCAAAAGACCAAAAATTTCCTGCTCAGTTTCCCTGCGTAGTGCCTTGAGAATGTGGCTGTTATTAGGGAGTACAAATGCTAAAAGCGGAGCTGACTCCCTATATTTTCTAGATTTAAAAAGACCAAGCAAATAACACCCCCCTTCAACCCAGAATATGCAAAGGGTAAGTGACCTCTTGAAGTTTCAGAAAGAGATGTAGGGTCTGCCCCAAATCAGGCCAAATGCAATGGAAAAACCTGTCACCATGTCCAGGCTGACTCCTCCAAACTCCAGGCATGAAGAGAAAGAAATCACCAGCTCGTCACCACCTTGCTGCCCCTGAGATAAGGGCTGAGAGAAAGGAAGATCACTTGCAAAAAAATCAAACAATGTAAAGAAAAGCTTTAGGTTGAGGATATTTATGTGACTTTTGAAGTAAGTCCCAAGTATGAGTATATAAGAAATTTTTCAGGGCTTGGAGGAAGAAGCTCGGGGAGTTGTAGGGATTGAGGTGGTGGATGGGGCAAGGATTTAGAAGGATTTGGGGATAAATTCACTGGCAGACACATAACTGGCTCCTTTGGTGGACACAGCCATGGGGTGAGGCTACAGGGCACATGGAATTCACCCAGTTTGGAAGGAATGGGGTTTAATCTTGCCCAGGGCTTGGAGGCCAGTATTTGACCCCCTCCTTTCATGTTGAACAGGCATTTAGCCCAAATCATAACCCGGGCCATCGTTAGCAGAGCTTCCAAAAATATATTTGAGCCCACTTATGAAAATTAAGCAGAGCAACAAAATTATTAATAATTGCTAGGGAAAAAAAAAAAAAAAAAAAAAAAAAAAAAAAAAAAAAAAAAAAAAAGGCAGGAAGTGCTGGAGATTAAAAGAAGATGATGTATTAGACTGGAAAGAGCAAGTCTCCAGAAATTATCCTCATTTTTTTTTAAGTTGAAATGGGTGAAAGTATTTTACAAAAGTTGTTTTTAATGAGACATTTTCTCTACATCATATCAGGACAGAACTGTGAACTTTTTTTAATGGAATTACTTGACAAACTGATCAGTGCCATATCACTGCCTCCAGACACAGTTCTTTTAATGATGTCCAAACTACTTAACTATTAAAATGAAATTGTGAGCCGGCACAGTAGGAAGTAGATTGAGCAAGCTGAAGATCAAAGAAGATACCATCACAGTGGCCTTTGTGTGCTCACTGTAGGTTTGCTCTGACTGAAGGGTAAAGTAGTGGTGAATTGAATTAGATTGGGTTGGTTCTGTACCAGAGCACTGAAGGCAACATAAAAGAAGGGTCAAATAAAATAGCACGAGCCTACCTTACCCTGGGCAAGATTAAAACTGAGTCTGGGATGCCATCAGCCACCTTATCACTCCGTCTAAACAGTGCTGGGAGCACAAACCTCAGCAATTTATTTATTTATTGTATTCTTCTGTGCTTTCTATTCACACACTTTACTCACAGGTAAATGGGATCACAGAATCACAGATTAATTTGGGGTGGAAGCTCATCCAGTCATATCCCCGGCCATGGGTAGGGACACTTTCCACTATCCCAGGTTGATCCAAGCCCATCCAACCTGGCCTTGGACACTTCCAGGGATGGGGTTTAATGTCTAACATGAGAGTTTTCTTAAAGAAAAATTAATTAAAGAAAAAGATGCTACAAGATCCCCTCATTTCCAAAAGAAATACAGAAAGAAATTTATGAAGTAGATGCAGAGCTACAAAGTTTTCCCAGACATTTGGATACTGAAAAAGAACTGGAAAGAATGTTCTTCTCTCTGCTCCCATTCCCTCCTGACCTCCACAGCACAGATTTTTGGTACAGAATAAAACTAAATCAATGAATTAAGAAATCAACTCTTTTGGAAACATTAGAGATGCTGCGATCATTGCCCTTCCTTGATGAGCTTGACTCACCTGGCACTGGCAGCGAGATTAAATCACATCAACTGCACAGCTCCTCTACACAACCTTAGTTCTGGGGGAGGCAAGCACAAAATGGAATCCAATGGGTAACAGCACAAGAAACCCACAACTGTTCATTAAAAAGACCTTGATTTAAGAATTTTGTATTTGTACCTCTTAAAACAACACCAAATTTATTTCTTGTTCCAGGTTTTCACTCTTACTTTGGACTTGCACTCTTTAGGACTAATTTCAGCTTTAGGCTCTTGCTTTTAACAATCCCAGGCTGAAACAATGAGCAGACTGCAGGAGAGACCATCAACATTTCAAGACAGAAGTGATATATTATTTACCTTTGCACTTTATGCCACATCCACTCCTTTTCCAGGAGCAGAATGGGCATGCAAGCGCACAGAGCTTGTGCTGCAATCTTAAAATTTATTTAAATGAAACATAAATAAATTTTAAATATTAGCAAGAAGCTACAGGTGCTCGGGGAGAAGTTATTTGTATTTTATGGGATTCATTTTCTGCACAGTATGTGGAGAGAATTAGCCACAAAACTTTGTTATTACCCAGAGAAGTTGCCTGTTTAATTCTCTTTTGTTGTTTAGAGATTTACCTCTCGGTGCTGTTTTAATATTTAAAATATCAGAATTTGAGTTTGGGCAGGGTAACAGGGAAGGGAGGAGAGTTTTGGGCTGGTTTGGGTGTTTTAGATGTATCCAGGGGGTGTTCCAGGGGTTTTGAGGGTTCATCCATCCCTGCCAGGATTCCACCTTGCACACAGTGAGCCCAGGCAAGTCCTTTCAGCCTAAATACATTCCTACTCTGAGTATTTGAGCTAAATTCCATGGAAAATCCTCCTTCTGAATTAAATTAGACTGAAACAACCTTCTGTCTGACACCATCCCTCCATCAAAACTCAAACCACTTTCCACAAAGAACTTGCCACAAGAGGAGAGAAATTCGTGTAAGATATAAGAGGTAAAGAGAAATTACTGATGCAGGAACTATTAATTCTCCTTAAAAGAAGAAAAGAGCAAATTAGTTCCTGAAATAGAGCAGTCAAAGAACAAAACCTGCCCATGAGCTCTCTCCTTGTGTGACTTTCTCAATTTGTTTTTTTTGGTCTGGGGTATTTAATTTTGGCATTTTGCTTCTCCAGAGCTGAGGGGAACAGTTCATTTTGGAGCCCTGATGAATCACTGGGTGAGATGTCCAATAACAACTGTGATCCGAGATAATACAGCGCGTGCATCAAGGAATCCTTGGATCTTCAGTGAGGGAACAGAGCCCCAAGGCACACACAATTTCGCTAAAGTTTCTGTGTTCTCATCCACTTCGTAATTACACACGGAGAATTTTAATTTGCATTTTTGCAGAAGTTAAAAAAGAAAAAAAAAAAAATCCAACATCACACCACACTTTTTTCTCCCTCGCAAATGTCGCAAGCTTTATGCCACATCATGATTCCAAATTGTTTCATTAACAAGGATTAATTAAACACCAGGTTGATTGGATGAGTGGGTTATGTCCTAAGTTTCAGAATGACAAGAAGAAATTGAGGAGCAGATTTGGGTGTGATCCTCTAAAGTAAAAGTCTCTGCAACTTTGAACTTGGAGAGCTGAAACTTGACTAGTATCAGATTTCACCTGCTAAAATTCCAGCAATTCCAATTTCAGAGAAATTTCCATGCTCCTCTGAAGTTTATTATCTCTTTTTCCCAACTCTATAATGTCATACACGCTCTATATATCTTCTTTTAAAGTTTAAATCCTATTTTTCCACATAACCCTCGATCTAGAATTCTTTGGTTTTGTGGCAATACAAGAAAAAAAAAATAAAGGAGAAAAAAAAAGCTGGATTTAGACTAACTTTTCATTTGCCTTTTTGTATTTGTAGATGTAAACGAACAGTGACATTTCTCTGGTTTAAATTAATTTTGGTAGCCCTGTCGCAAAATCCAGATCTTTTCTGCAGCACAAGATGGAGAAACAAGGAGGAAACAAAATCCAAGATAAAACCAGAGGGGGGGGGAAAAAAAAAAAGGCAGTTTTCCACTCCCTAACCTTCTCCCTATGATTTCTCTATCATGCAGGTGATGGGCTTTTTTTATGAGATGGACAATTTTGGAACTTGCAGAATATTAAAAATATTATCACAGCTCAAGACATCTTAGTAGCCATCATGACAACATAAATAAAATATTAATTATGCAGATAATAAGATTTTAGCTACTATTAGAATCCTGGGAATTTGTCAATGGTAAAACAACTCAGGAGGCATTTCAGTCTACGTGGGGAAAGTGAACTGAAAAAAAAAACCCAACCTTGTTCAATTTTAATTTATGCTCACTGGAGTTGTGGCATGAGGTGTATTTTCATTTTAAGCTCCTTCAGCTCAGCAAAGTGTCCTCACCAGACACAAAATATTTCTCCTTCCCAACTCTTTCATTATATTTATTAACACCTCAAATCAAAGCCCAAATATAACATCTGCCAAAATCTTTAATTTCATAAAAACAGAGCTGTGTTTTCTCTCCAGACTACACCAGGTTAAAGGAGATCTTACATTCCCATTTTCTGATACTAATTCCAGAAACAAATTCTTTGCAGGACAATACACCTTGATTTTCCTTTACTACCACAGTTTCTTTGTTCACAGACATCTCACAAGAATTAAACTTTTCAGTCTTCTGTAATTACTCAGATAACCTTAAAACCCCTTTTTTATGCAGATGAGGCGAAATAAGGTGAGAAGTGTTTTCCTTGTAGGCATTTTCAAAAAAGTCCTCCATTTATATTATTAAAAACAAACAAACAAACAACAACAACAAAAAAAAAAAATCCCAAACCACAATTTTTGGAATAAAACAGAGTTCTCAAGAAATAAACCAGACAATAGAAGTTATGAGAGCACCTCATCCTTTTTCTGGGTAAAGCCAAGTTCCCCGCGTTTATCCAAAGCCATCCCTTGGTACACGACCTACCAAGGACACCAGGACACGTCCCCGCAGAGGAGCCACCTGCCCGTGGTGGTGACAGCTCTGGAGAGCAGCAAGGACACCACAGGCCCAGGCAGGAGAGTTTAAAAACTCCTGAGCCTGGATTTTCAATTGCCAAAACCTCCTGAAGGCACAACGGTAATTAATGGGTTATCTTAAATAAAGCAAAGAGTTGCTAAAGGCTCCTTTGCCTCGTGAAAATTCTTAATCTCTCCTTTAAGAGAAAGAACCTGGAAAAACTTTTTCCCACCTCTATGTCAGATGCTATTTAAGTTCCCTGCATGGCTGAAATACCTTTATCAGCCTTAACAGCAATTTCCTCCATCCTCAGCAGCTGAGGGAAAGCACAAAAACCTGGGAAAACCGTAAACTTCAGGGCAGGAATTTCGTGCACTTGCTGCCTGGGCAGTTGCTCAACAATTTTCTGGAATTTTAGAGTGCAGCTCCCCAAGTCAGGGATTTAACCCTCCACCCTCTCTGTCTGGCACACGAACTGCACATGGTGACATCTTATTGTTTCAAGGATAAAGATTGTTCAAGGCATCTGACACTACATTTGAATTATTCATCCACGGGTATTATTTATTCATCAGCTCTTGAGTTGTCTTGCTTTGCTGAAGTACCTGGTTTTTATTGCTCACGGGGAAAAAAAAAAAATAAAACCAAACATGCCATTTTCTTTGTTTTAATTGAGATTTTGTGACTTTTTCGAGCAGCTGGTTGGGTGGCACTGATGACACCCTGTGCTGGGTGTTGTCAAGTTTTGAGTAAGTGTAATTTCTGAGTACAGGTATTGCAAGGTGCTGCCAAACCCTGCACTTGATTTTCAGTGCCCTGGCCAAGCTCTGAATTTCTGGGGGACAATAAGGGACTCTAGGAGACTCTTCTGAGGGCCCCAGATTATATCTGGTGTTGTACCTGAGGGGTTTGATGTTTGGGAATGTGAGGGATAGGTCTCACCCAAACTCGCCAGAGTAACAAAAATTAAAAATCCTTGGTGTGGAAATGCAGCATGGAGCAGCCTCATTCCCTTGGATGTTACTGTATAAAGCAAATACTAAATGTCTTTTATATCTTCAGACCAGAATTTTTTCCTCTGGGCACAGCCAGCCAACAAAACCTGGGATGAAAGAGCCATAAAGGTGTGCTTGGGAATGCACAAAGCTGGGAAAAGCAAAAGTTCACAGGTTTTGGGTCTCATGCTCTGGAATAAAAGTGTATTTTTGGAACTGCAGTTCCTTTATTACGGTTTCTCTACTCTGGGATTGCACACACTTCTGATATTTAAAATGGTGACTCCCCCAGTCATGAATGGAAATATTTCTGACCACAGAACCGCCACGAGGTGAAAATGGCAATCACGTGGTTGTTTGTGTTTGAAGTGGAAGCACAAAAGGACAATCCCAAAATTTCTTCAAAGCACAAAACCGCTGACATTTTCACGATGAACACAGAATCACATGGGTTGGAAAAGTCCTCTAAGACCTTCAAATCCAACCCCCAGCACTGCCAAGGCCACCACTAATCCGTGTCCCCAAGGGCCACATCCACACTGCTTTTAAATCCCTCCTGCGATGAGGACTCCACCTCTGCCCTGGTCATCTCTTTTTTTGTTTGACAACCCTTCCAGTGAAGATTTTTTTCTTATATCTGATCTAAATCTCCTTAAAGCACTTCTAGGAGTGCAGAGTTAAAACTGGGACTTTCCTATTTGTGAAGGTAATACGCAAGGTCCTGCAGTGAAACCCCCAATACTCCAAAACATGTTTAAGAGAAAAGTTAAACTACAACAGAAGTGATCCCACTTCCCAATTTTTGCAGGCAACACACTGACAAAGCCTGTGCTCACCACAGTGGGTTTTGCACCATATGACTTCACAGTAATGGTTTCAACTTTAAAAAAAATAAAAAGGTCTGCAAGGCTTAACTCACCAGTTCAGACATTTCCCTTGCAGTTAAAAGTTGGCTTGCGATGAAGGCTTCAGTCTGGGAACAATCTTCACCCACTTGAAGGGGGGAAAAAATCCCAGCATCTTACTCCTAGGCACTGTTGTTATGGTGGTATAAATTGCATTTTATCAGTTTCAGCTGTTGTTGTGGGTTTTTTTGTTTTTTTTTTTTTTCTCCCTCCTGGCCTCTACATAAAAATCTGTTTCAAGCTGGAGTCCTTCAAGGTTTACTAACTAAATTTTGCTATCAGTTTCACATGCAGCCCTATTAATGCTAATGAGCTCCTTGAATTTAAGCAAGGGTAGAATCTGATCTTTCCCCTATTATGTTGTAGGCTGTCTAGGTATTTGCCTGCTCTAACTTAAAACCCATTTAGCAATTTCTCCTCTCTAATGAGGAAGCCTTGTAAAACCAGATCACAAAATGCCAAAGGTACAACACCACCAGGTCAGGGCTGCATCTCCTCCCTGACAATGCCCACTGCCGGGTGCTTCCTGGAGAGAACCCAAAGCCTTGAAATGAGCTATTATGGAACAGTTTGCCTAGAGAAAATTATTCTTGACCCGCCTCTCTCCTGGCTTGTGCTCTGAACCATGAGTTTCCCGCTCTTTACAGAGTTTTTAAAAACAGGTTCCTGTAATCAGATCCGTGAATGACAATCCAATTTTGGAGCTACGGAGGGGCCCGGGCAGTGTGTGCACAACAGCTTCCATTAATACCCAATTACTCGATGTATTTACAAGCCATTTACTTTGTTCAGATTGCAATTCATCCTGCAGTGGTTCCAAAGCAAAGCCTCCTCTTTGGATCAGCTCGCATTACAACCCCAGCCACCGGTTTTTAATAATTTCTAATTTAAGAAAAATTAACACGTAATTGCAATGAGTTCGAACTCGAGAAGGGCTGCAGCAATTGGGCCCTTCCTCTTTTCCCGTTCTGCCTGCCTCTGCTCTTCTATCACCCACAGGCTGCCAAAAGAACATCAGAACTAAAATATCCATTGTTTTGACTCAAAGGACTGTGGCCAGGTTTAACTTTGTACCCCAATACTTGCAATGATGCAGCATTTGTTTGCCACTCCTTTCCAAGCATTTCCTTACTCAGCTCACTGCAAACACTTGCTCTGTGCATTGAGAGGAAAAAAAAAAAAGATTAAATAGAATTACCTGTGTAATTTTAAAATCTGTGTAACTGTAGCTGAATTTCTGTATTGTGTATAACTGCACGTGTTATCTTTTATATTGCTCAGCCTCAGTGCACAACTGGACAATATATAAGAAAAGAAAGATCATTCATCACCTCTATCACTGATTCTGGTGGGATATAAAGTTCCCTAACCCAAACTATTCCCAGGAGGCTGTTATTGCTGAGCCCCTGGTTTTTTGGATGGAAAGTCCGAGCTGGTTCCAGCTGCAGCTCCATTCCAGGGCAGTGTGCTCCAAACAAGGAGTCAGGATCCATGCCTGGAGCCCTGGGGGAGCTGCTCTTTGCTGACATTCCCATGATCCAGGCTCCTGATCCATTAGCGCAGAAATCACTCCCCCCACCAGGAGGTCCTGACAATTAACCACCCTCCTAAAGCACTCAGATATTGCACAGACAGCAAACGAGGTAAATTAGGGGTGACGAGTTCAGAGCACCAGGCCAGGACTCAGCTCTGGGGTGAGCCTTGTGGGTGGAGAACCATGGAATGTCTTGAGTTGGAAAGGACCCACAGGGATCTCAGGAGTCCAGCTCCTAGCGCTGAACAAGACAACCCCAAGAATCCTGCCCGGTGCCAGAGATCCTTCTCCAAAATCTTCCTGAACTTGGCTGAAGGGCTCCCACACTTTGCACAGATCCCAGGGAGGACATGACAACCTTTTGGGATTTCAGCCTGTGGCATAAAGCAGAAGCAGGAAATGCAAAATCTTCTTGAAATGCATCAGTCTGGGGCTATTTGACTTTGCAGCCTTCATGTTTCCAGTGTGAGATTTGGTTTAATGAATTATATCTGTGGTTCCAGAAGAAGCAGGGTTTGTGGAGTGCTGTTTCCCCTCTCTCCAGCAAGGATTCCTCACTCTGTCACAGCTGAACTGAGGTTACATCTTTTTCCTCACTAATTTGACTCTGTCCCACGTACCCAAGTGCCCACTTTCACCACCTTTGTAGGGATTTATTTGCATTATGTTCCTTTTTTCTCAGTGGCTAAAATTGCCCAGCAACCCTGTGCAAACACAGACACCTTGTACAGTTATAAACTTCTAATTCCCTTAGGAATGGATTTACAAATCCTGATGTGTGGAGATCTTGGAAGTCTTCTGCAAAAGGGTGCAAAGGGGTGAAAAATATAGGTAAGTTGTAACGCTGGCATTAAGTGATGGATGAACACATCACTATGCTGAAAACGATCAAAGGAAATCAAAGAGATGGGTTAGAAGAACACAGAGGTTGGATGTGGCTGGTGGGAATTGCAACTCTCTGGAAATAGGGTGAAAAAAACCAGATAAATGTTGAAATGGCTTTGAATGCACAGGTAGTGCAGGCCTGGGTAAAAAGTTAAAAAAAAAAAAAAAGCACTAAAGTCACTCAGTTCAAAAAATGATGTGAGGAACTTAATTTGCGTTAGAGATTTCAGTTAGGAAAGACAAGGAGCAAAAATATGGAACTACTGCACGAAACCAGCACTTGGCTCATTTGGGCATGGCACAGAAACACGGAAACACAATGGATAGCTTAAAAATTTAAAAGAATAACTAGGGAGAATGTGAATAAAACACCCCAAAGTGAGTAGGAATTCTGCCTCAATGGAGGATCACAGAATTAATTAATGCTCTACAAAACAGTTTGAAATTATCACCTGAATGAAGCACTCTTATCACTCTTATCACTCTTTGCAAGGTGATTAAGAAGGGACGGGCCAGCCCTGAAATCAGGGACCTGCTGTGCAACAAAAATGCTGCAGAGGAAGAAATCTGAGAATATGAGGTTTAAGAAGCTCAAATTCTGTCAGAAAAACAGCAAAGCAAACCTGCCATGGGTGCTATTCCATGGATGTTAAAAATGGGCTGCATTGAATAATGCTACAAAAATTGGGAAAGCATTTTGGATAGAGAGGACAAACCAGCATTTTTCTTTTAAAAGGGTTCTTCACCAGCCACTTCCAAGTGGGAAAGTGGTGCAAAGGAAAGCAAAATTGGGTCAGAGAGCTGACGCTTCATCCAGCTGCCTGCTCCTGCCGTCCAAGCAAGGTTCTGTCTTCCTGGAGGAACAGAAAGCAAATTTTAACACCTTGAGAGTTCAAAAGTTGTGCCAGAGATTGAACTTTGAGAAGCTATGACAATAAAATGAAATCATCCATAAATGGAAGGTATGGGTGCCAAATTCTTCAGAGCTCTCTGGTCAAACCTGCATAATTTATGCGTCTTGAGGATACTGAACCTGAGCTTCTATGTTCCAAGAAAAAGGAGGAAACTTGGCTTCAGTCTATGGGCATAAACACTGCCATGTCTTCATTTCTTGGAAATAAACTTTATAAGCCATGATACTAACAAAAGGAGATTGTCAAACAGGCTCCACAGTAACTTTATTTTCCAGTTTACAAATACATGAGAGGTGAACTCAACCCAAATCTGAGAAAATCCTGATGAAGGCAAGCAAACTCTCCAGAGCCTTTGGGAAAAGCAAATGAAAGAAAGTTCAGAGTTAGATTCTGTACATATCTCTGTGTATATATACATGTCAGAGATATAAACACAGACTAAAAGAATTTATTCAATGCCGGGTAAGAGAAGCTTGAGCTTTTCTGCATTTGGCTATGAAAGTTAAAAAAACTTCCTGGTTGCCCTTTCCCCAGAGCAAACAGGGAAATGCCTCCTGCACATCATTCAGGTGGTGGACAGTGAATTCCTGGTGCTGGTCACAGCCCAAGAACCTGGATTAGGATCTATCATCAAATCCAACCCTTCCCCAGCGCTGCCAAGGCCAGCACTGCCCCATGTCCCCAAGTGCTGCATCCACATGGATTATAAATCCCTCCAGGGACTGGGACTCCACCCCTCCCCTGGGCAGCTGTGCAGGGGTTGGACTTCAGAAAATAATGGCAAAAGAGCAAAACTCCTTCAGAGGTGAGTGTGGACATCCTGAGCAGTATTGATCCCAAGCTCAGGTGTCCCTGTGCTGCTGGGAATTCTCTGTCCATGGAAAAGCCCAAGTTTAACAGCAGAAGTTACCACACCATCAGATGCTCCTCACATTTATATTCGTTGTAGCAAATCCAGGATTGACCACAGACCCCTCACATATTTTATAATTTACCAGAATCTGCTTTAGTCTAAGGGACCTAATTCTTCCACCACATACATCACCCCTCCTTCTGGCAGCAAAATTTACATCTCAAGCCGGAATATTTTTGCATACGTTTCATTTTAGCATTCTGACAGCTTAAAAAAAAAAGCTTTACTTCTGTGGAGTAAATCATCACCAACCTTGGGAAAAAAGTCCAGGAAGTTATTAATGCTCTTTTTATGCGCAGTTGTCTGTACAGTTTTGGTGTCTCCCCCCCTCTCAGCTTTATGTGGTGATACATTAACAAAGGTGTCACAGGGCATATGAAATCCAAACCAGCATCGTGAGGTTTGCAGGAACATTTAACACATGGAACTTCAGTGTTTTCCCAAGGGAATCGTGCAACCTCTGTTTACTCTTGGACTTTCTTCCCCAGACCAGCTCCTAATCTCCCTGTACGAAAAGAACGTGGCTTTTACTGCTTGGTTCATTCCCTGGACTGAAACACTCAGTGCTGGAACAACCTAAAAAGCTTCAGGAGTTTAAAAATAAAAGCCGCTGTTAAACAGGGAAAAACCTGTGGCCCTGATTTTCTGTCCTTCTGACATCCCCAAAAGAGGGTCTTTATTTAAAATGAGCCCTGAACACATAAATACTGCTGGTTCTCCAAACCTCCAGTGAGGTCTTGTTTATTCCTTGTTAATACTGTCTGAGATGAACGCACTGGAAGCACTTAACCAGCAACAGCAACAAACTTCTGCTATATTCAAGCAGAAACAAACCACTCAGCTTGTCAATATACACAAGACAGCAAATTTTCAACATTCTTGAAGGTGTTGGGGTTTGAATCACATTAAAATAAATCCTGCTTCTTCTCCCAGGGAAAAAAAAATAGTCTTTATTATTAAACTTATTGTGTGCTTTGTTATCATTTTAATAGTAATCATTTATAACTAAAACATGTAGAAATTAGGTAGATATAAAATAAATAAATACGTCTTATACTCTTTTTTTTTTTTTTCCTCAGTAAGACAGAGTCTGTGAATATCCACAGGGTGGACAAAATAAATCAGACTAAAACTGTATTCAATAGTAGAATTCTAATTAATTCTTGTGTGTTACTTGGTCGTACCCAGCACCAGAAAATTCCTGGAAAGATTCCATATTATTTAAGCACGGGAACGAGGAGAGACTCAGCTTTTGGTGGGGTCTAGACCCAGCTGAGTGCCCCTCAGTCCTGCCAGAGCCATCCTTTCAAAAAAATAGGGGCTGTTCAGACTGGAGAAGGGAAAGGTCCGGAGAAACCTCAGAGCCCCTGGCAGGGCCTGAAGGGGCTCCAGGAGAGCTGGAGAGGGACTGGGAACAAGGGCTGGAGGGACAGGACACAGGGAATGGCTCCCACTACCAGAGGGCAGGGATGGGTGGGAGATTGGGAAGGAATTCCTGGCTGGGCTGGAATTCCCAGAGAAGCTGTGGCTGCTCCTGGATCCCTGGAAGCATCCAAGGCCAGGTTGGAGCACCCTGGGACAGAGGGAAGTGTCTCTGGGCACAGTAGGGGTGGGATGGGATGGATTTTAGGGCCCCTGCCAACACAAACCATTCCAGAACTACCCTTGTGTTTGTATGGAGAAAAAGGCTCCAAAAGAGCAGGAAGAGGACATCCCGACAGGGAGATTCTCACATCTCCCACCTCCCTGCAGTGCCATTTGCATCCAGCTCCAACCCAAGGATGAAATAAGTCCTGGCCCTGGGCTACCCCCTTGCCGGGCAGGAGAAGGCAGAAGAAAGCCCTTTCCCACAGGCCCCTCCACCCTCTGGAAGCACAGGCTCCCACAGAGCCTGCATGTGTGAAGGAAAGGGAAAAAAAAAAAAGCCTTTCTCAATGCTAGGATTTCCTCCCGATGTAAATTTTCCCCCGCCGTGCCGGAGCGCAAGAGAAAGTATTTGCCGCACATCCTTCGGGCGTGAGGTCATGTGCGTTGAAATCCCCCAAAATCCCCCGGAGAGGCTTCGGGGAAAAAAAACCCTGGGACCTTCGGGAGGTGCAGCACCACCTCTTTATCAGTGCTGAGCCGCTTTTTTGGGGCGCAGGGGACGAGGAATAAAGTTTTCCCATTCCCCGATGTACAGCCCGTAGGAAGATCCCTCGAAGTGTGCACGCACAATGCACACCCTGCCTTTTCTAATCCTTTTACTCCTCCTGCCACGGCCAGCTCTGAAATTTCCTCAACGGCTGCAAACTTTTTAGGGTTTTATAATGGTAATCAGCGATTTTAGAGGGAATAAATCTCTCCCCGAGCCCATAGCTGTGGATAAAGCATCCCCAGGAATAAGTCAGGGAGAGCGTCGGCGGTGGAGAGCGCTACATTTCATGTGCTGCCACAGAAATGCTTTCTGGCTGAGGTCTAATATTAATCTATTTTGTCCCTGACATCCAGTAAAACTACAGTGTAGCAAATGCTTTTAAAACATACATATTCAATAGCAGATGCAATAAAGCATCCGGGACTGTTGGTATGAAGAAGGTTCACACACACACACACAAATATCTTTGAAACTCCAGTTAATCAAGGTGTCAAAGTAACTAAAGCAGTTTTACAGATTTTATTGAAAATAAATCACTTTATTATATACTGAAATACATATTATTGTTTCCCCGCGGAGTTTTACTGTCTGCTCGCCCTCGTTTCATTTTTTTTTTTTAAACAGAGTATCTCCTGCCCTCTTTAGTCCGGTCTTTATAACTACATTTAGCAGGAAAAACAGCGCCAAAGCCCATCTCCATCCAGCCTTCTCCTCCTGCCCTATGCAAATATCCCATTATTGGCCTTTTTCTGGCAGAGGTGGTGGAGAGGAGACCGAGGAGGAAAAGATACCATGGCTCCAGAGCCCCGCTCCTCCTCCCTGCCCAGCTGGTCGTGGGGTGCCACTGAACCCCAAAAGTTTTACACCTTTGCCTGCTCGCCCCACGCAGGGATGCGCGGAAACCGCGCGGAGCTCAGCCCAGGGAAGGAAGGCTCAGATGAGTGAAAGGAAATATTTGATGAGACCCTAATGGACATCCTAATTGATATTTATGGAGTTCCCTGCAAAACTTTTCGCTAGAGGTCTTTTTTTTTTTTTTTTTTTTTTTTTTTTTTTTTAAACTCCTGTTATTAAGGACCTGCTCTCTTTCTAAAGATGAGATCTGGCTCAGACCAGTGCATTCCCTTAAAATTCAAAATTCAATGCTACACAGAGCTCCTATTAAGTCATCCACTGGCTAATTATTTTTCCCAGCCAGGCTACACATTTTCTACCAGCTTAGTGCTATAAAATAATCGCTATTGCTATAAAATAATTTCCATAAAGTTATCACATCTACACGAAAAACTCCCCCATTATCTTTTTTTCTTTTCTCAGCATTTCTCCCTAAAGTTAGAAGATGTCTAATGCAGTCCATGTATACAAAATAAATACTTTCATCATTTTGGACTGCTTTCTAAACAGATAAATTTTGCCCTGATAAATGCAAATTCAGCAGCACTTTTTAAGATTACTTTTTTATTATTTTTTTTCCACCCCAAAACCAGTTTGAAGTGGAAGCGTGGTATCTAAAATGGGTTTAGAAAAAGCATCTGTGCTCAGGAATTTTATATATTTATGTACATTTATGTATTTCTTATTCTACATCAACAAAATTCAATTGCATTTGCTGATCAAGGGAGTGATGTGGTCTCTCCCTCTCTCCTGGTCCCTCAGCAGGACAAAAGGGGGACCCAGGTGATTGAAGAGTGCCAACCTGCAGCATCTCAAGTGCTGAATTTCAGAGTCACTGGAACTTTTATTCATCCCTGGGCACTTCTAGGTTGTATTTTATGTTTTAATGCTGATCTTTGCAGTTCTTTATCCATTTAAAGCCCAGTAACTTTTAAGAGAAATCTCAGACTCTATGGTTTCTATAGGGCGAAGGATTTTAACTCACCTCTAAACTTTTAAGCCACGAATGTGCCAAAAAATATCAAGAACTATCAGTTTTCCAAATAAGTGTTTCATTGGGGTTGTTATACACCACCAGGAAGTTCTCAGGCAATTCTGATCACAGCAAAAACAATCAAAAATAAAAGTATATGTTTTCTTTCCAGCTGATCAGCCCTGATAGCACATCAAATTCAAAGGCTTGTGTCCAGCTATCGAAGGAGAATTTAACAGCAAAAAATGTGAGTGTGCCTTCCACACTTTAAAAACTGCCTGTAATCAAAATCTAATTAGTATTCTATTTTCCTAGTGGGAAAACGGAGAGAAATGCACACAGACAGACATGGTGTTAGATATTAAGCCAAAAGATGTCTCCAGAAACCAGCCATTCATCTTGTGCCTTTTTTTTTTTTTCTCCTCTCTCTCTCTTCCTTTATCACCAACATCTTGTCTCTTGAAATATAGACATCACTAAATCAAAAACACTTACCTTTTCACATCATTATAGAATTGCTGAGATTAAATAAGAGCTCTGTGCAGCTCCTCAAATCTCAGCTATGTTTTCAAACCACCAGGGAGGGCTAGTTCTTCCTTCTCGCACAATTATCAAATTGTTGCCAATCTGAGCGTTCCCTGTATCAATCTCATTATTATTAAGCAGCTGAAATCACCTATGGATCTCATTACCATCACTTGGAAAAAGGTCAAAGGGTGACAGCTGCAATTTACTTTAAAATTATCATTGAAATAACCTTTCTTTTTAGAGACTCTTTAAGTTGTTTCAGCGTATTTCTCGAGGTGAAAAGCAGAATTTAACGACCTTAGAAATTCCCTCGGTTTTTGTCTGCTTGTTGTGGGATTTTTAGGTTTTTGTTTACTTTGGAAGTCACAGGGATATACCCATCCTTTGTTTTCCTGGTGGAAGTCCTGAGGTTACTGGGTGGCTCACTCTGTAAAAGAAAGCGAGGTCAAATCACTAAAAATGAAGTCCTTTTGAAAAGTTAATTAGTCACAGAAAATGCATGAGTATTAAGGAAAAAAAAAAAAAAAAAAAAGGAAAGAAAAGAAAAGGCAATTTTAGCAGGACTTTCTTTTAGCAACTGCTCAGTTTTCATCATTTCATCTTTTAAAGGTGTCTGTCCTTTTTCCAGCTGTAAAAAAAGTCTTAAACAGTAAAAAGAAACAATTTTAAAATAAGAATAAAAGCATAAAAATTGCCTTCCTCATGTTTTCAGACCAAAAAAAAAAAAAAAAAAAAGACTGCCAGAACTTGTTTATAAATTACAAGTAAACACAAAAGAGAACAATCCTTGCTGGCCGTCTCCCACTCAATTTTAAGTGGATCACTCTGCAAAATATTCTGCCGTTGGGTTGATATTTTTAGAGGGAAACATTTTTGCTCAGCAATGTGGAAATAAAATAACTGCAATCACTTCCTTCCTCCGAGAAAATGACACATAACATTTTACATTTAAAATTCAATTGAGAAAGAGACTGTATTTTTTTTTTTTTATTATTTTTTTTTTTTACCCAAAGCCTTGGAGCTGTGCATTCTATTTTTATTTTTATTTTTTTTCTTTGGCCTGTGGAGACTTCTGCTGCATTTTGGATCTGAACTTAATAGAAGATGCTACAGAAAGCAGCAGCTACAAGTAGTGGCAGAGACTTATCAAAAAAATATGCAAGGGGAGGACAAAAGAGATGAACAAAACAACACTCACAAGTTCAGAATATGATTGCTCTTGATGACTGTAAACTGACAGAGATTTTCATTCCTGTCTCTCATTAATTCCTCTTACTCCTGAAGTGGTATCAAGTGGGAATTCCTTTTAAAACTGCCTATAAGATCACCCATTTTTTAGATGACAGAACAAAATCTGCTGTGCAAATCAGTCATATCACCACCAAAATGATCCCCACCAACGTTTGCAATTGTTGCCATTTTTATCAGGATTTAAGGAGCGTTTTGCACCGCTCCCCTTTTTTTATGAAGAAAAGGAAGGTGCAGATTTTTAAACAGATATTGCAATCTCTGGTGTCTTACCAGAAGTATTACCTCAGTATCTACACCCTCTAGTGACTCAACACTTTCTTGCCACAAAATGCCTGAAACAGCTCTGACCAAAATACAAACCCCAAAAATAACGACAGGAAACAATGGATTCGCCTGTTTCAAAAATAAATTTGCCTAAAATGTGAAATATCTCCCTCCAGACACAAGCATTTCATTAACGAACCTTTTGTATTTCCCTCTATTTATAACTTCTCACACAAACTCCACGTATTAGCTCATAAATGTGGGTCTTGTAATACAAACAGCCATAAACACGCAACACACAGGGGCTAAAAATATATGGATATTAATGTTTGTAATAGAAATCAGCTCTATCTTCCGAAGACATCCTTTGTAGCTTTCTTGCCTTTTAAATTCAGCTATTCTTGAGCACAGTTTGTCTTTGAAATACGTCAGGATAATGCATTATTGAAGTACTGTACTGAGACTGTACATAAAATCAGTCACGTTCAACAAATTCCATTTTACTTAGGTTTTGGTTGTTTTTTGGTTTTTTTTTTCATAATTATTCCTCATTTCTATCACAGCCCCATCCTCAAGAGCTCTCTGGTTATGCCACTAAAATTAACCACATGCTACAGGTTATGTCTCCCAGGGACTTGCCATCAAGAGAAATGGAAGGTAAAGGAAGAAAGCAAAATAAAGTATATTTTCTATCACTCCTGTGAATAATAAATGAAACAAGTCGCAAAATTGAGCACCAGACAGATGAGCTAGATTTGAATAAAAACTTTTTAAATTGACCAGATGCATCAGAAGGGTTTATTTCTCAATGTGCAGATTTTGAAAGCTGTGGGGAACGACAAAACAAGGATTTAAAACCTGTCTTAAAACTTCTGGCATGAATTGGCAACGCTTGGTGCAAGAAAGAGTTAAGCCTAACAAGCAGGAAAAAAGAAATTAACTAAAGTAAGGCCCTTGTGATACAATGACACTTGCTCTATGCTCTTACAGAGAAAAACACGATGATAAAACACCACAAAGAGGAGTGTTATGAATTTTATTAATGACTAGAAGACAGTGTGCAAAACATCAAAGGTCTGTGGAAAAGATTAATGACCCCGTGTGAGACTGTTTAATTACCTCCAGCTAATTAGATTCTTGACCAAATTTTTAATATCTGCATTCCTTCTAAAGCCTAATTGAGATTCCACATTATTTATCAATCTTTCAAAAAGCCCTTAGTGTGCTGCTTTTTTTTTTTTTTTTAGGTGTTTTTCTTTTTTTTTTTTCCCTTTGCACTTTGACTCCATTTATGGTCAATTATTAAATAAATAGCAAAGCAACCCTTCTCTCCAAACTGTGCATGTGGAACACTTTCTGCCTGTTTATTTTGACTGCGAGCCTATCACTGGCATCTTTTATACATAATGAAGCACTCGGAGAAATAAACTGACCGGCCTCACTGTAAACAGCGGCGATAATATTTTTGTTATCTGGGCTGCGCTCAGGAACTCCTCATGTGGTTTCTGTAAATCAGCCTTTGGCTGCTGGCAGTTAATCCTGACTCCCGCCTTCCTTAGGCCGGGCCCAGGCGCGAGCGTTATCGCGCAAAGGGGAGAGGCCCGTCCTCGCTGTCGGATTATTTTCCCCCTGTTCGTGTAGGAATACACCAGTCCTACAAACCAGCACCGTTAAATGACTTGTCCTTTGTGAGGAGATTCATGTCAGAAGTCAAGGGGCACATGCAGTAATTATTTATTTTTAAAATATTTTCTTTTATTTTTCAGGTTTCCTGCTATCCCCCTTAGTGACCGCCAACACCCTTGGTTTTGGGTTTGCCTTGACTCTGCTTTCAGGTTTTCCACAAAACTTTTACCAACTCATTCTGGAGTGTCGGAAAAAGGAAGAAGTCAGGCATTTCAAGGCTTATGATGGAGAACATAATTTTGTGTGACTTTGGATAATAAAACACTTCCCAGTTCTGTGGTAGCAGGGAATCTCTGCTCTATTCCTTTGCTTTAGCTATAAACCCAAGTGTCTGAATTGAAACCATTTGCTTCGAAAATATTCTTGTACATTTTATTATAAATTAGAAAAACAAAGTGTGCACTCGCAAAATGATATCTTTATATTGCACTTATAAAACAAAACACTTTGGGAAAATTTCTTTGCCATTTCATATAGATTTTTTTCCAAATTATCCACTGGAGTTTAGCTCATAAAAATCATACCACATATACAGAAATATAGGGGACAGAATAAAAGAAATATATATATATTCTCTATTAAATTCTACATGTCTTCTGTTATTTGTATGAAACGTTGCTGGCTGGCACAGCTATTAAAATACAGAGGATTTTTTCCTCTGATGTGGACATGAGTGTCTGCATGTACAGACACTGAAGAATTCTACAACATTTTAATGTATGCAACTCTAATAAATGAAGGAAGAACAGGGTGTGGAGGGAGGGATCACATTTTTCATTATCACATTTGCAACAAGCCCTATCCAATGGGATACAAACACCCAGGAGTTATCACAAAAACACATCATTTAATAATATAAAAAAGTGTACGTCAAAATGGCAAAGAATGCAAATCAATACAAAAGGATAACGAACCAGGCATGGATGAGACACGTAATAAATTATCTTTAATTTCTTGGGAGTGACGAAATATCTGGTTACACACTAAATCACTCACAGGAATTCTGCAGGAATAAACTTATTTGGGGTGCAGTTGTCAAAGTCACTTGACCTCTCTGATGCAATAAAAAGCTTAAAGTACCTAAAATCTGTGTCTCCAGGTATTTATTGTGTGCTCCAGTCAGTAGAGAACTGCTCCAAGCCCATTAAACACTTTATCCTTATAGGTATGGATATTAATAATATAATTTGGTTTGTATCAATGCACCATAAATTAGGGTCATGCTTTTAGGTTTGTGACTGGGTAAAGAAAGGATTGGGGGAAAAAAAAACAAAAAAAAAAAAAAAAAACAAAAAAAAACACAGCTCCGTTAAACAGAAAACCCACTTTTTGCAAAACTGAGGGCATTTTTTATGTTTTCCCATGGAAAAGGAGGTGAGATTTTCTGTCGCCCTCCAGACCACCCTTATTTCTTTCACCAGGCTGAGCAGGGTCAGTGTTTCTCTCTCCCAGCCTGCAGGCACTGTCTGAGGGATTCTCTCTGTGCCTTTTACATCTGATCCACAGCTCCAGCCCCAAACGCATGACAGGTGATGGGTGCTCCGGTGTTTTGGCAGGACTATGATGATATTGTACAGATCTGGACAGACAAGGTGGTGATGGGATTAATTCAAATGGCAATTCAGGCGCAGTTTAACCAAATGCTGTGTGGATGTGCTTTAAACCAAGCATTTGATCTGCTTTTAGAGCCTCGTCAAGCCAGGGAGACCCTCTTTTGGTCCAAGGGGGCATCCCCTGCCCTGCTCCCCACCAGGCATCCTCCAGCCCCAGAGATTTCTCTTCTCCCCCCTGCCACAAGAAACGCTGCTTCAGGGAGCATTGAACGAATCACTGCACACTCAGGCAAACTGAGCAGTTCTGTATGGAATCATGGAATCACAGAATCATTAAGTTTGGAAAAACCCCCAAGATCATCAAATCATCCAACAGTTAACACGGCTCTGCCAGATCCACCACTAATCCATGCCCCCTAAGCTCCACCCCACCACATTTTTTTAACATTCAAATCTCCTCTTATTCCATTTATTTCCAACTGTATGGATGCTGCTGATGGTGCAAGAACAATTTCAAAGCGAACAGGCAAACAAACAAAACCCCATGCCCACAAATCAAACAGCAAACCAAAAGCTCAGTCCAACTTGACCCAGTACAAAAAACATCTGTGCTGAGAAAGAAAATTCAGGGATTGCTGCAGCACCCAGAAAAGGTAGTGTGAAGCCAAGGGAGGGCATGAGGCAGCAGGAGCATTCACCTACTTTAGAAGAGAATTTATTAGCCCAGTCTTGCCCCTGTGGCCTTTGAGAGAGTCAATAACGAGCTTGTCTCCTCTGCTTTTCCACCACACAGATACCTTCATCGCTGACCCAAAATCTGCCTCTCCCTGGGAGGGACACTCAGCCTAGAATTCTTCTCAGAGCAGAATTCCTTCATTTTTCCATAATAATCACTCTCAATATTCTTATCTGAGATTCTCCATTACATCTCACACTGGATACTTAAAGTAACAGAACAATGGAAGCTGAGTAATTATACTGAAAGAACAGAGTAAGATGAATTTTGTTGTTTGGATTTTTGTTTTGCTGAATTTTAAATAATCCGTTTTGTCCTAATCTGCTGAATTAGTGTTTGCCTTTACGCCAATATATTCTCCTATATCTGGAACTCTTGCATAATTTTACATCTTTCTACACTGAGCCTGCCCAAAACCAAGATCACTTCTAACTTAAAGTGCTCCTAAAAATTTGAAGTGCTCTATTAATTTTAAATTGCTCTACATCATGTCTGCTTAGAATCCCAACTGCTTTTTCACACAAAAAATATTAAACTATAAAACGCACATCTGCAACATAACAGCTACCCAGATTTTTTCCCTTTTATTTTAAACATCAGCTTTCTCTCTTTTTCCTTTATCTTTGAAAGAAAAAAAAATAATAAAAAAAAAGGCGCTCTCAGAGAAAAATAATAGAACTACTCATTTTATGTTTTATTGTGAGCCTCCCTCTATTGAAAACCTTTTAGGTTTGTCACAGGACTAAATATATTTTATGTCTACCAATTGGTAGCACATAGTCCAGCCCATTAACCCTCTTGACCTCAATAAATTATGATTTCCTGGCAGGAGCAGTATCCCTGGAAGATTGACACATCCCCAAACGCGCTCCGAGGGTTAACAATACTCCCCAGGATTTTTACAAGACGGCTCCTGATCCGAGACTTCTGTCTCAGGCAGCTCTTTCGAAAATGTCCTCAAAGCCTTTGGTGTTTTTTAGAGCCCTGACTTTATCCTCAGCAAGGGGAGGAAATGCCATCGTTTCCAGCTGAGCCCATCACGTTATCAGTGGAACAACAAAGCCCTGGTGCTCCACCGGCACGGCTTCCCCGCGGGGCACCTTCGCCAAGCCCGCTGCGAGGTCACGGAGATGTCCCTCTGCCTCCCGTTGCTCACATCAGTCTTCCACGGAGCAATCCTCTCACCTGACCCTCAGGGGTCTGTGCAATCCAGTCCTGGCTGTCTCCCACCACCTCTGTCTTCCCTTTGATGTCTGTAAATGGATGTTGTTAAAAGGAACTTGTTGAGCGAAAAGACAAAGGGACTCTATTTACTGGGGAGTTAGGGCCGACTCAATATAAAGCTGGACTTTACTCAAGGTAGTGGTGGACATTGGTGGCCAGGCTGATTCTTAGGGCCGGTTTTTAAGCTGAGGGCCTCTCATTCCCTTCACTTGCACGGCAACTCCAGCACCAACAAGTGGATTCCCCGTCAAAGTCATTTTCCTCCCACTGTATCTGAAGTACTTTATATTAATCTATCAAAAGGTCACCGCCCCTTTAGCGAGTGACCATAAATATACACAAATACAAAAACCCTGCTCTGGGCATGCCATGGATCAAGCTCCTCCAGATCCATATATATTTGCTACTTTGCCATGGAGATATAAAACCAGCTGAGTGATGGGATGAAGCAACAACCCTCCCCGGCCACGGTGCTTTATCTTGGGAGTAGCCTGGGAGGTGCTGATTATTTACACACAGTCCATCAGAGTAAGCTGCTCCTGGGATATTTTCCAGGCAACAGATTCACACAAAGTTTCTTGATTTTAGGTTAGAGCGGGATCTCTACGTGCCCTCTGCTCTTCAGAGCATCTCTGTTACCAAAGCAGCTGGGCTCCTGCTGGGGATGTGGATTTTTGTTGGGAGGGGCAGCTCCTCTGTCATCCAAGATGAGATGGTACATTCCCAGCTAACCAAGGAGGCACCTGCCTGCCTTGACCAAATTCTAGTTTATTTTCCAAGATAATCCCAACTGCATCCTCACGAATCTCTGTAGGAGAGCAGCATCAGTTACTGACACAAACAAGGCTCCCACATGGAAAAAGGATGTGATTGTCTCTTTGGAAGCATCTTTCATCCACTGAAAGAACTTCCTTTTTTGCATTATCACAATGTAACTTGTAATATTGAATGCCGATTCCTATATTACCTGTGAATCCGTACAAATTCCTAGAGGGGTTGTGGGTCCTGAAAATTTCTTGGATGCTCCTTTTCCCTTGGGGGCAACACTATGAGGTGAAACTTTTCCAGTCCTTAACCAGCCACATGAAGGGTACTTAAATGTTTGTTTGCTCTGCTTAAAAGACAATTTTTGTGGCAAAGGCGTTGATGTCTCTGTCTCAAATGAGATTAACAATTCATTATTCACTGGATCAAAACTTCCCATCAAGGCAGAGGCAGCAGCTCTATTTATGGAATGCAACATCTCATTAAAAAGGAGCAGGACTGGATGAGCTTGAAGGTCCCTTCTGACCCAAACCATTCTGGAATTCTGCGGTGATCCTATGAAACAGCAATTAGACCAGAAACATCGCAACAAATGAATAGCAGCAAAACCAAAGGGTGATCTCAGCTGCTCATCCCTGCTGCCCAAGGGTGGAGCTCCCTCCTGCAGCCCTAACCTGCCTTTCTGCAGGACAAATAACTGCTCCTGCCTGGAAACCTGACTGTAAACATCCTATTTTAGTTATAACTTATAACCATGCTGAATATTTCTTCTTCCTTTCCTCTCAAGGGAGTTATTGGGAATATTATGGAAAGCAGTAGGAGTTACCCATGAATCCATCTTAGCTATAAAGCCTCCATCACTACTGGAGTTTTTCCAGTCTGAAGCTCTGTATCAGGAAACACTGAAGTCACATTTCCCCTTTACCTGACTGCAAGACATTTAAAATAAAGTGGCTACAGCTGTGATAACAAACCACCCTTCTCTATCCCATCCCCTGGGACAGGTTTCTGCCACCTAAATGTTCTCAGAGTCCAAGATTCTTGGACAAGCCTTTGGTTCAATCAAATATTTGCTGGATGCAAAACCTGTGGTTGTATTGGGTTTTGTTCTGCAGTTTCCTAATAAAGGGCAATGCATGTTGAGCCCTCATAGTAACTCAGATGTGACACAAATAATACAGCAGATAATTACAGTGCCCTTTCGCTCACCTCAAATTTAAACAAAGGTTAAGCTGCCCTTTAGAAAAGTAAATATTTTCTGCAGTCAAATAAGTGTAGACACCTTTAGAAACAAGGATACATTGCCAAACTAAACCGAATGGAAAATGGTTACAATAGAATAATTTCAAAATAAGAAGGATGCAGAGCTGCTCAGCAGAAGCAGCAGCCAGACAGACTGGCATCATGGACAGTCCCTTACCTTACAAATTCCCAGGCTGGTCTCCATATGTTTTACAAGAACTGTTGCTTGAAATTTCTGTCTGGTCACAGCAGATAGGAAAGAGAAATATTAAAAATAAGAAAGTGCATAATCTCCTCGCCCCCTTAAGTCTGGTAAACAATTTATATCAAATTTCATACAACAGAACAAATCCATGGACCTTTAAGTGATTAAGAAACAGACACCGAGGCTTAAAAAATAAACTTCAGGGGAAATCTCCCATAGTGGCCAGGAAATGGCTCACAGGTTTTATTTAGTTCTCATAGTCCAAGGTTTAGCTGTGATGGAGATAAGAGCCAGGTGTGTTTTACACATCTAATTTGTTTAGTCTGAAGCTCATTCAAACAGCACTTTTCATCTCTGAGTTTGCACCCGACTTCTAAAACCTCAGTCTGGGATGAATGGGTGTCAGATAGAGTCAGGGACCCTAAATGAGAGGGATCACCTCTCAGGGGAGGAGGGAGTTGTCGATTATTTCTGGTGTGCCTGGTTTGGGGGCTGGAGGGTGGTCAGGCACCCTTCTGGTGGCTGCGTTGAGATGGAATCACAGACTCAATGAGGGTGGAAAAGATCTCCAGGACCATCAAGTCCAACCTTTGGCTGATCATTACCACTTGCACTAAATCAAAAACCCCCCAATCTGCTCGTGTTTTGGACATTTTTGGGGATGGTGGCTCCGTCAGATGTACAGATGACCAGCAAGAAGTCAGTGCAGTCCAATGAATCCTCTCACACTAAAAGCAAAACCACCCTGAAGGTCACTTCCAGGGATTTAGGCCCGAATTACCCCTCCCTGCTGAACAGCCCAGTGGAGAGCTGATAAATGCCCAAATAGATCTGATTTTCTACTTTGAGATGAGCAAGCCATGAGTCTGCTTTTGGGTGGGGGAGGCAGCTGAGTGTGTGTGGGAAGCTGGGGGCTTCAGAAACCTCTGCTGGGAGGAGATTCATCCTCCAGGGATGCACGGGATGAGGCTCCATGGCTGCAAATCTGCAGCCAGACTTCACATGGGCAGGGGCAGGTAGAGGCTCTTTAAAGCAGACAAGGATGTTAAAAACTTTGTTTCTTAATATTTCGACCTTCAACCACCTCTGGCAATAAGGAAATTGCAAGAAGTTTGGTCAAGAATCACTTTATACGTAGAAACCAAGGGGTTAATTTGTGGCAGTAGCATTCACAACGCTCCAGGACGTGGCAAACCAGTAGGAAACAGGCAAAATATCCATTATTACCATTGCAGTTCTGACTAACCTGACTTCCAGGCTCTGCTTGAATCTCCCAAGCCCATTGGTGTAAGTCACATCCAGCTTCAAACGTACTTGGATTTTGACAAGCAATAATCACGCCCTTCTCTGTTTGATCCACTAAAAAGACAAAAATAGTCAATGAATTTACACCCTGTTACTCATTCACGAGCAAGTTGTGCCCCTGAATTTTAACGTGCAATGTCTTAAACCACCAGCTGTATATCTGCTTTATGTGATGCTCCCACATAAGCTGGCAGTCCATCAATCTGGTGTCCATACATTCCTCTGAAAGCTATATTACAATTAGAGCTTAGGTTAATACCATTCCGTAACCATAAAGCAGACGTAAAATAATTATAACTCATTTAGCGAAATTAGAAAAAGGGCAATTATTAGGCTCCCATTGTGAGGCTTTGCTGTGAGGGACAGATAATCTATCTGCGAGATGTACTTTAAGAACACCATTTTGAAAGAAATAAAGTAGATAAATTACTGTTTTGTTTGGGTTTACGAAAACTTAGGCCCATAAATACAAGTTCAACAAACATAAAGGATGTGTGCAAGGGAAGTGAAAGTTTTACTGCAAGAAGAGAGATTAAAGTATTTAGATGAAGCTTTCCTGACAGGGCCTCTCAGGATGCTGGGAGGCTTGATCTGTTAAGATTTGGAAGGGATTAAATACCACAGGGATGCGGACAAAGGCCTATAAACTTCCAGTTAAACATGAGGATGTGCACGGCTGGAGCAGGAGGGAACGGGATCAACGATGCTGACGTGAGCCTCAGCGCGCCGGGAGTGCATCCTTTCACAGAAATCCCACAATGGGTTGGCTCGGAAAGGAACTTGAAGCCCATCCCATTCCTGCCGTGGGCAGGGACACCTTCCACTAGACCAGGCTTCTCCAAGCCCCCTCCAAGCCAGCCTTGGACAATTTGTGGGATTTCTGACAACTCCAGTTAGGATTTGTATATCAGGATTTCTCATTCTCCAAGCTCCTGGTATGCTGAGATGCCCATTTTTTTATGGGAAGAAATCATATTTTGCTGGGAATACACCTTCCAGGCTGAAATAGAGCTTAGGACAGTACTGAGCCAGCAATTTGCCCACTTTCACCTTCTCTGACAGGAGACTAAAATAGAGAAATTCCTGATGAATCAGCAACTGAAATGATGGCTTTTCCTGACAGACTCTTGTCCAGCTGCTGCTCACACAGAGGAAAATCCCCAATATCGTTTTTTCCAAGCCTTAAAGGACAGAACCTGCAGATAAGAGGGATTTTCCCCCTCCCCTCCCAATGCAGGACCTTTGCATGTCTGAACTGTGACTTAGATCTTTGGTCCTATGGGTTTTTCCTTTTGTACACTTCTGGTAAGAGAAAATGACATATTAAACTGGAAGAGAATAAGTTTAGATTGGATATTAGGAAGAAATTATTCCCTGTGAGGGCACTGAGGCCCTGGCAGAGGTTTCTCAGAGAAGCCCCTGGATCCCTGGAAGCATCCAAGGCCAGGCTAGACAGAGCTTGGAGCAACCAAAGCAAGGGGTGGAACCGGATGAGTTTTAATTTCCCTCCCAACCAAATCATTCCAGGATTCTGCTCCTGATCAATCTATTTATTTGTAAGGAAGTTTGACTTTGTCCACCTCAAAAGTGCTCTATAAAAGCCAAATGCTCCCTCAAGGATTCCCATGAGGAGAAGAAGAGGATCTGAATAAAAATCCTGCTCCTGGTACTCAGAGCCCAGCCCAGAAACCAGGGTGAGACCCAGCCACAGGGAAATCAACGGGTTCATGAAAATGTGTAAAACACATTGTGGTGGCAGAGCTAAACACAGCAGAGCACAGAGAGGCTCCTGCTAACACTAAAAACCACAAGGAATTAAACACCAAACAGCTTTAAAGTGCCTGTAATTCATTCAAAGCAACTCTACACTGATATTTCTCATTTCTTTTGGGGTCAGCACATTTAGGATTCATATTTTCTGTCTTACCTCTCTACAGTTGAGGGAGACAGAAGGAAGCCTCTACAATCAGGCTGATTTCAAAAGCTGGAGGTAAAAACATCAAATGTCACACAATATTGTAGAAATATATTAAACGCTATGAAATTTTGTTTCTTCAGCACAATTTCTCTGGAATGCCTTTGGACTTTCAAAGAATCCTTTCCATTCCTCCCTGCTTAATTCATAGTAATGTGAGAAATCAATCAGCTATCAAATATTTTGTATAACAGGGAAAAAAAAAAAAGGGGGAAAAGCACATAAAAAACACTGATTTTTTTTTTTTTTTTTTTTTTTTTAAAATCCATGTGTTATTCCATGATTTCTATGTCTGAGTAAAACCTTGTTGATTAGTTTGTGTTGTAACACAATTTCTCGTTAAATGAACCCGTGGAAACAGAAGTGTGGCGAGGGAAATTCGGCACTCCCAGCGTTTGTGGAAGTTACGCTGGGCTTCCTGTTTAAATAGCAGGAATGTGCTGCTGGAACTGTAGGAATGGGGGAACGACCCCACTTCATCACTAATTTTACTTTCCAAGTGACTGGAAAATTCTCCAATGCTTCCTGTTCAGCAACACGAAAGACAAGTTCAGAGACCTGGTACCTCTGACAGTTGTGAAAGACAGGAAAAAAAATGAATGACATTCTCCAGAGGATATTTTTCTGTCACTTAAGCAGTTTACATATTTCTCTATTTTTACTGTATTTTTCTTCTTCTGATCACCAGGGATCGTATGTGAGTTTAGGGTCATTAGGGCTCTGTCTAGTGCCAGACAGATTCTGCTACAGTCAGATTTTTATGATGACAGCGTGAAATTTTTGGAATGCACTGGTGAGTTGCGGGACTATTGTTAGACTGTCATTAAAAAGGAAAAAAATTTATATATCTTCAGCTTTCTTGTACTACAAGCAAGCCTTTGGCTTCAAATTTTGCCAAATACAGATGATTTCTTGGAAGAGATGAAAAAAGTAGCAAGTAAGTTTAATAACTAGTATTAAAAAAAATATACTGAACTGATTATTTCCATTGAGAGTGAGAGACTTCTTTTTTTTTTTTTTTTTTTTTTTCCGGGTTAAGAGACAGAGAAAAAGAGTTGGGAAAACACAAAATATATAAAAAAAAGCCAATGGAGAATTTGACATTTTTATTTAATTATTTTTTTCCTTCTGTCTCCTTCCCCTTTCTTCTCAGTGTTTCAATCTGTTCTCCCCATCCTTGGGGGAACACTGCTTGAACCTGCATTTGTGAATTATAAGCTCTCTGTACTGTACACAGCAGTTGTTAAGGATCAACAGATTAACCATTTTATCAAAGATTTAGAGGACTCATTCCAATTTTTACAACTCCATGTGGTTTTTAAATATTGTAATGTTTTCAACCAATATGTTTTCCATCTCCCAGCTGTAAAACAATACCTATTGGCTAGGGGGGAGGGAATTTATTTTCGTAAAATTTTGGTATAATACAATTTTTTTGCACGCTGCTAACAGCATCTTCTGGGAAAGAGTAAAAAAAAAAACCTCAAGATGAGATATTGTTCTGCTCATTCCTTACTCATTCACTCGGGCCACTGAAATATCGCGGTCCAAACATTTGTTATGACACTGAGCTACTTAGGGAGGGACAGATAATGGGATTCACAAATTCACCTGTTTTGTTGGCTTGGCAAACCCTTTAAATCCCTTCATGTACTTAACATCCTGCGTATTTTTAAACTGAGAAACAGAGGGCTCACGCAAAACACGTGGAACTCAAAAGATTTGTCTGTGTGGGCACTTAAAACTGTTTTCTTGAACTGTGGGTTTGTATCAAGACTCTGAGGACAAGGCATGGCTGGAGTTTGTGCCCCTCTGCAGCTTTTAGTAGCAGTATTTTCTGTTGGGGTTTCCTCTTTATTCGAAAAGTCGAAGAACAAAAGGTACAAATTGACCTAAGGAAACGGTTAAATTTATAACACCGATGTGTTGCCCCGGGGTGATGCTCTGGGCACCTCAGCCTTTGTTTTCCAATGGCCCTAAAAGAAAAGCCCTTCCTTCAGGAGGCTCAGGTGTGCTCCCCTGAGCATCTGAATTTCTAAGGGTTGGCTTTGAGAGACAAATTTTAGGTCTTTTCTCTTCCAACTGACATATGTAAACATTAAAGGCTTTATCCCATCGTGCTCCTACCATGGTTTCAGCTGTACAAAGAATTTACGGAATTGCCTGTTTATCACCACCACCATCGCTGATAATGCTGTAATATTGTGATCATATTATCACAACATAGCAGCTAATACAATAAGAACATAATGATTGTAATTACAATTTTAGCTAATGTTATTTAGTGCAATATAACAACGCTCTAACAAGTATAATAACAAAAATAATACTTAAGGTCCTGAGCAGGAACAAACATGCTGCTTGGGCTAATGTACAATGTACACTTAACTGTTGATTTCACAATAAAATCTAAATACTATCAAAGAGCACCAATTTGCTTCACAGGAACTAACCAGGCAGGACAAATTTAAATTGGTTTATCCTGCACTTTTTGTGAGTCGAGCTAAATCCATATTTACCACAGAGCAGAGACGTGGGCACACATTCAGAACCATCAGTGCCCGGTTAACCCAAGCTGGAGCTCTAAATTAGGAGGGGATTTCTACATGGCCTGACAGACCCTTCTCAATTAGCGCTGGAGCATCTTCATTTCACCATAAACACAAATAGAATGAAGACATGATCCAAGACACGGTCATTGGTTAAGACATGGTCAAAGGAGTGCTCAGACCTGGGATCCCACCCCTCTGGATATTGCCTGGAGTTACCAGCCACCAGCTGAATTCACCTCCCGCCCTGCTCCTCAGAGGAGGATCCCCTACGGAACATTCCAAAGCTGGGGACATCCAGTCAGGATGCAGGAGAGACACGTTCAGTCCCAAACCTGAACCACCGTCAGCCTCCTGCAATTTTTGGTGTAACTCACTCTGCCCCACGTGCTCCATCTGGCGCCTGGAAACTCTTCCAGACCAAACTCCTTTAAAACTGCTATTGAGTGATAATTTCAGTCCTGACTAAAAGCCTTTACACAAATAATATCCCATGAATGATACAAAGCACTTCCTAGGAAGATAATGGGAATTTTACAATTATTGTAAGCGAAGAGCTTGGATCTGAAATGTGCTGGCGCTTGGACTTCCAAGCTGCTCAATTTCAGATTTTCCTTTTACCTCTGTATTAAATAATGACATTTGCTTCCTAATATCATATTCTCCAAGGGGGACTGGGAGGTTTCCTGCAGGTACTAATCCAGAGGGCAGCACAGAGGAAAAAAGAATATTAAATCATGCAGAGCTGCAAATAAAAAGGGCAAGAGTATCTAAATATAATATTTTATAAATAACCGTGAATCTTATAAGATCTGTGTCAAACCTTTCATGCCAGGACCTTTTCATTCTTCCTGGGATACTCTGCAACTTCTTATTCCCACAGTACTTCTCCCAGCCATCACAATCCTAAATATAAAAACACAAATTGCACAATCAATGCATTTTTAATTTTTTAGTTGAAACTGTAATGATATTTTTCAGAGAAAAGAAGCAAAATCTGCTTTCTTGTGAAAAAACTTTTCATACGAAATTTTCTTTTTGCAATTTTTTTTTTTTTTCCCTGTAATATCCCAAAGGGTTTATGGCACACCAGTTTTGGCTGATGTGCTGTTCCTAGCATTGTTATGCTGACAGGAGTTCCACAAAATTTTAATTATTTGACTGCTGCCGGTTTTAAAAAAATTAACACAGGACTCTTAACTGAAAGAAGAACATGAAAACTTCAGTTTTATTCCCAGTCTTCCTTGACTTTATCTGGAAGTCTTGGACCAATCCATACCCTGCCTTACCTTTTAGCAGTTTCACATGGATCCCATCTCTTTTTTTATTGGACTCTTGATGCCCACTGATGTTTTATGTATAATGATGCTCAAGTTTAATTGAGCTGTAAGCTTCGGTTTAATTATGAGCCTTCGTGATACCTTCAGCACTTTTTCTTCTCTGATTACTGTAACTGGTTCTCTCCAGCCCCTTTAAAATCCTTAATCTATTAAACCACTTGTAGACAAGTCATTTTTAGGAGAAAGTCTAATTACTCTGTTGCAATTATCTTAATGCATTCTCGGTATTTAGAGGAAAAAAAATAATAATAACCTGAGTGAAATGCACTTTGTGGACTATTCCAAACATTCCCATTTAATGATCTGAGTCACGCTGTATATCTCCTCTGTGCTTAAAATTTATGTGGAGAGAGTGACACTCCAATCCTCATCTCTTTGGTTAAATTTCTGATCATTAAAATTTCCCACAGATTTTAGGCTTGTGACCGTCTGACTTGGTGGGCAATTCTGCTTCTTTCAGTGCGTGAAATTTTATTTCCATTTCAGAGACAAAAAGAGTTAAAATTGAAAAAAATTCATTTACATGTGTCTTAAACGTATCTTCAAAAACACCAACCATGAACTTTTCAATAGATTTACTTTGCCAAAAATCTGCAGGGTTTTCATGGAGTTAAAATGAAGGAAATTAAAATGATCCATATTTGAACAAGAACATGTTTGTATTCCTATTTACAGCTTTTATAAAACCAGATTATCTCAAAAATGATGACCTTTGATCCAGTCAGTTCTTTCAAGTATAAATTATTTTGGTACTTTTTATAACTTATAATTTTATATGTTATATGTACAGACACATTCTACTCAGTATAATAATTAGTACTACTATAAAATATGTTTCCTCACAGTTTTGAGCAGAACCCTGGGTGTTGTTTTTCTATCAAACACTGTGAAGGGTTAATTTGTAAGAAGTGTTTATACTTTTTAAGGCAATATTTGGTCAATTTTGATTTATCCATTAAAAAATGAGCATTTTACAGTAAACGTCTAAAAAGAAAAAAAGGGAAAAAAAAAAAAAAAAAAGGTAAAATAAATAGAATTTACTATGACCTAAGTCCTTTTAGATCCATATCTGATGGACTGTTCCTGACCTTGAGATTTCTGCTCTGCTGAAATACTTTAAAATGCTTCCTGAGAGTTTGAAAATTACTGTCAAAATTAGCCACCACATATTATTCAAAAACCCAAAGAATAGATGTGTGACCTTGATTCTTTTTATTATTATTTTATATCTCCTCTCAAAAATTTAGTGCATTTTATAGCTATGAATTAAACTATATATTGACTACGAATATAAATGTGTTAATTATATAACTCGTAATTAAAACCTAAAATAGAAAGGAATTCACACTAAAAACCAAAACAGATCAGCTTAAAAAACGTGTGTGAGAGAGGAGAGAGATGTACGCTGTTTCTGTTCAGTCAGAGCTGAAAACCAAGTAAAATCTAAGCTCTCTGTATTTCAATGCCTTCATATTGTTTGTGTTAATAATAACGCTCTGTCATTTACATTGGCATATGCATGGTGAGCGTGGAAAAATAAAAATAAATTCATTTTAGGAATTAGAAGGGCAGGGTTCAGCATTAATGCTCACTCGTCTCTCTCTCCAGTTCCAATTTCCTCACTTCTTGTACAAGCACAGCCTTTATGTTACATGGGTTTCACTCCTGGAATTGGACTTTATTTAGGATATTCCTTCCCTCTTCAGGATTTGTCACTTGTTCCCTAATTTATAGACTTGTTTTCTGCTACAGGGATCTTGATGGTTTGGTTTTTTGTTGGTTTTTTTCCCCTCATTTCTTCACTCGGTGACCACGTAATTATCTGCCTGATTGGTTAAATTCCTGAATTTGGGATCAAATAAAATCCTTGCCTATAAATGAGCATATCAAGTGCAAGGAACGTATCAATTCCAAATCAGTGATTTGTCTTCTTGCATTACAGGCTACTTTCTCCAAAGGCATCACGTCACATTTTGCATTTCACCAAGTGCAAGACTGAGCTTGCAGTTCTGGGGACGGCTGAAACATCCTGCTCTCCCTCAAATCCTGCAGGATTTGCTGAAACAATCCTTTACCAAAGACAACTGTGGTTGCCTAAGGAAATGCAGAATACGGAAGTTTACAGCTTATCAGCAACTCCTGATTACCGTTTGTTCTTTATTGTAAAAAAGGGCTGAGAGATTTCCTTGTCTCTTTCTGCTTCTGTTTTCTCTTTAAATTTCCCCCTTTTTTCTTTCTTTTTCATTTTTCTCTATTTTCTTTGCCGTTGAAGCTCTCTGTACCTTCAACACTGTCATTCAGACTACTGGCCAAACCTCTCCAGAGAGTGTTCACGTGTTCATAGGAAACATATTTTAAATCTATAAAACACTTCTTGACCAGCGATCTCATACTTCACAGTCCTGCTCAAAACTGTGGGGAAACATATTTTATAGGAGTACTAATTATTATACTGAGTAGTAAGGGGCTCTACATGTAACATATAAAATTATAAGTATAGAAAGTAGCAAAATTATTTATACTTGAAAGAACTGGCTGGATCAAATGTCATTATTTTGAGATAATCTGGTTTTATAAAAGCTGTAAATAGAAGTTCTTGTTCATGTTCTTGTTCAAATATGGATCATTTTAATTTCCTTCATTTTAACTCCATGAAAACCCAGCAGATTTTTGGAAAAGTAAATCTATTGAAAAGTTCATGGTTAGTGTTTTTGAAAATAAGTTTAAGACACATGTAAATGATTTTTTTTTCAATATTAACTCTTTTTGTCTCTGCAACGGAAAGAAAATTTCACACACTGAAAGAAGCAGAATTGGCCACCAAGTCAGACGGTCACAAGCCTAAAATCTGTGGGAAATTTTAATGATCAGAAACTTAACCAAAGAGATGAGGATTGGAGTGTCACTCTCTCCACATAAGTTCATTTTAAGCACAGGAGACATGCAGTGTGACTCAGATAATAAAATGAGAAAGAGAGAGAAATAATTTCCCATTTACTAAACAAATACTTCACGTTTTTCTCTATTCCCTCAAAGCAGGCTTTCCATTATGCATTTACATTGTTGGTGTTGTAACATGCTTTTTTTTAGGCAGGAGTTTCCTTCCAGGTCCATAACACATACCACTAAATCTTGTGGCGGCGATGCCCAGACCGCGAGGAGAGCAAACAATGCCGCTCTGACAATCCTCAAAAAAAAAGCAGGAGCACTTTCCTGCCAAAAAACCACTCGCAGCTGCCTCCTCATTTCCTGGGGAAGTCAAGGTGTTCCCCTGGACCCACTTTCCAGCTCTGTGATTATGCGAGCGCCGCGGTGCTGCTCTGTAATATATGCAGATCAATTCAGCCTCGTTAGCATCGCCCCGGCCTCATTCCTGCAGACTGGTGCCAGCCTCATCTGCGAGGGTGGGCAGCTCTGGGCAGCTGGATGTGCCAGCAGCCACAGCTGCTCTCCCTCTGCTCCTTCCCCCCCGGCAGGGCACTCCTTCTCCAGGGCTGGTGCTGCCCATGCCTTCCCAAATTCCGGCCCCATTGGGACATGGCGACATCGGCCTTCGCGCTACGCGCTCCTTCCCAAAGCGTTTGCCTCACCGGAATCACACTTCTCCTCGCTAATAAGCTTCACCCCACCTGAATTTCCAGCTTTATCTCTTTGCCTGTACTCCAAAATGCACCCTGGAGTAGCCAACAAACTCTGCACTCCACAACCATCCTGGTTTTCGGCATTTGGAGCGCCGGCTCAGACACACAAAGAGCTGCAGTCTGAATATTGCAACTTCCAGCATAAAAAAACCCAAAAAAAACAAAAACAAAAACAAAAAAAAAAAAAAAACCAAAAAAACAACCACAAACGAACAACAACAACAACAAAAAAAAAAAGACAAAAACAAAACAAAAAAAAAAACAGTGTTCAGGTACTGAGGTGATATCAGAGCTCAAATTAAACACTTTTATCCTGCCAAAACCTTCTCTTGGCTTTTTGTCTGGCCCAGGTCTTACCTTGCTGTACAGGGAGTTCACATCCATCATTATTCCATCTTCAGAAGAATCAGGCAGGAAAATGTGTCCTCTTCTGTCCCTGTATTTCCTGCTTGGAGGTCACAAACCTGGGAAAGGTTTAGAAAGGAGCTTGTGAAATTTTTGAAGATTTTTTTTCTCTCAGGAATTGACTTACTAAACTAAATCCTTTTCTTAGCCACCTCCTGCAAAGGTTAAACTGTGGCAAAAATTGAAAGTTCAGTCACTGTTAGGGAAATGGTATAAATTGCTGCAGGTAAATAGAAATACACTCAAATCCAGAGCAGGAGCACAATGCAGTTTTCTAATAATTAATCACAGGAAAAATTCATACACATCACCTTCCCTTCAAGACTTTAAATCAAATTTTACACTATTTTTCTAAGAGTTTATGCTTTAGTTCAGCAGGAGGTGATGCATGATGCAGAAATGGGTGAGACCTGCAACTTGATGCTGCAGAAAATAAGCCTGGAGTTTTGCAAAAGTTAATTGTGCTATTACAGATATATTCTCTGCATATGAAAATATGTCACTCTTCCAAGCTATATTGAGCTTCACACCACCAGCATGAGGGGTGGTTGATATACCTGGGTATTCTTCTATGCCCAAAAACATGGGGATTGACTCAGAACGTTAATCTGAATGAGTGATTTTAACTATCAGTAGATCATAATTTTGATGGAATACGAGTAATTTATCTAAAACCCATAGGAAAAAAAAATATTAATAACTGGTTCATTGCACGTTTAGCTGCCTGAAAACAGAGCCAACATTTACCAGAAATTGTTTTCCTACTGGACAATGACTGAATCTGGTGACAATGTGTCAAACCATCACAGAGCAGAAGAGAATTCAACACGTGAATATTTCAGCTGAACTGGACCATTGTATTTTCTTCCCAGCTGCAAGTGTTTTGCACACCCACAAATTTGGGCGATGATTGCAACCACGTTTCTCTACCTCCAGCTACAGAAAACCCTCAACGTAATTCATCCTCACTGTGTCCCAGAGCAGCTTCTCTGTTTCTCATGCCTTGTGTGAAGCACAGGCTTTTCCATTTGAAAGGTGCAAATTTTGCATCAGATCAAAGTAAACTTTAAAAAAATATTCCTCTGTTTCAGTATCAAAACCGTGAAAACTGGTAATTAGGCAAAATCCAAGCCATTTGTATACTTTGGGCTCAGTAGAGACTATTGCCACAACCTTTCCAACATTAAAAAAATAAATAAATAAATTGTGTAGATAAAAGCATTTTATTCAAGACTAGATTCTCCTGAGCAAAATGCACTTCATAATTTCCCAGGAAAATATTTACTTAAAAACTCACAGGGAAAATATATTTCACGGGGAAAAGGCTGCTGGATTTAAGTAGCATGGCAAAATACGATGTTTTGACTGGCATTCTACAGTTATTTTTTCATAACTTTTAATAATGTGTTTCACTTCTGGTTTATTCAATAAACAGCTCAATCACTTGATACTGAAATCACTCTCAAAATTTATTTCCTTCTATCAGGCATACGAACCAGTTTGTTATTTATAGGATGAATGTTATTATTGTAGGGTTTTCCATGGATGTTGACTGCCCACTACTGACTGATTGCCTGACCTTGGGAAAAACAAGACTTATTTTGAGAGTTTTACCAAGAAATTAATAGATTTTATAGAGAAAAAGTGAGAAAACAAATCTGAATTAGTGGATTTCACTTGAGAACTCGTTTCAGCCTATTTGATTACGCTCAGGGGGTGGGGGCTGGTTTGCTTTGGTGTTTTTTAGGAGGGGTCAGAAGCATTTAAAAAAATACTAAATTTTTTATTTCTCTCTGCCCACATCTACGAATCCCCTCTGACAAAAGATCTCTGGAGATCAGTGTCTGACCTGCAGCCCAGGATCTTTCAGCATTCCCAAATTCTCTCGGTCCAAGTCAATGACAGGAACTTCTCCTGCTGCCTCGCTGCCCAGGGGATGCTGGTTAGGATCTCCTCGGTGTAAATCTTTTACCTCATCTGGAAAAATTCCCTTCTAGAGATCCTTCACTGGAGAACGCACCCAGCTGTTATCAGGAGCTTTCCCTGGAAGAGTTCACATCACATAACAGCTCCAAACCCTCATTTCAGCTCCAGCAGCCAAAGGCAAGAAAAAGGCAGAAGTTTGGTTTGTTTTTATCCAGGGAAAATCAGGACATGTCTCTGACACTGGGATATTTGCCTGACATTCCAGAGAAATCCAGAAACTGTCATGTTTCCACTTGGAGTAAAAGCTTTGTCTTTGCATAACTGCTCTTGGATTGGAGGGGTTACTCCAGATCCGTAATTTTATTTTTAGGACTTGTAAAGTCACACATGTCATAAGCTATAATCACTCTGAGTGTACTTACAGTAAATTCGTGCCAAAGAATGGATGCAATAAGGCAAACTGATCCCACAGAACCCAGGGAAAGAAGAAAGAAATTACAAGAAAATTAAACAACAGCACTGTTAGAGAGAGAGAAAAATAAATTACAAAAGCCTTGTAGAATTATATTATCTTTCCTTCTGGAAATATCTCTGCTCGTGTCTAATATTCTTCATAATAGTTTTGTATTGGTAGATCTCAATCATTTGTTAACATCCTGGTGCAATCAAATCCTTTTTTCCCCTCCGTTGTTTTGTGTTGGGAAATTCCAGTTCCTAGGAAATTTCTTCCACTAGCAGCTAAATTTCTGTAGTATTAAATTTAATTTCATATAAACTGGTTCAGCATGGTCCACTTATTCCTGTAGATCTCAAATTTGGCTGGTGATGTCTTCAAATTTTGTGTGTAAAAAGAAAAAAAAAATATATTTTTTTGGTTTTGGAAAGATCATTCACAAAAATGTTACATAAAAGAAGTTTTAAGTCTGATCTTTGATCACCTCCTCAAATTTTCTTCCAGGCTGTCTGTCCTCCTTTTATTGCACTCCAACTTATATTTCCTACAGCTGGTCCTATAGATACACCATAATTCTCCCAATTTTTCTATCATGGTACCACCTGGAATTATTCATCTAAATGGTTCAAGTTGTAAGTATTAGATTTTACCTAAGAAGTTTCAGTTCCGGAAAAACACAAGAGTTAGACCACAAAGTCCAGACTATAGGCTGTAAATAAACTGAAGAGATACAAGCAAATGTACAAATTCTTATCAAATTAACATGTAAATTAATATGGAGGTTTTTTAAGAGGTTATAATAAAATTCCCAGGGGAAAAGATTGAAATTTCTTTGGTCCAAGCTCCAAAATGGACAGAACCACTGTGAACTTTATATTAGAAACACTTCATGTGTCCATTGTACAACTCTTTTGCAGTTTATATTAAGGAAATCTAAAAACACTCCTGATCTCCTGAGCCCCATTTTAACCCCATCCATGGATAGACGCTGTTGGAATGTGCCATTAAAAATTCTTAAAATCACTGCAGTTCATCACTGGACTCTGTGCCCCCAGTTTACTCTGGAATTCTAGAAATATACATAAAGCTACCATATGCAAGGATTTCTTTTGTTTTCATTTTATTTCTGTTCTATAGATCATTGTTCTAGAAGCAAACTGCAACTACTGACATTGCAACTGTAGAGGGAGAATTCCAGATAAAGACCTGGAATATTTCCCTTTTCACTGAGAAAAGGATGAAACCTCTTTCCATCAGTGGCATTGCAGCTGCAGGTGTTTACAACACATTGACTCACAAAATAAACTTTCGGTATTAGAGAACAGGTAATTCTTTATAAAATGAAAAAAGTTGACATTTTCTTCTTTAGAAAAATGACAGTTTCTGACACTGACAGAAATCTTCCAATGTTCTCTCATGCAAACAGGAAAAACATTCTGGAAAAAAAGAAAATAAAGTTATTCCCATTTGGGCAAGTTTGTCTTGTTAGTTCCAATTGCAGAGAGAAGCACGATGCCTTAATCTTTGGCTGTGTATGAGCATCATAAACTGCCTGAGGGACTGGCAGGAAGGGGCAGAAAAAACAACAGCTACAGCCATTTTCACATCAGAACACAGCTGTAAGGAGAGATAATAATGATACCCTCCTTATGCATAACATCCCTGTGTTTGGAGCGCTTGGGAAAGATTTTATTCTTCCCTGGAGAGTAACTGCCCACAAATCAAGCTGCAGATTACATTGGTTGTCTGCTCTTCCAAATTGGACATCTCCCTCTTGCAGGTGAACATCATGGAAAAAGGAAACACAGAACAAGAGGAAATCAGGATTTGGGTCCTAAAGTTGAAGGCACTGAGTGTGAGGGATGTAAAGGGATATTTTCGCTACTGTTGTGTTCTCTCTGATTTCTTTCTGATGTCTGAGAAGTGGATTGGTTGAATCCTGCTCTGGAAGTACATCCTCATTTCTCTGACCCAGGACACATCCAGTATCCCAAACCCAACTGGCCAACGTTTGTCTGTTTGCCTTGCAGGAAGTCAAAACTCTTCATCAATAACATTGGGCTGTTCCATTCCTTATGAAAATTAAATTTTCATTAAAAGCCCACCCAGTCTGTCAATGCTAGCAGTTAGGTTTTTTAATTTTAAACCAAGAAATTTCAAGGTGAAACTATAAAATTATTGTGTATGTCATCCTGGCAGATCCTGCGGACCTCAGCAGAAAGTGCTGAACCCACACCCAGAGAACTTCAGTTCATGAAACACTTTGAGATTTTGGAGCCAGAAAAGCCAGAAATCATATTTTTCCTGGATGGACCCACCCCAGAGGTCGACCAAGGCCAGCACGTCCAGTCCCACCACATTGCACCACTTTTCCATAGCCCAGGGCAGGAGAAAGGGAGCTCTCATCCACTCAGGGATGGTGCTAGATCTCTGGAAATACAAGTTTACCCAAAAGCTCTTGCAGGTGAAGTGCCCTTGTTGAACAGCATTTACAAGAAATACCGAGGCCCTCGTAAAACTGCACTTTCTAGGCGGGATGGGAACTCCCTCAGTCACTAATTACACACCCTGGATAACTGGTCCCATTTCAAGTCTCACACTAGATATTCTTGTGACACTTTTATTTTTTTTCCAACAGCCACAAGGTTCTCCATTAACCATTTGGATGCATTTGGCACCCACACCAAGACAACTCTGTCAAACGAGATAGAAGCCATTCATGCCCGTGCACAGAACTCCCTGGATTTCCTCAGTTCATTATTTAACTGTCGGTTGTGTTTCCTCTCGTGCAACTGTTGTTGGTTTTCAGAGCAAAGCTGGTAGCAAAGCTGCACTTTGCATTGAGTAAACACAAGCCTATCTGCTGGTTCAAAATGCTGGAGATTTATTTAAAATAAATAAATAAATAAATTAAAAACCCCACCAAGTTTAACTTCATTTTTTTTAATAAGACCCAGTTTCTTCTGATCTTCATATGATAATAAACTTTCCTAATATTTTCCACTGAAGATTAATACACTTCTCTAGAAAGTTATATCTAATTTATGTGACTTTAAGGGTCATGCTTTAATAACAATGATGAAACACGATTATTACTTCCTAATGCTGAAATTACAGTTTTTACATTGTAAATTTTTCCTGCTATGCGCCCTGTGGCACTAACATTTTTATCACTCCATGTGTTTCTAGTTTTAAAACCTTTACCCCTGCTGTTTGAAAAATATTTCTCATTTTCGTCCCCTATGGAGTACAGAAATCCCTAAAGGCAAACCATTAGTGATCTTTCTGCCTTTTCCCAAACACTTATTATGATCACCAGTGTTGCTTCCACTGCCTCATTGGCTTTTGGTAAAGTATGCAAATGAGATGTTCAAAATACACACTTTTTGCAACTGTGCAAGTTCATACTGATTTATAAAATGGGAAGGCTATTAAAGTGACTGAAAATGTCAGCAAGATTTATGCATGGGTGACAAATTGTATTGGAAATGCTCATTTTTAACGCGCTGGCCTGGGTTCCTTCTCTTTTTTAAAAAGTATTGGATGTGATACACTTGCTTTAAGGCCATTTGCCCCTCCCATCTCCCCATTTGTTTTAAATAGACTCTGACAGTGGCTTTTTGACCAGGAAAATAAACAAAACTCTTCACATTGATTGTTTTGATCATGGAAAGCAGAAACCATTTCTCTTTTTACTTGTGTTTACCCATGAAAATATTTAGGAAAGCGCTTTCACCTTTCCTTGGGGATGAAACACTCATGGCACAGACAGCTCTTCCCAGGAAAAAATACCATATCCAAATACCGTGAAGACCACTAAAAAAATCAACATGTGCCATCTACTAATATAGAACAGCTACTAAATTTGCTAAACATGGATAAGGCAGACGTGGAATTATAAGAAAACCAGAAAAGAACCCCTGTGCTACAATTGTATGATAAAAAAAAACCCCACGTTATAAATCAATGAAAACACAACAGCGCCTTTCACAATAGCAAGGAAATGATGGAGGAATTTATGAGGGTTCATTTCAATTTCAGCACCAAAGGCAAAAGGAACCTTGTCACTGATGTTAAAGAGAAAAGGTTTAGGCCCATAATCACGCATCATATCATCAAATATGTACAGTCAGAAATGGCATAAAGGAAGAAAATCAACAAACTATTGAAAGTCTTGAAACACTCATAATAATCTCAGAGGTATAATGAGAATTGCTGCTCTGATACCAACATATTTATAACTTCTGTCAACATGAACCATATTATGTGAAGGTTTAAACACTTTAAAGCATAGCATGTGCTAACAACACCAATAATAAGGGAGAGAAGCTGTGCTTTTGTGATTATTTTCCTCTGTTCCTGTGCACTTGGTTTGGTGCAAATCCCGATTTGCAAATCCAAATTTCTGTGAAAGCTCAAACCAGGGCCTGGGTTTATTCAGAAATCCCAGTGCACAGGGTTTGAGCCCCCCAACCCTGTGCTCCAGGTATTTAAGAGCCTCCTGACAACTGGCACCAGAGTTTCACAGCATTCAGGGGCACATAAATGCAAGCAGAGCTTTTAATGACCTGTTCCTGGCTCATTTTTGTTTCCAAAGCTGAACAGGAGTGAACATACCCCAAGAGTTCAGTGCTGTGATCATCTGGGTACCCACAGCAACTACAGATGCAGCCTCCCTCTTCCCAAACTCAAAATGCTTTAAAAGTTATTCCACAATCCTTTGCATTGAAAAATTCAATACTGAGAACTTAATTCTACTTTTTATATTCAGATCAGTCAGTACCAGTACCATTATTGCTCTGATTTTCCTAATTAGTTCATTAAGTTGCATAATAATTGGTTTACTGCCACCCACTTTTTATGATGCTAGAACTGTGAAAATAAAATTGATTTAGGGCCTTATTCTGATCTATTATGCTTATTCACTCCCATATCCTGGTGCTTGCTGCAGGTTTTTTTCCCCTTCATCTCTCAAAGTCTGCATATTTTTCCCTGGTTTCACTTAAAATGCAGCCCATATTCCAGTTTTATATAGGTGGGTTTCAGATGTGCATTTGACAAGTATAAACAAATAACCAAAGCATTGCCAATGGAAAACATCTGTCTCTCACCTTAGGAGGTCAAGATAAAACTCAGTGTGTGACATGCAACGTATGAATTTGAATTTATTTCCATTGTGCTAATGACATATATCAATGCCTTGACAGAAGTAGCTGGCATATTATATTAATGGGGCTCTGTCCTAAAACTGACACTGGAATATTCAGACAAAAGCACGAAATGGATGAGAAGAGAGCAACTCTTTGTTGCTACCTTGAGTAGTGGTTCAGTGTGTGGAACACCGTCCTCCTACTACGTAACTCAGTAGTTGTAAAAATGTCCATTCAATGCAGATGCCTGGAGCAATGGGAGAGAGAGAGAGAGGGAGGGAGAATTCAGGCTTGGAACAGGGAAGAAATTAACATGATCCAAGATTTTCCCAGTGCTGGATTTATACGGATGGACAGAAGAACACTCATTTCTTTCTGGTCCATGATAAAGGCACAGGGTCCTTGTCCTGGTTGGTCACAGCCAGAGCAGAGCAGCTACACCACACCAAAGGAGACAGGAGATGTGTCCAGATAAAACTCAAAATGAGTTGTGGCCATCACTATTGGAATGGAATGGGAGAGAAGAGGAAAAGCAGAGGAGTCAACAGGCGAAATTAATTGCTCTTCCATCATTACTGTTGCTTTCCCAATAGTAGAAATGCAACAAGAAATGCTTCATCTCTTCATCCACACAACCCCAGAATGGTTTGGGTTGGAAAGGACCTTAAAACTCATCTCATTCCACCCCTGCCATGCACAGGGACACCTTCCACTATCCCAGGTGGCTTCCATCCCCATTCAGCCTGGAACATTTCCAGGGATCCAGGGGCAGCCACAGCTTCTCTGGGCACCCTGTGCCAGGGCCTCACCACCCTCACAGTAAAAAACCCACTGAGTGGAAAATGCACCACAGAAGCAGAAAGAAGAACAAAAAAAATTATATATTTGCTTATGTCTTGAGGTACCTGTAGGTTGGAGACTTCTGCACACTCCCAAAACCAAAGTTTCCAAAAAAACCTCCTCCCATCTCCTCCCATGGAGAAAATTATTGAGTTCCACACCTTGTAGGTCCCAGTGGCCCAATCCATCAGCCCAGCCCCAAGCTGCAGTGGTAGGATGAATAAAACAGAATTGGAAAACAGCTACCAGAGGTTTTCATGAGCTTTTGCTGCTCTTGGCCTGCTTTTTTTATTTTTGGCTGTTGACTTTGCAGCTCTTGGAAATGGAATTATTCAGCCACTGCTGAACCTGATTTTCCCTGCAACAGCGGCGAGGAGCTGACCCCTGTGCATGTGCTTCAAAAGTTAAAAGTTTATTGAGATTGCAAACAGTTTAAATGTTATTGGGGATGCAATATGGTGCATTATACTCCCGTGCTGACCAGATGGCTGCCTTAAACAAACGCCATCCCTTGTGCCACCAGCGCTTCCAAATGAAGGTTTGGAGGGGGCCGAGCCCTCCCTGTCCTCCCTGCCAGAAATGCCATTTTCCTCCCAGGTTCCAATCCACAATCACTGCATTAATTGCTCCGGAGCATCGAGTCCCAAAACTTTTCTGCCAGTTGACGGCTGTCCACCCACCCTCAAAATTCCTCGCAGGCGACAGAAAACTCGTTTGATCAGGAATTTTGTTAAAAGCCCTTGTGAAGACACAGTTGGCTCATTTTGACAGGAACCAGTTCATAAAGCATCTCGATGAGGATGGCTTCAGACTATACGTTGAGAACACTTAATGACTTAAAATTAGAGGTTTAGATTATTAGGAAGAAATCCTTCCCTGTGAGGGTGATGAGGCCCTGGCAGAGGCTCCCCAGAGAAGCTGCGGCTGCCCCTGGATCCCTGCAAATGTTCAAGGCCAGCCTGGATGAGGCTTGGAGCACCCTGGGATAGTGGAAAGTGTCCCTGACTGTGGAACTGATGAACTTTAAGGTCCCTTCAACCCCAAACGTCTCTGGGATTCTATGATCCACCATCAAACCCATTTTATACACCCATGACAAACTTGAAACACAATTTTTAGGGGAAAGAGATTAATCTACTGGCACTGTGCTGCAGAACAAATTCTGGAACCTGTCTCTAGGCTGAGGGATTTCATCTTACTATATAGATACTCCAGTTTCCCAGAAAAAGGCTATGGAAGCAAGAACCAGTTCTCACTATGCAATATTCCCCTTCCATAATTCCATTTTCCCCATTCTCCCAGAATATGACCCCATTTGATGAACGCTTTGTCTCAATGTAAATATTTTCTAACACTGCAATAAAAAAATTCATTACAAAAGTGATTGAGATGTTTTGGGTAGTTTTGCTAAAGAGAGATGATTTGCACATTTTTTTTCAACTGTACACTTGAAGGGAACTGATGTGAAGTTAGTGCTATAATAAAAATGTAAATAAAATTCATTATAGTTCATAGATTTCCTGATATCATCTTTATTGACTCAATATTACTGAAATACGTAAAAAAAATATAAAAATTATTTTGAGAGTGTATCAGAACACCTTATTTTATCATCATAAAATAATAATGGAAAATCCCTTCAGGAAAAAAAAAAAAGAAAAAGAAAAGATGACATTTACAATACATGAATTTTCTTACATTTTCCACAAGTTACATAAAATTAAATGTATATAATTAATGTTCCACTGTTTACGAGCAGCACTGCTTTGCTCTTTGCTGCATGCAACGTCTCAAAGCCAAGATGTAAAATAGACCCACTGGAGCCAATTTCCCTGCAGGATCACAACATTTTTTTTATGGTTTCTTGTAACCATCTAAACCTCGCCACTCGAGCGGTGTTTGTCAATGAATCTTTTAGCTTAATTACAAGATGTCGTACGTGCTCTGTGACCTGTGTTTGAGGTCAAGGAACATTTATCTCTCACTGGAGCAAATGGAGCTGTTAGCACTGAAATGCAGCATTCCAAGTGGAGCTGGCAGACTGTCAGGGACCGTTTGGAATTCTCGTTACGCATTGCAACTTACTCCTGGGCTGGAAGTCAGAACTGAAAAGCGTGTCTCAAATTTTGGGGTTGGGTTTTTTTTTTTAAATATATCTTCTCATCCATGGGATCACAAAAAAATTTGGGAGGGCTCTGCTATGACCCCCTGCCCGAGCAGGGTCAGCTCTGTGGTCCAACCCTGTCGCTGAGAAATTGATCCACTCATGCCCTGCAAACCTCCAGGGGTGGAAATAGCTACTCTGGAAAAACTCCTGCTTGATACCCTCATGGGGAAAAAGTTCTTCCTCCTGGGCAGTGTGAGACTCCACCTTTCCAAGTAGTGCTGGTTGTCCCTCATCCTCCTGCCCCACACAGAGTTCTGAGGTGGTCACAGCCCTCACACTCCTGGCCACATCCCTGCTCCAACTGCCCAGGATCATAAAGGAGAGGAATTGAATGGTTTAAGTTGGAAGGGACCCTAGTACTCATCTCTTCCCCACAGGCAGGGACACCTCCCACTATCCCAAGTTGCTCCAAGCCCCATCCAGCCTGGCCTAGAACACTTCCAGGGATTCAGGGGCAGCCACAGCTTCTCTGGCCACCCTGTGCCAGGGCCCCATCACCTCCATTATAAAATATGAAGATGCAGCAAGTTCTGCAAACACATTTAGAGTTCCCCCTGCAGCCACCTCAGGGGGGTGAAAAAGATGTTATCACAAAGAAAGCCTCAGAGTACCCTGCAGGTTCTATCACTTCTCACAGACGTCTTGGGGTTACAAGTCCATCCACCCGTGAGCTGCTGATCCAGCCAGGTTTGGGAGGGCTGGTTTGGTTTGGTTCCAGCTCCAGTTGAAAACGCACTATCGCGCTCCTAGTCCGTATTTGTTGAATACTGACCCATGTACTAAACTCTGATCAGGTAGCAAATTTCAGGAAATTTCAGTGAGAAAAAAACTTTGACTTTTCTGTCTTCATATACTAAATAAGAAGCTTCTACTGCCTGGGTAAATTTAAAGCTCTGACTACAAACATTATAAAGTCCAGTAGTCGTTCTGTGGGTTACATCATGTTGGGAGAAGCGTGGTCTCGCGAGCACCAACCAAGCACAAGTTTGGAAACTGGGGGACTGAATCCCAGCTCTATTTTTAACATCAATTAGTCCTTGTGTGGTCAGTTGGGAAACTAATCTCTGACCATGCTCTTAGGACCCAAATAATTCCATAATCATGGAAGTAATTGGGTTGAAAAAGCCCTCCAAGACCATGGAGTCCAAGCTGTGCCCAATCCCCACCTTGTCTCCAGCCCAGAGCACTGAGCCTTGTCCAAGCATTCCTTGGACATCTTCAGGATGGGGACTCCAAACTCCCTGGGCATCCCCTTCCACAGATTAACCTCTCACTCATTAACACAGACTCTGATTGAGAACAAAGTGACATTTCTTGGTAGCCTGGGCCTGGCCGCCACCACTATCCATGGTGACATCCCAGCTCCACAGCCTCTGCTTCCCTGGACATCACGAAACAAGTCACCAAAAGTCACCACTCTCGGACTGGCAGTGAAGAATCAGAATAATTTTCTTCAGAATTATTTCCAAATAAGCTCCAAAAGTCAAGAACAACATTGCTAAAACCTCAGTACAGCTGTAACATTTAGCCCAGCCCTGTAATTAGCTCTGGGTACAATTGAAAGAGTCTGACACCAAATCCAGGAATAAACATTTTGCTTTTCTACAATGGATAAACAGGCATCCTTCTCTGTGCATTCCTCACTGGATCTTCAAGGCTCTGCCAACTTGATTACACAATTCTTAACTAAATATTTGCCAACTGCAGCTGCGATACTAAGTGGTGCTTCTTGAAAATTCCTTTAGCAGAAAAAAGAAAAACATCATTACAGCACTTTTATTTTTAGTGGCTTTTCTTTTAATGAAAAAAAAACCCGAACCAGCTTTAAGTGTATTAGATAGTGTGTTGTAATGAATAAGAACTTAAAAATATATATCTACCAATAATTTTATATTTATTGCACTTAATTTAACAAATTATCGCACAAACTACACAGGCAGCAGTTTTGCTGTGAAATTATTATACTTAAATGAACTTTTGACAATGTATTAATTACAAGGACATGACCACATTTATTCTGCTGATCCGGTAATTACATGCATTAAAGAAGTATTTATTCAGAAACCACGTTGTGTACTTCAAAATAGGCTTTTATTGCCAGGCTACATTTCTTGTATACAAGCTGCCTTCTTGCCATTTATGAGCTCCTTTCAAACTTTTACAGAAGGCAGAAGGAGGGCCAGAAACTCTGAGCAAACTCTGGGCTGAAACTTTCTCTGCACGTTTGAAAGGAGCAGAACCCTCCATCAGACAGACCTCAGGCTGGATGGAGAGGTTCGGGTAAATCTGGACAGATTTTTCCTGCTGGGCTTTATTGTGCTGTTTTTATGGGGAGAAGAGAAGAAATAGGTTCAATAATTTGCATTTGAGCTGGCACAAGTTAATTTTTGTTTTCTAGATATGAAACTCATGCAACCCAGCAGATCTGTCGTTGTGATCCTAAAAGTGCTCAACATTTTCCTTGCTGGATGTGTGGATACTCCTGATAATAAAAGGGTTCTGTCATCAAAACATTGCTGAGCACTCAATAAGCACAGGTGAAATGGAAAAGCCAAATCGACCCCTGCGTTTTTTGTGCCGTTTGTGGTGCAGCCCTTCGAGTTTCACTCAACATCAAAACCTGTGAATGACTAAAACAAGAAAACCAAAGACTGAACACCAAAGGTCTTACCTCCAGAACTGAATCCATTTTTCCTTCTTAGCCAGTGCACATAAGCACTCAAATTCTCAATTATTTTTAAGTTAACTTTTAAGCCTCTCCAGTTCTGTTGTATTTGACAGCCAGTGCAAAAATTTGAAATATTCTCACTTGCATTACAATTTTCCCATTAAGAAACAGAGAACATCTTCACAAAAGGAGAATGTTTGTCTAAATAAAACCCACACATTTCTGTCCTTTTCTCTCAATGGATGTTTCACAACCCCAGGAAACATTTATGGAGTCCTCTAGTAAAGACTGAGCTGATCCTGACTGTGAACAACAGCCAAAGATTAGAGCCACCTACAAAAGAAATCTGCTTGTCGAAACAATCTAATTTTGCTCTGCAGTTGTTCTTAATTCTAATTCTATAAGCCAGAATTGGTTTTAGCATGCTGTTGCTCTCATTTTTCATGGAAACTCATGGTGCAAGTGAGGAAAGGGTAAAAATTGGAATTTCTAATGAACAGCCTTAATTTTCATAACCACCCCTGCCAAAAGAAACTATTTGTCATAAAGGGAGGGATGTAAGCCATCATAAGTTGTCACCCACAATGAAAATAACAAAACAAAGCACTGAGAGAAACAGGCACAGCAGCCCAAATATTTTTAAATGTGGGTTTAAGTTCGTTTATGGTTTAAATCACTAAATTAGTACATAGGGACCTTTCCTACCCACATGAAAAGATATACTCCTGCAAATTGGAAGGGAAAACTGGATGTGACAAAGGTGGAGTCCGGTCATAGGCTGGACTCAATGACCTTGGAAGACCTTTCCAGCCTCAGTGATTCTGTGATTCTCTGGTAAGTTCATGCCATTTTTTTCTTTTTAGGTATTTGGAGGGGCTGTCATGTACCTGCAATGCTGAAGAGGTACCTATGGTCAGTCCTTGTTCCTCATCACTTGACAAGCACTGCCACAACTGACAAACTGGACTCTTTATTTTATGGTCTCAAGAGGAACCAACAATGTCAAACAGGCCCACGTTGGGTTCAAGGCCAGCCACAGCCCCTCGGACAGGAAAGCAATGTCACAGTGTGATTTCAGACCTTTTCACTGCTCTGACAAACTGCAGTTTTGGGGATAGGGTAACTGCAGCAAGGTGGAAGCTGCTAAAGGTTATGCAAATGCAGGGAATTAGAATTCTATCTCAATGTCATTACATGTGTCTACTTAGATGCACATTTTCTGCTATGTTTAAGTTAAACAAAACACTAAATGACTGTGTAGTATGACATCTCATTAATATGTTTCTATTCACATCTGTGCCTTTAGTATTAAAAAAATAGGCTGTTCCACTGATAAGAGATTAAGTCCTTTAATTAGAAACAAATGACAAATCACTGTTAACCCCATGTGATGCTTTCTCAAACTTCCATCAAATATTCCCCTTAAAACATTATTAAGCACAAGTTCAGCAGATCTACTTCCTAGAAAGTGCTATTTAACAAAACCCAGGCAGGATGTTAATACTGAGGCTGAATTACAGGTTGCCAGAGCATTTCCTGCAAGGGGATTGACAGGGGATCATTTTGTTATGGGGCCACCTCCAGCGTGTTGTGACAACCAGTCATTACACCTCTGAGCACAGCACTCAGCTGTAGGTTTCTACAGGATGCAAATAGCTCCAAATGGGTTCAATTTAGAGACAGCAGATAATGTATCATTCACTTCTTTAAGGTAGAAGCTTTTAATTTTCAAGGAAAAAGAAAGAGGAGTACATTTCAGTCTCTGGGAATAAAGATCTGCTTAACAAAGCCCGCCAGGGGAAAAAAAAAAAAAAAAAAAAAAAAAAATCAAGAGTAGCAATAACTATTATAAAAATAAAAAAGCTTAACTTGCTTTTCCCACTTGTCTCGGAGCCCCACAGGCTGTGTTAGCCCAGCATCCCTATTTACTTAGGATGCCACACAACTGCTCGTTTCAAATCTGTGCTTTGCAACTGGTGACAAATACTGGGGAGTAAGATTTCCTATTTGCATAGCAACCCTTTCATCTTGAGTAGTCCCTGCAGATTTTGCCAAGTACCCACACAGAAGATCAAAATGGAGAGCGATAATTATTGATGACAACTAATTCATGGTACAGGCACGGCAAGAGCTGAAAAGAATCAGGTTTACCAAAACAACAACAAAATAAGGTGACAGAAGATGTCCAACCTGTTCAAAACCGGCCATTTTTAGGAATCACAAGAATTTGCTAGCTCAAAACACAAACATAGCCCCAGGTATTGCAAGATTACACATTTTTATAAGTGCTGACTGTGTTGGAAACAAAGACAAAACTCCAGGTATATGAAAAGCAACAGGTCCACTAAGGTTTTAATGAACCTTATGTCCTTCTGTCATCTTCTTCTCACCTGGAAGTTCCAAAATTTAAACAGTGCTATTGTTCCTCAATGTGCACTTCTCTAGGGTAAGATATGTCATAAATACTATATATATATAATAACAGGACAGATTAGTTGTTTAATGTTGATTTCTTTAAAAATGAAATATGGGTAGCTACAGAAAGACAGGTCAGTGGTAAATAAATGCCATTTTCCACAACTACCTGTCCATCACGGCTTTTAGCCAGCACTCCATACATCTTTAGGGATTTCTCTGTGTATTTTTAGGTTTGGTTTGAGGGCTTCTTTTTCTCATCCACAACATTGTGATTTAAAAAAAATTAAAGTCAACATCTGACCAAGACAGACAGAAAATATTTGTGCACTAAAAAAAATAAAGTCCCAATTTGCAAATATGGTTGTTCTTCTGCAATCTTACCATAAATACAGTGCAAAAGGGAGGTACTTGTTAATATATCATGTTATGTGATACATTTGAGAGCTGGACATTTGGTACCGAATATATTTTTCTTTGTCTTCAAAGTAAAGGAAGGAATATGCAAATCAAAAGCCAGAGCAAATTAAAGGTACTTTGTAATTGACATTTTAATTATCTTGTTTGGATATTATTCATTTTATTTATTCTCCTAAATGCAAACAATTCTGGACCACTGTATAAATATTATCTCCACTGGAAGCCGTCAGTACCTCCAATAAAAACGTACACTTGCTTGGCTACCAAATCCAATTAAACTTATTCTAAACATACTGTGTTCATTGTAACAACGTATTTCTGAATAAGACACAAAAGACTTTGGAACGAGGGGACAGTTTAAACCAGGCCAGTGAAAAGACGTAATTAGAGCTGTGTGGGCTTGGCAAAACCTTCCCAACAAACAAGCCCGAGGTTACTTTTGCCAGAGCCCTCCAGGCTCACTGAGGTTTCATTACAGTGAGGAGAGCTTCATTCTGGTATCAGATATAATAGGATGTAACCAAACATAAAATAACAATAATTTTAAAAAAAAATTACAAATTGGAAAGAAGAAACTGAACCCTGCTCGATGAGAGAGTTAAAATACAAGCCCGTGTAATTCACTGGCTATGTTACAAGTGGGTTCAGCCAGTGCAGGTTTGTTTGGGAAGAAGAAAACCTGAAGATGAATTAGTAGGATTAACACGAGCAATTTATTTTCTGGAAACTCTTTGTCTGAGCTCGGGCTGTGCCCACAAAGCTTTCAGGGAGTTTTGTACCTCCTGATTACCAAACATGCACTCAGGACTCGCTCGCGGGGCAGTCGTGGTTACTCGGCTTGGTTTCATCTTCGAGGGGGGTGAGCTACTCTAAAAAGGGGCATGTAAACAACTCCTCCAGCTCTGATTGCCCTTGGACAAGAGACCAGAAAATGTTTTTGAAGGGTTTCAAAAGATGTAGTGCTTCAGAGGGAAGTGTGACACTCTTGGCACCCTGACACAGCAGTCGAGGACCTTCCTGTCCTCCACCAAGCAGGAGCACTCCCAGCTGTGTGCAAGCACCGTCCCCAACACTGAGCAACAACCTTGGAAACTGGATTGTCCCTGAAAAAGCTGGATTCCAGCAATTATCCTTTAGAAATGTCCCAGCCTTGATCCTCACATCTGGTAAAAGCACACACCTGGCCAAGCCAAGACCCTTTATCTTGTTTGGTCCACGCCACTAAATCAGTCTTCCCAAAATGAAGCGCAAGGAGCCAGGGCTGATCTCCCCTGTCCCCAGATGTTGGTGCACAGCTGTCCTGGTCCTGGTCTGGTACCCACAACAGAATGGTCCCTGTTTGGGAGCAGCCTCTGCACAGCCTCACTGCCCTTTGTGCCGCATCAGACCCTGCCCTGCTGGGATGGAGAAGGATCAGCCACAGCAGCACCCTCTGCCTCATGGAAAAAGGGCATTTTCCAGCCTCTGACAGGGCACAAAAGCAGCTCTGAGAGTTGTTAGTGCCCTCTCAGCCTTGCCATTACCACCAGGAGCTCTGAAATGCTGCACCAGGCCGGTTACCCCTGAATACACCACGAGGTAGAGCTCTGCGTCACTCCTCCACTCCTTGTGGACAAGTTCTCCATTAAACAAAAATTAATTTAATTTCTCAGGGCACAAACTTTTCCCACATCAGCTGTTAGCCAGAAACAACCAAAGTTCTCCAGTTCAATCTGCTAAAATTAGGCTTGAAACGTGATGTTCTGAACATGGAAAGGTGGAATGTTCTCTCACGCCCGCTCATTTTGGTGGGTGCTGTGCGAAGCCCATTAGGGGTGCATGGGAAACATCGCACCCTTTCCATTTGGATGCCTAAATATGGACCTGGGAACCTAAATTTAGCTCAGTTTTGGCTTAGGCTTCAGTTGGAAATGAAGGAGCTAAACTGGTTGTTAAGCCACAACCTCAGTTAGCCGGGGAAGAAAAAAAGGGGAAAAAAAAAAGAAAAAGGGAAAAAAAAAAAAAAAAAGATCCTGTGTGCTGCTCTTGCAGGAATCAGGAGACCAGGAACCAGTGGGTTTATAGCAATTTCCTTGATTCATTCCACATTTCCTCACTGGAGGAAGGATCCAGCAGCCACTGGTGTGAAGGTGTGACCAGTGCCAGCACACAGCCCATCCACAGGGCTGGATGGAAATTTGGTGAGGAAAAATGTCCCAGGTACCTCCACCCTCCCAAAAAACACCAGGAAAAGCAGGTCTGAAGCCATGCCAGCACCAAGTTCTGCCCAAAATGTCATCCTTGTACACATTCCCGTGGGACAGAAGAATTACTCCCAGCCCTTCAGAGCCCAAAGGATATTTGGTCATTAGGGTCATGTCAGAAGGGCACTCTGTGACCACAGTAATCACTGTGGACAGCCATAATAATAAATAATAAAATTAATAATATTTAGATATTTTCATCTTCAAAGCACTTATGGAACATCTGCTAACAGGCCTCCCCAGCTGCTGGTTAAAGAAGACAATAATTTTAAGCCTGCTGACACTCAGGGGTGGCCGAGATTCCGGGGGGATTAACGATGCCATTCCAGTCACACCCAGCCCACATGGCTGCCATTTCACATTTCCATTGCCAGATTCCATGGAAACACGTGGCTCTTTCCGCCACACCAAGAAAAAGCGCAGGGCACAACATTTTGGTGCTCTCAGACCTCCCTCATCCTCCATCCCAGCAGGAAACACTGCCCTTGGGAATGTGCCATAATTTTGAGGGAACAGAGGAGAATTCAAGGACGTATTTTTGGATTTTCTAATGTATTGTTTCTTTAAATTTGAGTTAGGATTTGCAATATGCAGGGCTTCTTTTCCCACACATTCTCACCTAGGATCCAGGTGGAATGCTGAATTGAAATTAGAAGCCCCAACTACTCCTCACCACGTCTTCACCTCTCACCCCGGAGCACCTTCTGCTCCTGGAGACAAACTTGCAAATTAGACTCATGACCTGCCTGTGAATGCATTTTAAATTTTACTATAACATCTCCATGCAATCCTAGCCTTCCTGTTAAAGTTAATTAGCAGTTTAGGGTTTACAAACACCTTTATTTGCCTGTCTCAAAACCCGACATTTGTTTTTAGGGAAACCAGTGCCACTGAAAATCTGGACAACCCCTCAACCTGCAAGGAATGCAAGGGTGTCCCTCAAGCATTCTGTGCCAATGTAAGGTCAACATATTGCCATGAGAGCACACATTTGTGTAAAGAAATGTTAAATTTAGTTCTAAACACTATTTTTTTTTGACCTGACTCTTAAACCCCTTGAATTCAGATGAAATACCTCCCTGGAAGCCAAGTCTCCAACAGGCAGATTGCTCCCAACCATGACCTTCCCCAGCCCTGATGGGGCTCCACCACCTCCTTTCAGATTTCAGTTCCCATCCTGGCATGAAAAATAACCTGATGTATCTTTTTAAAAAAAAAAATATTTAATATTAATAAATAAAATTGTTCAAATAACTCGGGTTCTGGAGACAGTCTGCTTTTGTAGAAGATTGTAGTCCAAAACCACAGCCCAATAAGGACCTGAAATCCCAGGGGGGGGAACTCTATTTAACCCCCAGTTCAACTTCTAATGAAAGGAAACATAGAAATGTAGCTATAATTCAAGATATCGTATGGAAGTCTGTACAAAGTTTTTTCAAAAATATAAATTACAAGAGATTATTGATTTTTAAAAAGCTTACTTCAACAATCAGCTTTCTATCTCATTCTATTTCACTCTCTCTCGTTTATTCATTTCCTTATGTAAAAGAATTTAACCAAAGGAAACTAGCATTTTAATTCAATTTCTCCTATAAAATATATAATTTTATTTTGTCATAATGGCTGCTTTTATTTCCAGAGTCAGATTTTATTTAAATTTCAGTCCATTAGGAACAAAACTTGCCATTTTCTGATAAACAAAATCAGCAGGGAAGCCTCTTCAAACTAGGAATGTATTTTCTATCAACCTTTGTTCTAGCTGGTCTAAATGACAGGTATATTCCACTTTTCCTGCGTTTAGTTTTAAAGATTCTATGGGGAGAAGGGCGAATAAAGAGAGTGACATTTTTAACAACAAAACTAGCAATCAGAAAAGCAGCCCAATGACAGGCATGTGGAAGAAATGGGGGGAAAAAAATAAAAATAAAAAAAATATCTAATCCATCGCTTCAGACCACCAAAGAGGACTAATATGAGTCATTAACAGAAAACCGTTAATTTTCCTCCCTGTGACTGTTGTTTGTAGAAGTGCTCAAACCTTTGAGGTTCAGTCATTTAACTGTTTCTTGGGAGGCTGGAAAAGAGACACCAAGGAATTCTTTGAAAGGAAAAAAAAGGCCAAAAAACCTCTAAAAAAATAAATTTAGACATAGAGTTAGCTAAAAAAAATACAGATTATTGTTTAAAGCCAAAAGATTATTGCTTAGTTCAGCCAAAAATCCAACGGGGAGATGACAGCTTTCCCAACAGAAAACAACATTCTGCCATATTGTGTTTTAGTCACACCACCATGGCCAAAGGCAGCATTCTCCCAAAGTGTGGGAATTTAGATCCCTGGCCCAGGGATCCAGCTGCTGGTTTTCCCTCAGAATTCCCTTCCATTTCAGTGTTTGGCTTGGAAGGAGGTGACAATCATGAGGGCAGAGTGAGAAGCCAGCGCATGTAAAACTGCCTCTCCAAAGAGAGCTTTGAAGTCAACATTAAAATGTTTATTGTGTCCATGGCGTTCCTCACCCAAGCCTGGAGCCATGCAATGTTTCTGGGGACTTTTAAAAATGGTTTTCCTCCCAACACGGCACAGAGTGACCCTCTGGCCACCGGCAAACAGCGAACACCGCAGATGGAAGAGCAGCACCGGTGCTTTAATGCCCAAATTGAATTTGGAAGGGGCTTCCAAGACCTTGTCTGAAGAGCAAAGGCACAACCCTATGGAGGGAATGGCTCGGAATGCTGTGACTCAAGGTCTGGCATTCCCATTCCACAAAGACAAGCCATCTTGGAGCAGTGACTCAACTGACACTGGGGGGGTTTGAGTGCACGAGGCTCTTCGGAGCAGAAATCCCCACTCTTGGTTAATGACTGCTGTTCTAGAGTCTTTAATCCAGTGTCAGGGAAGAAAATAATTCAGACCCATTTGGAGCAGATCTAGGAAGTTGAGTGCTGCAGGCAGGACCTTCCCACTGCAAGCCAGAGCAGTTTGGGGCAGCAACAGAGAGACTTAAAATCAGTGAGGTTGGAAAGGCCTCTGAAATCATTGAACCCAACCACGATTTCCCAGAATTTTTAAGGCTGGAAAAGACCTCTAGGATAATTGAGTTTAACCATGGTTTGGAAGTGGTGAACTGCTGCAGGAGCCAAGGAGAGCAGCAGTCAGCAGGTATTTTGGTGATGTCTAAAATGCTTCCAGACCTCCAAGCAATGTTCCTCCTGGGAAATATTAACAAGCAAAATTATAGATTGAGCCTATGGCCTCTAAACCGGTTTCCTTTGGGCTTTGGGCAGTGCTTGAGCCCCTCTGCAGGGCATCACTCCACATTATCACTGTGGGAAGGGAGAAAAGCAGCTAGATAATTCCACACCATACTCAGCACCTGGAGTGCTCCCAAAATCCCAGGTCTGACTGTGTGGGGGCTCCTTTGGTAGCTCCTGGAACATTTTCTAAAATCTCTTCTCCAGCACTGACCTTTCTGGTTGAAAGAGTCCAGATTCCTCTGAGCTTTTTTTTTGTTTGTTACTAATTCTGATGTGAGGATTCACAGGGTTTTCCAAATGGGGGGTGAAAACGAAGGAGATATTGCAGCCCTAAGAGACTTAAAGGATTATTTCCTTGTAAAATACAAATGACAGTTTTCCTGTAATGTTTCTTCTCCATAATGCACATGTTAATCCGTAATTTCCTTTGCCAGATGCAGTGTAATCCTCCTCCTGCAGACACCACAGCACAACTGCTGTTGAGAGAACAGCAGCAAGAGGAGCTCATCCATTCTAAGGTGGTAAAAAAACAACTTCACCAGCCAAAGTTTTGGGTTCTCCTTGCAGCCGGCACCCAGCCTGATACAGAAAGATGCAGCTCTGAGTTCAGAGCTCATTTCTCCATAAAAAAATAGCAAAATTGGTGACTGATTTCAACAAAACCCCTTCTTTAAGGTGTGATAAGAGTCACCCAAAAAGCTGTTTTGCAACAAATCCTAAATCAGGGTATAGAAATTACCACAAACTCATTCATTTCCCAGTTGCTTTTTTTGCCACTTTTTAAGGATTCCTCATGCAAAGAGGAATTTTTTAATCCTATGTAGGTTCAGTAAATTAGTTTTGAAACATCATCTTAAAAGTCTTTAAGTAGAAAAGCAAATCTGATGTGTTAAGGAACAAATCTGCCACACCCCATTAAGAAGTAAATAAAGGATCTGGATTGATTTGTAGAAAGGAGAAAGAAAAGGCTACAAAAACACACAAAACTCCATTTTCAATGCTATGTGGGTTGTTTTCATTAAGCTTCTGAAGATGATTTGGTATCATTTCCTCAAAATTATTATTCCTCGTCCACTGTGCCATGTTGAGTTCCTCTCCCAGCTATTACAGAAGGAATAATTACCTTCCTCATTAGTTCTACCTACAGCACGAGTACCAATTAATTTAGTGATGACACTGAGAGTGGAATCAGTTTGGGGGATCCCAGAGCAGGAACTCCCTGAGATATTTTGAAGCTGGCCTGGGGTTCCCCACATCCTCACTGTGCAGTGGCGTTCAGGTCTTTCAGCAGTATTCACCCTTTTCAAAGGTCCTGAGAAGGACTTAAACCCCACCTGCTTTCTCCAAATGTTCCCAGAGAGACTCAACAGTGACATTTCAAATTCTGCTTTCTCCTGCTCCAGCTTCTTTCCCTCCCTGTACAAGTTTGTGCCTGAGTTGATCAGCAATCACTGAGTGATAACAGAGCCAAGAACTGCAGAGTTCATTGAAACCATCCAGGTGTTTGTATCCACTCAGGTAAGGAGTTAACGATGCAGCAACATAAATTATGCTGTATTTCTGTGCTGTCCAAGCACTGAGTCCAGCAGTACCCGTCCCATCTCTACAACCACAACACCCCAAAAACTGCAGAAAGAAACCCTGGCGGTATTTTGATGTATTCAGTCTTTGAAAATCATTCCTGCTTGCTCCTCCCCAAAGCCTCAGAGTCCCTGCAGGTGAGGGAGACCAGAGAGACACTCAGATTTTAGATTTAATTGATTAAGGAATGTGAAATAGTTGCAAGAGCAGGAATGTGGTACCAAACCCACACTCAGCTTCTCCCTCTGCCCCAAATGTGGGACTGGCAGGACCCCACACACACCCTCAGATCTCGGGACAAAGTCAGGGAGATCTGGACAGGGATTTGTTGTGTTTCACTCATCCAACAGCTGAAGGCAATACAAATTATGCAGTTTTCTGCTTACAGTCTGTTTGCAGTTATCCAAGAGAACCTGGAGATCTCAGTATTTCCACTCCATCTTCACAAAATATGCTCAAGCAATACACACTGCAAAATCCTCATCTCAAGTAATTAAAGTGTAAGAAACAATGCGAAGACGCTGCATTGTCTAAAGCACGAAATTCCACAGTTCTCCAAGATTAATGTCCCCTTCCTCTAACTTGGTTGTTCTTGGCTTAAGTATTCAACATAATGCAGCTCATTACAGGGAGCAGTGACATCTCTATCCAAGGGGGAAATACGGTTCAAGTCAGCTTTCGTGTTTAAATATTAGTAGTAAATTCAAATTCAATTTCACATGATCAGTGTATGTGACACTAACTACATCAAGGTAGACTTGGGGATTTCTCAGCTCCGTATTGAAGAGAATTACATGACTGAAAACTAATTAGGGAAGCACATAAAGTGAATTTATTTAGTATTCTCTTGTATGTAGTTAACTTCAAGTAATGTATCAAATTTCCCACAGAAAAGAAAAAAATGTGGCTACATAACACTGAACAAAATGCATCAGAAATCAGATCTAGCAAATTATCCTTGTTTTTCTCCTCTTAAAACTGAAAATGTTTAAGCTGTAATGAAAGAATTATAATAGTAGGGATTTTTCCTCTGGAGGAGAGGAGTGCTCTGGTACCGTGTCTCATGCGGGGAATTAGAAACAGCTGCCACGGAAGAAGAAGGAGCAGTCAAATGTTATTTGTCTCTCTGACCAAACAGCACCTGAATTTTGCTTCCTGAGGCTCCAGGGTGCATTTCTGGCAGCAGTGCCCTGCCCAGAGCCGGAGCAGAGCCCGGCAGCTGCTCCGCAAGCGGGGCTGTGGCACTGGCACTGCTAGGAAAATTAATCCACAAACACCAGAGGTTTATGTCCTAAAAGGAGACAGAGGAGTCCTTTTACTTTATTCAAATAAAGGGAGAGGCCATGGGGCATTTCCTCTGGGGTCTCTCTAATTTTGGAGGATGTAGCCTCTTATTTATCCTAATTTCCCAGCCTCATTTCCCTCTCTTTCCCCATTGGCTGAGGTATACTTGAGGGTTACAGACTTCCTGGAGTGCCTAATACCTAAAATTCCCTTTTAATGTATAACCCCCCTTTTAATTTTTAATTCTTGTGGCATTTATGGGTTTTCCCCATTGTTTCTTTCATCTTTCAGTAACAAATTTCATTTATCAACAAACCTAGAGTTTGTTTGTAAAGGCAAATACCTTCTTGTCCATCCATCAATGAGTGGAATCCTTCCCTTCTTTCATCTCTCGGTGTTAGTTTTATCTACCCACAGACCCGCTGCTTGTTTGTAAAGACAAGTCTGCCCTTCCTCTCTGCACCCACACGGAGCAGGACTGTGGCACTGCCATCCACACGGAGCCTTCCTGCTCCAGCCCTGCTCAAAACTAACGTCTGCCAAAAACCTCCCCGAAATCTTCCCTCTCACCCGTCACACGCTTTCCTGCTGTGGTTATAAAAACCTTTCGGATGAACCCAGCTCCCCCAGCTTCTCCTTCTCCCCTCCGTGCTGTCACCCTCGGACTCTCCATCTTCTCCCTCTCCTTTCCCTTCCCACCTCCCTTTCCCTCCTCCTCTTCCTCCGATCCCTCCACCAGGTCTCTCACCAGCCAGGCTGAGCCCAGCCCTGCCTGCAGCCTGGGTGGCACTGGTGACAACACTCTACCTCCAAACACCCCGTAAATGTTTTATCGCGCTTGTGCTGCGCGTTATAAATGATAAATAATGACAATAGATGTCTTACCAAGTATTTATCTCCTATTGTCGGGCTTTGAGCAGGGCATTAAGTCTAAGTGCTGGTGAGGCTGGGTATTAACAAAGCCATTTGTGATAAATGGAGCAGCCCTGGCGGGTCACTGACACTTTGACAAGCCTTCCATAGGCACTTTTCCCCGTAATGTTTTTGCTCTTTTGTTTTTACCACCCAATTGAAGTAATAGCAATTCTAAGAACAATAATAAAATGTGTGATTAATTGGGGATAAACAAATAAAGCTGACTCTCCTGAGGGCACTGAAATAAGAGGGTGGTGTGGCTGCAGTGGCAAAGGGATCCATTCCTTTCACTACCTGCAATACCACCCTGAAAAGCAGAACAAATTACAATATTACAGAGTCATATGATGAATTATTGATGAATGATTGGTGATTAAGTTCAAAGAGACCTTAAGGATCACAACCAAAACTTCTTTGCACTGGAACCAGGGAGCTCCTTCAGCTTCAGCCTGGGTTTGTGGTTCTCTCCCTAGGGCAAAGCTTTTTTTGCACCATCATATTTCAAAATAATTACAATATCTCAAAATAACAATAATATCTCACATAGGAGCTTCACTGAACTCTGCTTATCGACACAATCCAGCAGCATTTGTGACTAAAAGCTGCCTCTTATTTCCCATGTTCCAATTTATCACCTGTAGAAATAGCTTCCTCCTGCTGCTGAAGACTCCAGGACGGTGTAGATGAATGTAGACGAGAGATCTCTGAAGTTAGGTTTTAGAAGATGAGGTTTATTGTAAGGGATGTGAGGCCTTGCTCTGAGCTGCCAGGCTGCAGCTCGTGGCAAGGCCTAGGAAGGTGGGGGAAGGGAGAAGTAGGGAGAGGAAATTCCAAGAGAGGAAAGTCCTCGGGGAAGGGTGCCAGGCAAAGAGACCGTCCAGCCCCCCTGGGACCCCTTATCAGGGGTCTTCAAGGTGGGCTGGAACAAGCCTTGGGCCAATGGGGTTACAGATACCTGATACTTCAGGGGAGGGTTACAGGTGTGGGATGAACCATACATTGAGGGGTGAGACAGAACATTCCATTTGACCTCTGGGTCTGGCTGCAGGTAACTTTCAGATGGTCACATAACTGTTTTCCCAGAGATCCAGTATCTAATACATCTCAAACATCAAAACTTACTTTCAATTCTATCTCAGTTACAGGTTTCACATTCTCAGAATAGAGGCAATCATATTTATAGGGCTTTCTGGCTTCATCCTCCCCAACAATCACCCTGTGCACAAGGACACGGGAAATGGAATTTTGAACTCATCTTTTGGGTGGGAAGCCTCCAACATGCATGAAGACAACGTTGCCCCAAATTTGAGTTCTGCTTGCACTTTTGGGTTCAGCCACCATCTCAGGTCAGGTTTGAAACAAGGGAGTAAAAAAGGGATCACCTCACGCTTGAACCAGAGCTGGGAGGAGGAGAGGAGACCTCAGCAGCAGCTGCTGGGCAGCTCCAGGGGTGCCCATCGCTCTCCCGACTCCGAGGGCAGCTCCAGCTCTGCCTCCAAACTCCACAAGTCAGATCAGGCAAATCCTGTCCCCGGGGACAATCTATTTCTGACTTAGGCACGCTCAAGGAAGACTAAAGTGATGAGCAAACGGATTTTTGAGGTTGCAGTTTTAAGCTGTGTTGACTGTGGAGAGGGGGGACCATCCTCTGGCATCAAGGAGAGGAATTTGCCCACAGTTGGGAAGTCAAACTCTGCTCCTGCCAGCCAGGGAATGTCCTTCAGGGCCTTTGTGTCCCTGAAGCTGGGCTTCCTTGCTCAAGTAGCACATTTCTTAAGGGACAGAGGGCTGAAGTTTTTAAAAATAAAAAGGAGAACTTCCCAGCTTTTTCGTCACATGAATTTTTGCTAGATGGATTGCAGCTAAATGCCCAGGATTTTCCAGAATGAGACCCCCATGTCCACCCTTTTTGGTACAAGAGGCAGTGATACAACTGTTATATTTGATTAAAACAGAAAAATTTGAAGTTGAATAGAAAAACTGATAGCCAAAAGTATGGGGGACAGAACAGGGAACTTTGATTACAAAACCAAAACAAAACCTGATTTTAATATAAACTTTTAGCAAAGCTCTCGAAGAGTTCAACAGCTAATTGCTTATCTGGTAACTCAAATATATAAGTTTGTGCATTACATAAACACAAAATCAAAAGGACATAGTTTTCTTTCCAGCACTGGAAATGTGTATGAGGGATTTCTTTTCCTCTCCTTCACAAATTAATTTTCCTGGGGTTAATACATGTGAAATAATATTCAAACAATATTTTTCTTTAGGCAAGCAACATGTTTTGGTTGTTTGGGTTTTGTTTTTTTTTTTCGTTTACATTCACAGTCTATGTTTTAGATATGAAAGAGCAACACAAATTTTCTGCCATGGACAACAATTTTGGGATATGATGGGATTGTTGGAGCGTCAGTGCAGGGCCAGGAGCTGGACTTCCACGATCCTTGTGGGTCCCTTCCAGTTCAGGATATTCTATGATGCCCTACTTTCACTTTTTTTAAAAAAAAAAAAGTGGTCAAATCCTAAAAATTTCAGGCTCCCAAAGCCTTTAGGGTGTGGATTTCCCCCACCAGTGATGGTTCCACGTACAAGGTGTCAGGAGAAGGGAAAGGAAGGGAAGTGATCAGTATTCCACCCCTTTCCAAGCCAAAGACTGAGCTCTGCTGCAAAGGCCCTTTATCCTTCTACAAAACCAGTTTAAATTAAAAAGAATTGCTTTAAAATGTCTTTGTGAAGATGTTTCGAATGCCACCTGATTCAGCATTGTTTCGGCTAGAAACAACAGACTGCTCACAGCTTCAAAATTGTCCTTTCCACATAAGTACAGAAAGAGGGGGGATGGCGTTGGACCCTATTATTCATGGCAAGGCCTAACAAAAATAAATAATCACAACCACAGAAACCAATCCCAAATGTCAGAACTCATTTCTAATTATTATATTAGGTTTTAGATTGAATGTTCACCCAGCTCACGTCCTGGGTGAAAATACAGAAACGTTTTTACATAACATTTTATCCAGTAATTTTTCCCCTGCCCCAAACTCTTGAGATAAGGAACAAAAGGTTGGAAAACACAATCTGTATAAAACTTATGCTGGGTGAAGCCAAAGGGAAGGATCAGGAGTGATAAGTTTGTACATAGATGGGTGGTAGCTGCAAAGAATTTGCTCCATGCGTCCACTTCAAAAAGGATAAATAGGAACAGGCTGGAACTGCTGAGAAGGAGATTTTGATGAGACATTAGCAGAAAAAAAAAAAAAAAAAAAAAAAAAAAAGCCTATAGAGGTTGTGGAAACTCCATCAGCAGGGATGTAAAGAGCCAGTTAGACAAGGATCTGTCACGAAGGATTTGGGCACAGCTGATCCTGCCTCCAAGCCCTATTTCCTGTAATATCTGTGCTCTTCCCTCTCTGCTTGCGCTGTTAATTCAGACTTTGTTCTTCTCATGTGAAAGCGTTTTCCTATTTTTACTTCACCTGTAAATGAAACACGCGCAATACTCTTATTTTTTTTCATTTTTCTTTTTCCTGAAACTTTGGAATCTAGAACTCACTAGGTATTTTAAGACAAGTACAGCCTTCAGGAAAGCAAATTTGTGGTTTCCCTTTATGTCTGTTTTCATTTAACAAACAGCACACATTCAAGTAAACATTTATCAATATGACGCGCAAGTGACAAATTAAAAACTGGATGAAAACTGAATAGGATGAGTAAATTACACTAAAATACTAAACTAAACTGACACCAGGAGCCTCAATGCCTGAAGAGTAAACTTTCCCTCCTCTGATATTTCAGATTATGCTGGGGGAAAAATAACAATTAAAAAAAAAAAAAATCTTGTTAAGAAACATTCCTCGTGTCCTGATTGAAACTAAAGATTAAAATGAAGATGAGAAGATGTAGATGAAGTAGCTTTGGTCAAAGAACGAACAACTCAGAATCCTCACAAAGATTAAATGTGGATTTATCTCCAGGATCTGTTGTTTTTATCAGAGCGATCTTGGAAGAAAGAGACAAGAGGAACTGCAATGCAAACTGAAAACTACCCAGGAAATTTTCCTGAGTTTTGAAATAGTTTGAACAACGTTCTCGGGGCATTTCCAGAAATAGAAATGCCCAGTGCTCAAGTACAGCAAGGAAAGAAAATATCCCTGCTGCAGCAAAATCAAAAATAGGCCTGGAGCATTCAAACCCTCCCCTCATCATTTCTTTAACCTTGTCCCTCTTGCCTGTGCGAGTTCTGTGATCCTGCAATGCACCCAAAGTGATGGGACCAGGAGGAATTAATGGCTCTAATTAATGACGCTCCAATTAATGGCACTCCTTCAGATCAGGCTCTCAATCCTTCTCTTCCAGCCTTTCCAAAGCATTTTTTTCTTTGAGATTTTCTCCTGTTTGCCCAACACTTTCCATTTGTCAGTCAGTGCTGATCACTGTTTCCTTCCGAGTCTTTCCCACCCATTATTAATATTTTTTAAATTTTGAGGGTTTTTTTCTATACAGGCCATTATATTGAGCTTTTCTCTGTTATTTCTATACACAGACGCCATATAATTTCTGCCTTCCTCACTCCAGCATCCTACTGCAAACACTCCAATCTACTGGAATTTTTATCAAGAAATTGAGGAATTATTTCTATGCTTTGTAACATCCTCAACTAAAAAAGTTACGCATTTGAACTGATTAACTCATGGAATCATGAAATAAAATCTCATGGATAAAGAAGAAAAATGTTTTAAGTTTTGGTTTTAATCCCTTTTTTTTACCCCCCACTGCAGCCTTTGCTTCAGGAACTGCTTCTTGGAGCTCACCACCCATGAGATGCAAAATTCTATCGATTAAGCTGAAGTTTAGAAAAAGTTAAACTGCTAATTTGGTCTCTAATCACCTAACACAAAAATCCCAGTGTTTTGTAATGACATCATACATAACCATAAGGCAGAATGGGATGCCATCTGTTTTGCGCCATTTCCCTTTGTCTTATTAATCAGAACTTATTTCTGTATCTCACTTTTTCTACTGTGTCTAGACAATTCAATACATGGAGCCCTTCCTTTTGTAAATTCAAGATTTATCTGACCCCCTCAGTTCTTCACAATTCTATCAGTTCACCCATAAAGACAGCATGAAATTAGTTCTCCTTACTTGTTGCATTATTTTAGATACAGTGATTAAGTAGTAAACAATTCTTACAACCTAAAAAAAAAAAAAAAAAAAAAAAAAAAAAATCTGTTGTAGTCTAATGATACTTCAACCATAAAAGTAAAAACAAATATTTTTTTAAAAAAAATCATTTTCTTCCTCAAAAAATTTAAGGATCCAAATGATCCTCATGAGCAAAATTAGTTTAATACTTATGTATTAAGAAGCTATTTCACCATTCGCTGTTAGTGTTGCTTTGCTTCAACCTCTCATAATAACAAATACTCCAGATCCTGAACGTTTCTAGGAAGAAAAACCCCTGACACCAGACCAGCCCAGAGTGTTTTTAGGATATTTGGGGTGACCATCCAAGACCTTTTCCCTCAGCTCCCATAGAACGCTCTTGGTGCCCAAACCCCTCCAGCAGCACCTGTAGGGTCTCAGTCATTTCTAGGAGGTGGGGGCTGAGTGTTACCATGAAAAAAAAAATACCCAACATGATGTTTCTAAACTAAACTGCTGTTAAAGCTTGAAAAATAAACTTACTTATTATAAATTTATTTCTGTGGAACGCATCCCCACCCACCAGCAGGAATATCCCTCCCAGCACAAACTCTTGGGGCCCTCATCTCCTCTGGAAATTACCGAGAGCATTGCGGCACTTCCCCAAAACAAAATAATAACGTGCAGGCTGCAGAATGCGCTTCTCCAGCATAAAGCATCTGCTTTCGCAGTCCATTAGAGGCTTCTTTTCCTCTCATGGATTCTCTGGATAACTTTTTACGTCCTGTTTAGAGCCAGCAGTAAATTGGCATCTCCAAAGCCTCAGTCGGAGCACTTCTCCAAAGCTGCAGCAGCCACACGTCGTGGTGGCTTTATCAACTTCGGCCCCTCTCTCCTGCTTCTCCTGACAGTTTCCTACCTGGAACGTTTTCATTAGACCTGGGGGGTTGTTCTTCAGTTTACCTGTTTACCTATTTCCTTTCTATGCCCCTTTACAGGCTGCTCAGCTTTCTGCGCTGACTGAGCTGTGAATTCCTGGAGTTTCATCAATTCAGATCTCCCTTCCCTCCTTTATTTAGGGATGCATAATGCAGAGAATCAGGGAATAATTTGGGTTGGAAGGGACCTTAATGCCCACCTAGTTCTAACCCTCCTTTAGAGCAGGGCTGTCCCCCATTACCCACTCCCTCATGTAATTTATATTAATTGAGGTGGGGATTAATGCACAGAATCCTGCCCCAAAAATCTCCTGTTTGACTCTGGCAGAGGTAGAATGGATCCGAATTTTTCAACAAATTCCAGACAGCCTTTTCAAAAGTGCAGGTTTTAAACCAGTCCTTAACACGGAATACCTTGGAATGCAAAATTCCCCCGAGGGCCTGCGGGAGCACACCTGGGATGCTCAGCCACACGGGGAGATGCTGAGGAGCTGGACCAACTTGGAATTAGCAGAAATTCCCTGAGCTTCTCCAATCCAAATCCTGCTGGCCCAGGCCAGAAAACCAGGGTGGGTAAATTCTTGCTTCTCCAGAAAATTCAGTGATTTTGCCTTATGTTTGTAGCACCGCCCCCTTCTCCACCAATTCCTCACGGCTTCCTGAGGGAGCACAAAGTCACCTCTCTCTGAAAACCAGGCCCTTCTTCCAAAATAATCTGGATTTTCCACAAATCACTGTTCCCTTTCCTTATTTATCACCCCCCTCCCACCCAAGTTCTTGTGTGATCTGCAAGCATTAAAAGTGGGGGTTTTTTTCCAGGTCATTACTCATTCCATGGAAACGTGTTAGGCCATGGCTGGATCTCCATGAGATGTTGCTGAAAGCATCCCCATCACTTTTTCCAATTAGTTTACCGCTTTCAAATATGCTTAATAGGGGCCACGGTCTTTTTTTTTTATGTCCTAATTCTTTTTATTGAAATGTCGTGTAGCGCTAAGTCAAGGATAGGATTTTCAGTACATTATGGCAGCCCCAGAAGCTTCATCAGTCCCTCTAGCTCAGATCCTTGCTCCCAAAGCCTAAAATCTTGGAGCCAGCTGGCTGCCAAACTTTCTCTTAATTCTGTAATTCTATCTAAGTTAATTTTATCTAAATTAATATCGGTAATTTTTCACCATGAGCAGCGCGAAGACCTATCCTTTTAGGAAAGCAGTTCAGCCAGGGTCTTAAACACAAATAAAATGAGGGATGGCAAAATAGAAAAAGTTGAGATTCATCAAAATAAGTTATATTTATCAAAATAGGTAATATTTATTAAACTAGGTCATATTTATCAAAATAAAGCATATTAATCCAAATTCAGGCGTGGGGGGTTTTTGTCATGTTTTGTTCTGTTTGTTTGGGTTTCGGGTTGTTTTCTTTTGCGGGGGGGGGGGCTTGGTTGTTGTAGTTTTTTTAAATATACTCTTCTGGCAGAAGCTATACTCTTTCAGGAAATTATCCTTCCCCCCAAAAAAATAATTTGAGCTCTTTTCTTACAAGAAAACCACTGTCAGTCCCTCTTTGAAAAGGGTGTCTTCAAGTTAATAATTATTTCTAACTTAGTTTAAGAGTAGAATGTCCCCTCCAGGCAGATTTTTTAATTCAATCAGACAATTAAAGGCAGGATTTCACCCTTCTAGGATTCTCTAAAGGGTTTAGGTGTTTAATTCATTTCCACAGGTCTCTGACTAGAAAGGAAAGCCTTTTTGTTGTGATTTATTGGCTTGTACAGCAGCAGATCTCCCAATAAAAGCTGGAGAAAGGATGAAGATGGGAACCTCAACCAGACAGTTTTTCTTTTAATTCTTTGTATTAATAATTACATATTAAACCTGCCCAGGACTCAGAAGATGCTTTAACCAGAGAGGCTGCAACCAGCAAGTCTGGTGATGGTGAATATTCCCTATGGAATCAGATGGCTCCATGGCAGGGGCACTTGGGTACAGCTAAAATTTACATTCCCCTGGGCATTTAAAGGGCTTTGTTTGGATTAATGAGCTCTAGCTTCCAGTCTTGGAGAGGTGCACATCAGTTTTGGTGGTGGTGCACGATTTACAGGAAGATTTAGATCCCTTCATACATATTTTTATGGGTATTAAATATGCATGTGTGTATATGCAAATATAACAGCTTTGTGTACCAGTTTCCATAGTTATTCTCTTTTTCCCACATTTTTCTATGGGTGTGTTTTTCTCAATTAAGGAAAAAAAAAAAAAAAAAATCACATGTTGCAACTAAGAAAAGCAAATATTTTCACCCAAAATCTCCATGTCTGACACGTATTTCCAAGAGGCAGCAGGTGTCCCCAGCCACTCCAGTTCAGAATTCCATAATTCCATCCATCCTGCCCAATATTTGTGTGTGGCTTCTGGACCCAAGTCAGTTCTTTCTCCTTGCTCAGCCAAGAATGGATCATTAGACTTGCAGCAATTAGATTTTACTTTAAATCAGCAAAATGGAGATTTCCCCCAATCCCATTTACAACATTCTTGGAGAAAATAGGTACAATTTCCAATCTCAGCCTCCCTTCTGCTCCATTGTTATACAAAATGGGCGCCAAAAGCTACACATAACTATAAAATGATTATGATTTATCTGGGTATTTTGTTCCTTTAATCTATTAGGCCAATTGTCCTAATTTAACTAAGTAATTCTGTTAATTTAACTTTGGGGTTAATCTTGCTTTAAGAATTCTTTTTGCTGAACAGGAAGACAGTGCTCAGCTGGTGCATTTTCTTTTTCAGACCTGAAATTAACCTTTAAAAAAAAAAAATAAAAAAGCAACCAAAAAACAACAAAAGTTTCTAGTATATCATGTGATCAATAGATACAAGTACTTTCATTTTTTAAATTAGTCTAAGGCTATTTTCCTTTTACTGTTGTATAAACAGGGAATTGAAGGGTAAAATAGTTAAAACTTAATGCTATAGTGCTAATGTGGCTTTTAAATCACGTCAGCAGCAATCACTGCATTATAATTAACAATTTATTGAACCAGCAATAAAATGAACATCACATTACTTCTTAAAGCAGCAGAATAAAATGGCTAATAAATAGCATAAGCCAGACAAATTGCAGAGTAATAGAAATTTTCTTAAGATTTATAGTGTGCAGAAAGATGGATGTGCTATTAGTAGGAGCTCCAATACTTGACAAAATTCTTTTTGCAAAGACATAGTTACCAGGCATGTCAGAGTTCACAAGTCTAAGTGGTTTATCCAAATTTCAGCTCGCTGCTATTACAGTGGGAAATACTCATTACAAGGTTTTGTAACTGCAAGCAATGCCTGCATTTGCCAACATTCAAACTGCTACTGCCAAAAAGATACTAAAATATTTTATAAACTGTCAAATAACAAGTCTGCTCGCTTAATCTGAGTCTATTTTCTACTTCACAGGCGGGGAAAACCTCCCAGGCCTGATCCTGGGGTCTCCGCTTGGGCAAAACTTCCCGCGGAGTTGGCGTTTCTGACTTTCCACCAGTTTTTCCCCTATGGAAAAGGCTGGGTTGGGCCTGGAGAGAAAGGGGGAAAGTCACTAGGGAGGAAACATGGATGGAGTGGAGCTCGAAGCTCTGTTAAATACCTCGTCTCTCCCGGGGCTGGGGTTAGGGGAAAGAGAAACCACGTTGCGCTTTCAGCTTTCCCTCGTGTTGTGATTCCTCATGTCAAGAGTGTCTCTCTTATGTTCTGGTTTCAGCATAACAGATGCAGTTTTACATGACGTGTCACAACACGGAGCATCAACTGGAAGGAGTCTAAAAGAGCTTTTTTCCAATTTTCTTTGGGGGAAAAAAAAAAATGGCAAAAAACCCCCACACCCTGCTTTTCACTGGAAAGTGAGGTGAGGGAGTTTGCCATGCAGAGTTTCCTTCAGCCACTGTGAGGAAAGGACTTCTACTGTTTTATTTTAAATTGAGAGATACCCAGCATTCAAATGATGTATACGTGGTATATACCTCACGTTCAAATTTCAGATTTATTTGATGTACAAACCTCGATGTGGAATCAAGTTAATCCTGGCAGTAATTAGCTGTTAGACGATGGGGGCTGATGAGAACATGCACATCTTTAATAATGCAGCACTCCCTGAACCTCGGGGATAAATTACCATTCACTGACTGGTTGAAGGTGATGTCGATTACGTGGTGAGATTGTTATTCTATATTTAAAAAAAAAAAAAAAAAGGCAAATTTCCTAATGACTGTGCTTTTCCAACAGGGAATCCTACAGGGAACAGCATTAACCTCTTCTCTGGGAGACCAAGGTGGGGGGAGTTAAGCACACAAGGAAGGAATTCCTGGATTTCCATCACCCTACCGTCATGGCTGGGATTCCAGCTCCATGAGGGGTTGGGAACAGATGGATTTTAGGGTCCCTTCCAACCTAAGCCATTCTGTGGTGCCTGTGGATTTTGGATACACTGAAATAACTAATAATATTATTATTAATATAATAATAATAAACAGCTGGAGCCACCCAGCTCCCTGATTAAATGGGTGAGCAGCAGCCTGGCTGCACTGGAGTCATTATCGACACAATCTGAGATGGGGAATTTGGTCTCCACAGACCAAGCAGGATTTTCCTAAGCTGAATTCAACAAAATGAGGAATTTTCGCCTTTATTAATGAGCTCCTCTAACAGGGAACCCCCAGAGAAACAGCAGCAATTGCCTCCCTGGGACTTGTAAACTTATCCCTGCCCCTCATTCCTGGCAGGAGTCACCATTCCATGATCTTTCCTGTCCATCCCACACCCACAGCTTGGCTCTGAAGAGGTTGGAGCACCTTGTTTGAGCAGCAAAAACCACAGCTCTGACCCAAGGATCAGGAAAGCCCAAAAGAGAGCACAAAAATTCCAGAGATGCAGATTCAGCCTCAGGTACCAACAGGACTAAAGAGCATTAAACTGATTCCAGATCTCCTGGGGATTTTAATCCCCTGGACAAAAGGCCACAGCACAAAATTCAGAAGGACGCGTTAATATCACTCATTTCTGCAGTGTGATGGGCTTGGGGCTTCATTCAAAAGAGGAGAGGGCATTGCCAGCCCCAACTGAAAACTCACATTTTGCAGAGTGCTGAAAACCAGAGCAGCGTAAAGAGGCACAACCCCCTTGGACAGCACCCAGGAATAAACCAGAGCCAGAGCGATGGGGTCTTCACTAATATTATTCCAGCTGTTATTCATTGATGGCAACAAGTTTTTTGCACAAAAATAAAAATACTTCATACCAGCTAAGAGAGCTACCAAAGCACCCAAAGAACACAAAAAAAAATCTTCATTAACAAAGTATTTAAGTTGAATGCCTTCCCCCTGTTTCTATCCAAAGCATTCGTGATCAAGGTACAATTTCTGAAACAACAAAACTGGGAATAATAACGGTATAATGAATTAAAAACATTTCAAAAGAAAGTCTCTTCTCATATTTCAAGGTCTTCCTTCTCTTATGCCATCTCCTAATATTTTGAGGGTTTTAAAACTGCTCTTATTAAAACTGCTTTTATTAAAAACTACTGAGGAACTCACACAAGACTTCTATGCGATGTACAACCCACCCTTCTCTGTTGGTTCTGAATAAAACTCTAAACTTCAGATAAATGTCTAATTTGAATTAAGGAAATAAAAAATACAACACAAACCATTTAAGGATAACCATAACTGGATCACATGGACTCAGTGTCTGTGTTTCTCATCATGCTGAAGAAATAGTTGGGTGGACCAAAGCGATTTTTTGCTGCAGAGGTCTGAAAAATAACAAATATCCAAAAGCCAAGTCTGATGGAGTTTTGCTGACAGTGGAGACTTTCAGGACAGCTGAGTTAGCTGGAAATTTGCTCATATGAGATTAAATCTCTGAAATTCAGGTGTTGCTTCCCTTTAACTGCACCAAACACAGCAAAAACTCAAGGTATCTCACCACGGGAAATGGAGATCAGCATGGAAATTAATTAATTCCTTCCATCAGCAGGACCACTACAAATTCTGTATTCCTTCAGGTTTTAGTGAACTATTACACAGCTCAGCCTTCTCTGAGACTGAAAATATTTTAGAGCTTTTAGCTATGGAGAGACATCATTTTTATATGTGTTAAACACAGACATCTATTTTTTGGAGACAAATGGATGAAGAAAAACTGGTAATACATGAAGTGTAAGAAATAATTGATACAGAGAACTGCCAAGTCTCATATCTGAGCGCTGGACATTCCCATCACTGTTCCAGCAGTGGCTGTGCTGGTGGTACCCAACTAAATCCAAAGGAAGGGACAAGTTCATGCCTTCAGCTTGGGAAGAAACATAAAGAAAAAGTGAAAAACCAAACAAACAAATTAAGAAAAAAAATTAAAGATCAGATGTGAGGGAAAACAAAATTAAAAAATCAATGTGACACCAACCATCAGAATTCTTGCAAGGGAGAACAATGATTTCCCAAAATTACTTCCTCAGCAGAAAAATCTGCACCTTTTGGGTGAAGGAAAATATGAGAAATAAATCACAGAATCACAGAAAATGCTGAGTTGGAAAGAACCCCTCAGGATGATGGAGTCCCATCCAGGAAAACACCAGTGCAACACTTCTGCAGCTGCTTAGGCAATGGAAAAATATCTGTACTTGTTTAAAAACTGTATGGAAAAATATATGGATAACTGGATCTGACTTCTTCCAAGCTCTCCATTACTACCTGGAGAATTTCTTTAACATCTGTTTGTTAGTAAACCAGAAGGCAACAGGAATTAAAGGGTGCCCAGGAACACCCCAGGCCTGTTAAACAGTAGGAAAGATTCCATCTTTAAGAGAGAGTTAGAAATACTTGATTGTTGTATAAATTAATGGGTCACCTCTCTTTATTTGGGGGGTTTTTGTGTTTTTTTTGTTTGTTTGGGGGGTTGCTTTGGGGGGAGTTTTTTGTGTGGTTTTGGGTTTTTGGATTTTCTTTGTAGAAAAACTTTCAAGTGGGGAAAAAAACTTCTATGCAGCCTAACAAGCTACATAGGTTTTGGAGGCAGGAAAAGTTGCACTAAATATATTATATTAATTATATTATATTTGTTATATTATATTATGTTATATATGATGGCTTAAAGGAATTAAGTGAAAGAAACGTTTATAACAAAGAACTTTGTTTTCCTGGAACATGCTCCATAAAACTCTCACAAACTGCTCAAACCACCACTTCAAGTGTCACAAGTTCTTTCCAACACCACCAAAGTTTTTACAGCTGTGGCCCTCAGTGGCCAAGCTCACCCCAGAGCTGTGCCTTGGCCATCACCTATTTATTTTTTGGGCCACTGCAGATGGTCACAGGGGAGTAACAACAAAGGAAACGCAGAGTTTTTGCGTCTGGCTTCGACATTTTTGCCACAACTTCATGGACGGGCATCGCAAAACTCAGGGAAAACTCACAAGTTTTCCAAAGATATTCCCTATAGTCCGTGGGATTTGTTGATCAGCTCCAGAAAGCAGAATTGATGGGAAATAATTTCCCCAAGAGCAGCACACCTTGGAAATTCACTTCAAAAGGGTATTTTTGCTCGATGAGCATGTCCAGGAAAACCTCTTAGAGCGCAGGTGAAACGGCTGTAAGAGCATCAGCTCTCCAAGGCACAGAAGAACAGACATCAAATATCAGGAAACTGCCCCACAAAGTCCCAGGATCATGAAGCCAAACCAAGGAGAAGTCTGGGGAGAGGAACGTAAAACCTCACTGAGATTTTTTCCAGCTCCCACTGTGGTAGAACTAATACCAAAATACTGGATTACCAAAAAACACCTAAAATGTGTAAAATATTTCTCAAAACCTACATTTCCATTTGATTTAGTAATTAAAAATTTCTACATTTCCTTTCCTAGAGAAGCCAAAGGCTCTACCAAAGCTGCAATTTCTAGGAAAAAATAAATTGGGTGACTAGAATTTCCAAATTCAGCATGGAAGGCCTTAATTTATTATAAATTGGCCTCTTTTTTTGGAACAATAGACACTGGCCTGACAACTACCTACTAAAGGGGCACATACATACAGAATTTTGGGACAAAAAAAAATTACTGAACAACTGCCTTAAAAATTCTGAGTCTCCTATTGGTGAAAGTAAATAAGTAGGACAGGAGGGAAGGAAAGGAATCAGCTAAAATATTTATTTTAAAAACTTTGAGCTAAAAAAGCTCTTTGTCTGGGTTTTCTTTTAAGAACCACCAAAGTCTTTGAAAGAACGAGTGGATTTTTTAGCTGCCCAAGTGATACTGCCTTATTAAGAAGTTTCATGAAATCTGCTGAAATAATTTTAAAAACTTGAGCGAGGCCTGTCAGATTTTTGCGGTTTACACAAGCCAGGTATTTCTGGTGGGAGCAAATTTTCATTCTGCTGCCATCTTGTGCCCCAGAATCTCAGGAAAAAGAACCTTTATTAAGTTTCCCCCACCACTTCAGGAAGGTGGGAAAAGCTCTCCTTTCAGGGGGGATTTGAAGGAAAATACTGAGCTAAGACTGCAAGTTGAGGGATGCTGCTCCCAGGTTAATTCCTTAGGGACAGGAACAACATCAGGCTCTGTGTCTCCAGGCCTTAGAACAATAAGAAATCTGTCCTGTTTTGGGGACAGCAGCAAAACTCCAACCAGAAGGCTCTAACATGTCATTAATGATCAGTGTGACCAGTAAAAGTCTCTTTTCTTTATCTGTCCTGGCAGATTTGATATAAAATCAATATCACTTGTGAAAGAAATATTGTATTCTTAGCCACTTGGTTCCAAAAACCTAAAATCTTCCAAATCCTCCAAGCTTAGAGCCCAGACCATCTGATTTTTGAGGGACCACAAGGATGGATCACATCCCAGAGGAATCTCCATGCACCTGATGCCAGGTAAAGAATGTAAAAGTTTTCACAACCCTCCCCTGAGCTCTTGATTAATAAAATCAAGAGAAAAAAACCCAGGATTTTTCTAGTACTGCATATCAACAGAATGGTTTGGTTTGAAGGGACTTTAAAATCCTTCTTGTTCCACCCCATTTTTATGGGCAGGGACACCTTCCACTACCCCAGGCTGCTCCAAACCCTGTCCAGCCCTGACCTTGGACACTTCCAAGTATCCAGTATTAATGTCTATCAGAGATACTCTTAAAAAAAAAAAAAAAAAAAAAAAAAGCAAAGAAAAAGAAGCTACAAGATTCCCTCATTTCCAAATGAAATTTGGAAAGAAATGCACAAAGACACAGAGATACGAAGTTTTCCCAAACACTTGCAAAAACCCTTATTGCCTGTAATTGCTAACCTTTGGTGCAGAATGAAGTTGAATCTATGGAATTTAAACTTAAAACTCTTTTGGAGACAGAAGAGATGCATCCAGCACTGCCCTCCCTGAGAGGGATTTGACTCCACTCTAAATACCCAACTTTTTGTCGCTGCTTTAAAAAGCCAGAAAGAGCTGGATATTTCCTAACCCAAGCCATTTTATGAAGAATGTAAAGAATTTGTGTTGGTCCTGAGCCCCAGTTATGGTACAAGAATATCAAACTGCAAAATTTCACCCAGAGTTCCTACCCCAAAAGTTTCCTGTTGGAGCCAAGGATGGATAAAGTCCCTGGGGGAACACATGCACCCCACCAGATCTCCAAATCATTTTTTCCACTGTCCACACACATACATGACATAAAAGGAAAAATTAAAGCTTGCCCTGGATTGAAAATATTACTCCTTATATCAATTTAAATGATTGAACAATAGGTTGAGTGTCAAAAGCATGAAATGTGGTGTCTGCTTTTCACAGCCTTGCAAGGCTCAGTGATTTTTCACTGAGGAACTTGAGTTCAGAGAACTACAGCAGGGAAGGGTTCTGGGCAGCAGAAAGGAATACAACACAGAAATAAATAAATTAGCAAAGTTATTCAAAGTTAAAACATCCAAAACTCAGAAGTGAAAAAGGAATAACAAACATCCATAACTGTTCAGCACAGAAGGTGGGGAACAACTTTAAAATTCCAGGGAAGAAAACAAAGAGAAGCATAAAAATAAACACAAAAATCCCCAATATTATCCCAATTTATGCCCCTGATTGCTCCTACCTCAGTGAGTGCATAAAGGAGGACACATCCTCATATCCAACAGCACCAGCAGAGCAATCCCACACCTTAATCCAGGCAAAAATCTCTGGGAAAAGGGAAAAAGCAGCAGCACTGATTCCTCCCAGGTGAGCTCAGCAGTATAGCTCCCAGGTGGGGCTGTGGGAGTGGTGGTGCCTTCCCATGGCCTGGATAAAGGATGAAATTGGGGGAAAATGACATAAACACCAACAGATGGGGGCTCAGAAGGCCACCACATTTCAGGAATTTTTGTCAGTGATATTTCATGATAAAGTCAGAGGTTCCCACCCTTATCAAAGAATCCAGGCCAGTGGCTGCCTCTTCGATTCAGGATTTGCATTTAGTTTAATTATCTGTCCTGTTAACTGGGCACACTACCTGGAGAGGTGACATTTAAAAGAAAGGAGGCATCAGCCCTTGGGTTTGGATTTTTCCTTGCACACCCTTTTTATCACACTAAAATGTCCTGATTTCCTCAGTTGGACAGAGCAGGGGAGCACGAGCAGCAGTTTCGGGACAGCTCTGGGATCTTCTGAACCACACAAGGATGCAGGCATGCATATTCCAGCTGGGATCCAGCATGGGGCTGGTCTGGGAGGTTTGGAGATCAAGGAATGGTTTGGGTTGGGAGGGTCCTCAAACTCCATCCAGTGCCACCCCTGCCATGGCAGGGACAGCTCCCACTGTCCCAGGGTGCTCCAAACCCCATCCAGCCTGGCCTGGGACACTTCCAGGGATCCAGGGGCAGCCACAGCTTCTCTGGGCACCCTGTGCCAGAGCTTCACCATCTTCCCAATCTCCCACCCATCCCTGCCCTCTGGCAGTGGAAGCCATTCCCTGTGTCCTGTCCCTCCAGCCCTTGTCCCCAGTCCCTCTCCAGCTCTCCTGGAGCCCCTTCAGGCCCTGCCAGGGGCTCTGAGCTCTCCCTGGATCCTTCTCTTCTCCAGGGGAACATTCCCAGCTCTCCCAGCCTGGCTCCAGAGGGGCTCCAGCCCTGCAGCAGCTCTGTGGCTCCTCTGGACTCTCTGCAGCAACTCCTCTAAAACAAAGGTGAACAGTAAAGACAAAAATTCTGAGCAAGCTGCCACTGAATTAAAATGGGATTCCACTGATTTCAGGGGACACTGGGCTGGAAAATGCAGCACTTTGTGTCCAGGCCCAGCTTTGGCTCAGTCCAGGCTCTGCTCCTCTGACAGAGCCGCAGGATCCAGCAGGGCCATCCATCCTGGAATGCATCTGGGAACACCCTGACACTTCAAGAGGGTATCCATGAGCATTTTAATTCTGTTAGGAGCAAAATAATGATAAACAGGGATAATAGTTAACAAAAATTCTCCCTCCCAAAAGAGTCTTAGAAATCCTAATTTACTGGCTGGTAGCTGGTAAAAAAAGAAATACAGTAACTTAATAATCTGAGCATAGCAGTTTTCAGTAAGGAAAATTAACTAATTCATTATCACTTCTAATTTGCTGAGGCATAGCTGCCATATTTGTAAAATCAGCAGGTTCAGAAAAAAAGGCAAGTTTTTAATGAATGTGGTTTTTTTTTTCCTCCCCTTCCCAGATCCATAAATGATACAATTACTTAGCTCCCTCTAGTGCCAATTCCTAAAATAAATTTCCCGCTAATGACCGCGTTCGCCAATGTAATCATCGGAGCAAATTAAAAATTCACTTGGCAATAATTAACTAGTGAACTCTCAAAGGATGGAGTAAATTGCCATGAACCAAAGCAGAATTCAACTGGTGTCACAATTACAAAGAAAGGTCAAACGTAGGCTTTCTGCAATAACAAAAAATACGTCGTCCATGTGCAGACATTGTGGGGTTTGAACAATCGAGGCACAAGGAGAAGCTCCAGCATTCCTCTGACATTTCCAATCCCATTATTAAAGTTGCTTTTTTTTTTTTCTTTTTTTTCTTTTCTCCTTAATTTTATTTTTTTGTCATTGTACTGTTCATTTCCAAGGCCTGGTAACTGGACATCCAAAAGATGTTCCATGCTGATATATGACACCTAAAATTATGTTAAAATCATTAAAATTTTAATTTTATTTATTATGTTTCATTGATATTAATTAATAACATTAAACAGCAAAACCCCTCTTTTTTATATAATAATAACAACAAGAACAAATATATATTAATAGTAATACCAGTACATCTAGAGGAATCCCTGTGCTCATCCGTATGTCGGAAGAAAAAGGCGTAGCAGGGACAGGAAGGTTCCTCATCTTGTATTTCTGCTCTGGTTATGCTCTAAGTTGAAATAACCCTAAAACCAGATCATTTGTAAGAACGTTTGGGGGTTTCTTATCCTTGTGGGGTGGTTGTTCTATGCCCTAGTCCTGGATTTCTTTCCTTTGCTTCCATACACCAAGCACTTGCAGACAAAGGATTTTCTGTGCAGGACGAACGTTGTAGTCCCCTTTTTCTTGGAGTTTTAATGCAGTGGCCATTCTGCAAATGCAGGTGTGTAAAGCAGGCCAGGCTTAACTTGGAAGGGATGCCAGAACCGGAAAAGATGTGTACAATGGGGATCTTTGGGGAAAAGCATCTCACTGAACTGTCAGAGGCTGGGTTAGACCAGATATTGGGAAGAGTTTTTAGAGTGAAGGTGGAGAGACTCTGGCACAGCTCTCCCGGGGAAGCTGTGGCTGCCCCTGGATCCCTGGAAGCGCCCAAGGCCGGGCTGGACAGGGCTTGGAGCAGCCTGGGATAGTGGAAGGTGTCCCTGCCCATGGTAGGGGTGGGATGAACTTTAGGGTCCCTTCCAGCCAAAACCATCCTGGGGTTTTGTGATGATTGAAACCTTTCCCCACCATCACCTCCTGCACCACGGTCCTGCCCTTTTTCCAGGCTGCTCCAGCTGCATTTTTCTGCTGTTTTGGGAAGAGTAGACCACATGGAGATAGCTGTGGCTATTTCTGAGAGGACACTCGGCTCTCTGGGAACACCGCCCTCAGGCTGTTCTGTAGAAACGGAACCAAACATTTATATTTTTAAAAACCCCAAACTAAGCTCTTGTTTAGGATGTGAAGGACAGGGCCGTCCAGCACTGCCCAGTGATCCGATCCAGACCTCAGTCACATTTCTTCAGGGAAAGTGAAGCTCAGGTAATAGAAATGGATTTCAACATTCCAGCCATGTAAGTTATCCCAAAAGTATTTTTGAATTTATGTGATCGTCTGGAAATTTTTAGGCCATGGTAAGATGGAAAAGAAGGAAAAGGATAAGGAAAAGGAGTATAAGCTATGGCAAAACATGAAAATTTAATCAGAACAGAATTTTAGACAAACGCCATTTTCTTATAAACCCACAGAAGTATACTTTCAACCTCCACAGAAATATCTCACACCAAACAGCCTGTGGGTGCTACTGACAAATGATTATTATTTTAATTATCTATTTTCCACATTGTAATTTTGTGTGACTATAATACTTAAAGTATTAATATTTATAATAATTATTATGTATAATTGTAATATTAAATACTAAATATTAAATTTTTTTTCCCAAACATTTAAGGCAAGGTTGGACACGGTTTGGAGCAACCTGGGATAGTGGAAGGTTCCCCTTCCCTTGGCAGGGGTGGGACAGGATGAGCTTTAAGGTGTCTTCAAACCCCAGCCATTTAGGATTCTGTGATTCAATAATCCTATATGTTATTATTTTTATATTTATAGTTCTTATATAATTTATATTTTATAATAAATATAATATACATTATATAGTATTTATAGTATTTATATATTTTATAAATAATACACTTTTATCTATTATAATAAGTCACACATTTCAATGGCTTCTTTCTCTGGCCCGTATTTCCATAAAATAAAAAGGCACCAGTGGCAATAAAGCGCTGATAAATCCACCACGTCGCTGTCATGGGATCAGTGTTCCCAATAACCCAAACTGAGGGGCTGCTGAACACAATTCTTTAGAAAAGTAAGGTGCTTTAGAGGTAAATCATCCAGCAGGAATTTCTAAACCCCATCCCGCTTTTCCAAAAGCTGAAACAGCACCTGCAGCTCAGTATATAGAAATGACCAGCCCCAAATTAACCCACCACGGAATTATTGGGATATATTTGCGTGAGGAAGGAATAATGGGAATTGTGCAGATTGCAGAAGGCAACCAAGCTCCAGCAGCCACAGCAAAACCTAAACAGGACTCAGCTGTGGAAGAGCAGCACAGGTTTGAGTTTATTTCCAAATTGCTGATTATTTCAAGACTTGGAGCACATGTTTCTCTTCTGCATCATTACAGGACAAGTGGCTCAGTATCATTTTTAAAGGCATTAAAAAAAATTTCATGGATTTTAGTGGCTTTAAAGGCAGAATAACTCAACTGCTGTATGTATGTAGTAAACACACATCAAAGGTGTTTTTAGGAATTATAACCTCAGCGTCTGATGAGAAGAGCTGTTTTAAAAGCTCTGCCTCCATTCAGAGGTTCCCAATCCCGCTCCTCCTGCTGCTGTCCAATCCCTGAGTTAGGATAAACTTCCTGAGGGTCTCCTGGGATCCTTTGCCTGACAAATTTCAAGCTCCCCCCACCCCTGAGAATCAGTGGCACAAGAGGGTCCTAAGGCTGCCCAAATCAAATCATTAAATCTTTCAAATCATTTAATATCCCTTGATTTAACAGATTTAATAGAGCTCTGTCTGCACTTTGTTCAACTTGAAGCGATCTCCTAAAGTGCTTAGGAGCCCTGTAATATCAGTAGCTGGCAATCTCTGGATAAAGGGCTACCTAAAAAAACACTGGCAATTTTTTTTTTTTTTTTTTTTTTTTTTTTTTTTTTAAGGCAACTTCTTTAGGCAAAGGGAAGTGGCTGCAGGATTTAATTTGCTTTACTTTGATTTCTTGTTTCTTTAAACTTTTGCCAGAGGTGATGGGAATGCCAGATGCACTGTTTTTTTGGTGTACTGTAAAATCCAAATAAATACAAACAGCACATGCTTGGGCTTGGTGTTTCCCCTATGATTTTTTTTTTTTTTTCCCCCCTATGGAAAAAGCAGTCAGTAGGAAAATGGGCATTTCCAGTCTGTCATGAGAGCAGCCACAACGAGGATACAGTAAAAAAGAATCACTTACAGAGGGATTGGGAGATGAAAAGACATTTTCCTGCACATGAAGAGATTTGTAATCAGCGGTTTTCTTTTGTGCTGCAATTGATGCTTCCAAAATTTCATTTACTGGAGCGCCGGTGTTTAATGTTTCAGACTGAAAAAAACAAACAGGAATGAGCAAAAACAAACAGAGTGGAATTCTCAGATGCTCAGCTTCCTCGAAAAGGTTCTCCATGGCTCAATTGAATTCACTTAGTACTCAAAAATAACTTCTAAAAAAGCTTTGTGACAGCGGTCTGAAGTTTGGCATCCATTCACTGTATGGGAAAATGAGATTATTCAAATATACCCCTCATGAAAACTGTCCAGGATACCTTAAAATCAATATCTGTAATGCAGAATCTTTTAAAAAGAGTAGTTATAATTAGAGCATCAATTAATCATATCTGCATGTACAGCTTAAATTCCTTAAATTCTTGCAGTATTTTTAAGCATAGCCTGAAGTATTCGAAGTTTTACACCACTAGAAATTTCTGCTTACTGGAAAGGAAATCAAATGTGGGTTTGATTAATTGACGTAGTCACATATTAAAAACTTTTGCTTCTTATCCCATTAAAAGTAACACTAATGAGCAATGGCTGTGACCTTCAAGGGGAAAGCCACGTGTGCCCCAACCCCTCAATATTTACCACCCAAATTTAATCTTTATAATGGACACCTTAAAAGGAATCTGATAGAAAATACTAAGAGCTGCTCCAAAAGTAAAACACTTAAGGAAGATTTTGATTAATGCCTCGTGATTAATCAATTGATTAATACAGTTTTCAATACAGATGTGAGGACAGTGTCTACTTTAATCAACCCTCCTGAACATGGTGAAGACAAATGATGCTTTTTTTTCTTTTTTTTTTCTTTTTTTTTTTTCTTTTTTTTTTTTTTTTTTTGGTCGATTGAAAAAACAAAGCCCATTTTAGCAGTTATGTAAATTACAAGCCAAGCCTTCCTTACCATGCCCAGATTTTCCCTTTTACAAAATCCTTCCACACAGGAACTGTTAATTAGGTAATTGTCATCCTTTTGGGAAGGAACTTGCTATGAACCTAAAAGTAGTCCCACTTTCAGCCAAATGAGTGCACTTCTTTAAAGGAATTGTTTTAGAATTGCACTATAATCCATATTTAAAGTCCCTCTCCCTGATATTTCTTTATTCTGAGACTGTTTCTAATTTGTGATTATGCTTTCTACCATACTAAAACTGAAATCTTTATTCCAGTCAAAAATAATCACCCCGTAATTACTGTGACAAACTGCCCAAGCTGTATCATTGTGGCCATTCCGACTAATGATATTGTATTAGAATGCCGAGCAATAGACTTCAAATGGAAAATATAATTATGTGCATTAGTTTGTCTAAGCATTTATAAGATCACATATCCATCAGTTATCAGGTCTCATAAAAAAAGCCATATATCACTGTCACTGCTGGTTTTGTTATTGGAAATGGGGGCTGCTATGGACTCAGCTCAGGATGTGTGGCTCAAATTCCACTTTTTCTGCTGTCCAGTAAATCCTTGTGAGCTGAACTCCTGCAAAATGAGCAGAATTTTCAGCTGATGGCACAAGAACAGATTATTTGACAGCCTCACCAAAGTTTAACTCAACGTTTAAGGAGCCAAATAATCTTGGAGATGTGTTTGACTACACTGTGCATAAAGTGGTTCACAGAATCATGGGATCTTTAGGCTGGAAAAGCCATCCCAGAACAGGGAGTTCAAGCTGTGCCCACCTTGTCTCCAGTCCAGAGCCCTGAGTGCCACTTCCAGGAATTCCTGGGACACCTCCAGGGATGGACACTCCAAACTTCCCAGTTCCAAGGCCTGAGCTCCTTTTCCTGCTGCTGAAATTCCTGCTGCTGTCCACCCTGAGCTCCCCTGGCCCAGCCTGAGGCCGTTCCCTCTCCTCCTGTCCCTGTTCCCTGGAGCAGATCCCAAATCCCCCCTGGCTGTCCCCTTCTGTCAGGGAATTCCAGAGAGGGAATTGATCCCTCTGCATCCTCCTTTTCTCCAGGCTGAGCTCTTTCCCATCTCCCTCAGGAATTCTCCAGCCCCTTCCCAGCTCCCTCAGGAATTCTCCAGCCCCTTTCCAGCTCCCTCAGGAATTCTCCAGCCCCTTCCCAGCTCTCTTCCCTTCCCTGCCCTTGCTCCAGCCCCTCAGGGTCTCCCTTGCTGTGAGGGGAAAATCAGAAAGTGGGAGAAAACGTGATGGGGGGGGGGGGGGAAGTGAGGGGGGGTCTGAGGAAGGCTTTGATGCAGATCTTTTCCCTCCTGGATGCTCCTTTTCTCCAGGGTGAGCCCCTCCCCAGCTCCATTCCCTTCCCTAGACATGCTCCAGCCCCTCAAGGTCTCCTCTCTTGTCAGGAGGGTCTCAGAAATGACGCCAAGATTGGAGGTGCCTCACCAGTGGGTAAATCTTGGCTGAACATCTCCATTTCTCCTGTTTTCAAAGCTGAGGAAACCCCTGAGCACCCTCTAAGCATCCTGACCAAGCTGAGCACCAACCCAGCTTCACCTTGGCAGAAGTGCAGTTTAATTTCACTCAGGCTCCTTCTCAACATGCTCTGCTCTGCTTTGGAAAACTAAACTGTTTAGGAGACTGGTAGGGAGAATCCTTCCCTGCCTAAACAATTCCTTGGTTCCTTGTCAAGGAGGGTACATGGAATCATGGAATTACAGAATGGTTTGGGTTGGAAAGGATTTCAAACCTCATCTTGTTCCGTCCCCAACACCTTCCACTATCCCAGCTCTCTCCAAGCCCTTTCCAACCTGGTCTTGGACACTTCCAGGGGTGGGGCAGCCGCAGCTTCTCCTCTGCGCCAGGGCCTCCCCATGTATCACCACAGAACAAGGATGAGTTATTACGTCACCTATTTCTCCAAAACAGTGATGAGTTACCCTCAGAAAATATAAAAAACATTTCTCTCCCTCTTTTTGGGTCATCCGAGCTGCATCTCTCTGGTTTCGACACCCCGCTGAAATAACACCACGCTGCCTTTTGGTGCCAGTATAAATTTCAGCCATCCAAACAAGGCTGTGTATTTGAACTGACAAAGAATAAATTATTTGCATCTGGCATAACTGATGGCTGTGTCAAAGCCCTGGCATATAATTCTTAATCTTATAGCTGCCTGTTTACTTGTGCATAAGATAGCAGTGCTGAGTCTCTTCCCAGAACAATTATCAGGTTGTTGCTACGGGCGAGCCCGGAACTTCCAGGGAAAACCACGGGAAAGCTCAGCCATCCCGGAGCTGAGAGGGATGATTTGAATCAGAGCTCACTGCTCTGCTTTTCTCCTCTGTGCTCCCAGGGAAATGGGAATCAGAATGTGCCAGGCAGGCACAGAGCCGCAAGTATTTCACTCTGGGTATTTCACTTTTTTTTCATGCTTCCCAGGACAAAGAGAAAAAAGAGAAATGTCGCTCGCCCTCCTCCATGGGCTGAGAACATTCTGAGATAACCTACATGTTGCAATACAAGATATTTTTTTAAATGGAAACTATCTGTTAATGAGCAAGGAATTGGTTTTCTGGGGGTTTTCTTTACAGGTGGTTTTAATTAACAATGATTTAAATGTTGAGCAAGAAAATCCTCCGATGCAGACCTGGAGAACGTTTAAGATAGGTTGTTTTTCCAGGAGAATTTTCAATGGTTTTTATTAATCCTGTAGTTTGTGATGGCTGGGTTTTTGTCCGATGTTGTGTGGTTTGTATTTGTATTTAATAAAGTTTTGTATTTGATACTCAAAAATGCAACAAAAGACATGAGAACCACAAGACCCCAAAGGAACCTTCATTGTATCCCCTGATTTTACCCCAATAAAGAGCTGGGGCTCAATTTGGAAAGATGAATAGGCCATGAAATTCCTGCCTCTTTATTAGCAGAATTAATTTTAAAGGGTCAATGTACATCCTAGAAAATTTGTCTCCTATTAAGATGTCCAGATGTTTTTGGTCTCTCTGTCTGACATTCCCACCATCAGAATAAATTGTATTTCCAGCCTAATGCAATAGATAAGAGAGAGGAATAAATCTCATCCAGTTCAGTTGATAAAATTAACATGCTGATGATATTTTAATGTTTCCATATAATCAAGGGAGCATGGATCATGCCTCCACCAGCTCCAATGTAATTCTCTTCTTTAATCTTTTCTCAAGGAAGGAAAAATCGAGCATTAGGGAGGATTATGCAGCCAGCAGCGAGCTCTCCAGTCTTGGGGCGAGCTGCTGGCGATGTGGCTGAGCGGCTTTGCCCAAAGGTACCCGGGGACGGGGTCAGCCCCAGCCTGCTGCGGAGCCACCGTGCTCCTCACACAGCCTGGCTGCCGGGGAGGAGATCCACTGAGCTGGAGAACGGCATTAACATCTCAGAGCCACTCAGCCTCCACGTCACCTTCAGCAGAGGGCACAGAACCATCTGTGAGCCGCCACGGAACCGTCCTTGGCCGAGGGAACGGGAGCGGCTCTGGAGCTGAGGCGGGAGGAGTTCGCCCCGAAACTGCTGGAGCAGGATAGGGCAGCTGGAAATAAAAGTGAATTTTGTGATCAAAGGGAAAATAGAGACATCAGAGGCAAAGGAGATGGACAGGGGAAAGGAAAAGAAAGGGAAAGGGAAAGGGAAAGGGAAAGGGAAAGGGAAAGGGAAAGGGAAAGGGAAAGGGAAAGGGAAAGGGAAAGGGAAAGGGAAGGAAAGGGAAGGAAAAGGGAAGGAAAAGGGAAGGAAAAGGGAAGGAAAAGGGAAGGAAAAGGAAAGGAAAGGAAAGGAAAGGAAAGGAAAGGAAAGGAAAGGAAAGGAAAGGAAAGGAAAGGAAAGGAAAGGAAAGGAAAGGAAAGAAAAGAAAAGAAAAGAGAAAAAGAGTCTCTCTATTGAACCTAAGAATTATTCCTACTCGGCAGAAATTATTGATTTGTGGTGGAACTCTTCGGGCAGGAGGATGTAGTTGAAGGGGTTTGAAGACCCAGTTCTCGCTACATTTTGATGCTGTCTGGGTATTTAATGATTCACAGAGCCTTAAACTCCTGGCTTTAGTCTGTACTGTGAGAAACATAAAGATGTATTCTCTTCCCATGTTTGCAAGGGTTCAGGAATAAATGGGACACATCAACAATCAGAATTTATTCATATAATCTCCCTACCGTGTGTACTCAACTTCCTTTGGCATAGTTAAAAATAGAAATATTATATGCGGTAATTATTTTAACATTGTTATAAGTTATTGCAACAATTGTATCATTGTTCCAATTACTGTACACGTGGTTAAAAACTAATTTAGAGACAACAACAAAGAGAGATTGTCCAAACTGAAAAATAGGGATAGTTCTTTTTAATAATACGAAAACTTGATTCCAAAATAATTCCTGCAGGTGGTCTGTGAGCCAGGCAGAAACCGCTCAAGAGGAAGGGAAAGGCAGAGGTGACACAGAAAAGGTCCTGCTGAGGACACACAGCTCTGGTTTGGCCCGTGCAAGACCCAGAGACAAGCCACAGGGCAATGGTTCCAAATCACCTCCAGAAGGAATTTCTAAAAGCAAAGGATTGTTAAACATTGGAAAGAACTGCCCAGGGAAGTATGGAGTACCCATCCCTGGAGGTGTCCCAGAAATTCCTGGATGTGGCACTCAGTGCTCTGGGCTGGAGACAAGGTGGGGCTGGGCACAGCTTGGACTCCATGACCTTGGAGTTCTTTTCCAGCCTCAGTGATCCTGGGATTTTCACACTGGGAAAATGAGACTGCAGAGAGGTGTTTTGGGGATGTAGGAGGATGAGGGAGAGGATACCCAGGTTTGAATCTCAGTTATATCCCACTGCTGCCTGAAGTTCCATCTTCCCTGTGTTCCATGTTCTGTGCTGGCCAGGTGCAGCTCTGAGCTCGCACTCGGTGTCACTCAGCTCTCTGCACACCCCAGCCACACAAAACAAATCCTGCTCCTGCTGCACACCAAGGACACCTGGGACAAGTGTTCAGCCCAAAAGCACAAACAACGGTGCCTGGAGGGAGGAACAAGGAGGATGGGACTGCAGAACCTGGAGCTGGAATTGGGCAATGAGACCCCAATGTGCAAATGGAACAAAACTTATTAAAAAGTAAGATCTCGTGACCAGGCCGCCATTTTGTGACCATTTTGTGTCCATTTTGGTTCCACCTTGGGTGTAGCCCTGGCCAGGCTCTTGTCCTGCCCAAGGTGGATCCTAGAGGCCTTTTAATAAATATCTACTTTATTCTCTGGCTCTGCCCAGTCTCTGTTCCAGGTCAGCCTTCCCAAGGCATCACTACAAGCCCTTAAAAACCATTCCCATTTTCTTCGCGGCGAGCAAGACGTTCACAACTCCCTCCTCCCGCCCGGCATCTCCCCAGCCTTGGGGAGGAGAAGAGAAGCACCAAAGCCGTGCCATCCCCCCCTGGAGCTCTCACACGTGCCCAGAGCTGCCCAACACGTGTGCTCAGAGCTGCAGGGGCAGAATCCTCACCCCTGAGCTCGTCAGTCACGGCTCTGGCGGTGATCTCAGAGCTCCTGGAGCGGCTCAGACACCGCGGAACCGCTCGGAGCTGTCAGCACATTTCCAGCAGATTGATGGCTCCGAGGACCTCCAGTGTAGAGGGTAATGTTAAGGATCTGCAGTTACTCAGCTGAGGCTGAGATGAGGGATGTCTCCTTTCCAGGCCTGGTTATTGAATTTGAAAACCCTCATAGGTTTTGCTGTCACTGGCGTTGCTTGGAACGGACTATTATAGGAACGAGTTAAAAAGGAAAGACTGGGAGAAGAAGCTTAAAGGGAAACGAAGATGTATCTTTATGTTTCTCAGGTTAACGTAGCGACAAAAAGATAAAGTTTCGCTGTAAAGTTAAAAAAAAAAAAAAAATCATTGTGTTAGGTTCTGGTCCGTTAACAGCTTTTTTTACGGCCAAAACCTCCTTAGTGTAGAAGATCAGAGCCAAAACGTTTTTTTATATGAAAGTTTACCCTAAGCAGGAGCTCACCATGAACTGAAATGCAATTTCCATATTCTATTTCACTGATTTTACACTATTTCATAATGAACAGCCTTCAACAACAACAGGTTAAAAAAAAAAAAATAATAAAGCTAGAAAGCAGGCTGTAAATAAGTGCCAAGTCACAGAAACATTAAAAACCAAACCAATTTTAAAAAATCAAATTTTTTCTAACTTGTCACATTTGAAAGGAAAAGAACTATTGTTTATTATGTAATGACTCCTCATTTTCTGTAAAAAATCATTTCTATACCTGAAGTAAGATATAACATTAACCCTCTGCCTTCCCAATCCCACACATTCCTTTCACTTATGCACCTACAGCTCCTTGAACTGATCATGCTGCACATTTGGCCTTCATTGTTCAAGGTATCTTGGTGTAATGAGCACTTTGTGCAACTCAATGAGTATAAAATGTTGAAAAAAATCAGAATGGGAACTTACGAAAAATCTTGGAGAAATAAGTTTGATCCTTAAGTGGTGAAGCTGGCTGTACATCTGCAAGTTTGTGCAAAATGTGGTTCTAAAAAATAGTAATATCATCCTGAATATGCTTCTCTCAAACCTGGGACTGGTTTCTTTGCACCAGAAAAAAAATAAAAAATTGGTTAAATAGCAAATACATTTTTTATTGATTATCAGGAAGTAGCCACAATAGTCTGGTGTAGGTGGAAGAGAAATCTTCCGCCTAAAAAGAATTATTTGAAAAGTGCTGCTCCTTCTGAACTTTCCTCTGTGACAGAAAACCAAAAGTTGTCATCTCATTTTGATGCTTCTGACTGGGAGGTCCATGAGAAAAGTAGGATTTTGAGAATTCTGTTGGGAATTAAGTGCTTAAATTTCTCCTCCAGAAGTATTTTCCTTTGCAGAAGAAGGCTGCCCCTTTCCTCTTCCAGCTTCTTGGAGATATTTCATTTCTTCACCCTTTATCAAGCTTCCAGTACCTTCAATGAAAGCACCGGCAGGATTTTGGTAGTTCCAGCAGGGCACTAATTACCCACAAAATGGACTCGTAAATTCAGGGAGTGATTTATTGCTCTGGGATCCCTTTTTCCCACTCCAGCACTGCCTGGAGCACAACCCACTACTGCTTTCATCTGGTTTTTCAGCCACCCAAGACCCTTTGCAGAACCTCAACTTCTTCAGTGAACCACTGATATAAAACTTCCCCTATAAAACAAAAGGCAAAACTGCTCATGAGGATTTTTTTCCCCTTCTTTTCATCTGTCAATGAAATATTTAATGAATCAATCAATGGAAAGTCTCTAGGCAGGAGGGTTCTAAACTCACTGCCATAAGTAGGCATTTAATTTTGATTTACTGAGGTGGTTATTGCTTATTAATCAGATAACATTATGAAAGCTGAGTACGTGTGTGTCAGCTGTACATTAATTAGTTACTAAAGTAAGAGAAGCTAAAGAGCACCAGGAGCTGCTTCCATGTCCCCTGAATTAATTTAATTACAAGGAAAAAGTTCCAGAGCACATTCTTCCACATGGGCAACCATTCATATGAAAACAGATTGCAACAAATAGTGAAGCCATCAGAAAAAAAAAAAAAAAAAAAAACCACCAGCTTCTGGAAGTCACATAGGCAACAGATAAATGTTAAAACTTCACTGAAAAAAAAAAAAAAAAACTTCAAGTAATTTTTGTCAACAAATTTACCAAGTGTATGCAGGAGACTCCGATTTTTTTTTTTTAATTATCTATGCTGTGACTTAGGATTTTAGATCCAGTTTGGTTGTGGATCTGGACACCCCATGCTAAGGCTAGATTACATTACAAATTTCCCATTCCCAATAACTCTCATCATACCTCGATATATTTTCACTTTCTGTTTAAATATTTCCCTGAAATATTCAGTAGGCACAGCTCACGAGTGGAAAATCCCCAATTCTGTCAGTGCTTTGCTCTGCCAGGCACCCCACACTGCTCCTGCTGTAGGGAAATGTTCTGGGATTCATGGATTTATCTCCAGGGCTGAGAAGTGCCCTCCCTTGCCTCGTTTTCCCCACCGCTCTGCTTTATGTCCCCTCTCCAGCACGGGATGAAACAAACTTTCTAAATCTGATAATAGTTTTATAAATTTTGGAATTTTGGCTGTTGTGACAACATCATTTCTTGGAAAGCAAGCCCATATTTACGTTTAGCAGATTTAAACGATTTGCTGTGGCTGAATGTCGATCCCAAGGACTAACTCCAGTTATTTTCCTGGCGATATCCCAACGCAGCCAGGTAAGGAGGATGCCAGGTTTATGTTTGTCCTCCTCAGACACCTCCTGCCTGGCTGGGCCCTTTCCCAGTGCCAAAGCCAGCGCCTCTCCGTGTCCTGGGAACGTGAAAACAAGCAACAGCCCGTGTGGTGTGGTGACAAACACAGTTCAAAGTGCCATTATCACTCGTTCTCACGGTGATAATTAATCCCATCACCATTATCGTAATGAGAAACCACGTTCTGAAAATGCTGATTGAGAACCTCGGGTGTAACAGATACAGTCACTCACTGCCCTTTCAGCCTGAGGGATTCTTACATTTGCTGTTGATTAGCACAATTCCAAAGGATTTTATGCCCCAATCCAAACTTTTCTAGTGTTCTTATGTCTCACTTCGTGATTTCTTTAAATGTTCTGTTCTAGCATGAAGTGCCAGGATTGCACTTTTCTTCATTAATTTGTGATGGATCTTTAATCAAATTTTCTTTTTCCCTGATTTCTCTCCTCTCCCAGAGACGCGGTGACAAAGGGAGACAAAGAAATTGAGAGATATTGTCATGGTTTAAGCTCAGCCAGCAGCTAAACCCCACAGAGCCACCTGCTCCCTCCCTCCCTCTCCATGGGATGGGGAGGAGAACTGGAAAAACCTGTGGGTTAGACCAGATTAATAATTTAAATCAATTAGGATGATAATTTTATTATTAATAATAATTATGAAGAGGGAGATACGGAAAAAGGGAAGGGAAGGGAAGGGAAGGGAAGGGAAGGGAAGGGAAGGGAAGGGAAGGGAAGGGAAGGGAAGGGAAGGGAAGGGAAGGGAAGGGAAGGGAAGGGAAGGGAAGGGAAAGGGAAAGGGAAAGGGAAAGGGAAAGGGAAAGGGAAAAGGGGAGGGGAAAAGGGGAGGGGAAAAGGGGAGGGGAAAAGGGGAGGGGAAAAGGGGAGGGGAAAAGGGGAGGGGAAAAGGGGAGGGGAAAAGGGAGGGGAAAAGGGGAGGGAAAAGGGGAGGGGAAAAGGGGAGGGGAAAAGGGGAGGGGAAAAGGGGAGGGGAAAAGGGGAGGGGAAAAGGGGAGGGGAAAAGGGGAGGGGAAAAGGGGAGGGGAAAAGGGGAGGGGAAAAAATGGAAAAAAAGGGAAAAATGGGGAAAAAAAGAAAAGCAGGAAAAGGGGAAAAAAAGGGGGAAAAGAAAAAAGGGGAAAAGGGGGGGAAAAAAATGGAAAAGTGACATCTGAATTGCCATAATTTTATAAAAAAGAGGTGGCATTGGGAAGTGACCCCATGCAATGCCATGGACTGTCTCTTGATTCCAGACCTTCCCACCAGGCAGAACTCCAGCCCCTCCTGCAGCTGCTGAGCATCCCCTTACCACAGACACTCTTTTCAGATTTTCAGGCATTTTTATGAATGTCTTGAAGCTGATAAATAACCATGGACGCTCCTCTTCTGCAAGGCTGGCAAGGCAAATTTAAACTACATTAGATAAGCGTGGCATTTTTAGAGGCCTCAGATTCGTCTCCAGTTTTCAGCTCACCACTGGGCTGTGCAAACTTGAAATGAGGTCTGTGAAATCCAAACCTCCCTGTAAACGACCCAGGGAATCCTGAACTTCAAAAATATTCGTGAAATCTGTCCTGCACATACCGTATTTCCGTATTCTATAGATCTAGAGATATTAAATGAGCTGACACTGATGAAATTTAAGTCTTGCACTGTATACAAAGGTAAATTGGTTGATCAGAGGGGCTCCTCCCAGTGTTTTTATCTGTTCTGGATATATTAATTGGTTGTACACATATGCACAATCATTACAGGGCAAATTAAAAAGGGACACATAATAAGCTTAAGTCACCATAAATCATACAATAAACATCTGAATGAGAAAATTTAATAAACAATATGTTCCCACAGGAACTTCATCCCCCTCCATTAAATCCACAACCCCCTTAGGACTTGTTCTACTCTTCTCAATTCCTGACTACACATTATCTATTAAAAGAAGCAGGGAAAAAAAAAAAAAAAATAAACCAACAAAACAGCACAAGTCACTATGCCTGTATTTCTCTCTTTCTGTCCCATTTTGGTCCGGCAGTTTGTCTTCTGTGGCAAGAATTCCAGCCTGTGGCTATTTTGGATGGAAAATTTTATGCTCCTACATGAAAATTCCCTTAATTTTAAAAATATTTCTAATCTGCATCAACAAGTAACTCAGTGAATGGGTGAATGGGACATTCTCAGGGAAATGTCTCCTTGTAGATGGTTGCCTACCATGTAGATGGTGCCTTTTTAAGGGCAACAGCTTGGATTTGGGATTCCTGCATCCCGTATGAACAGGGATCATTCCCAACCAGCTTCTCCAAAAGTGACTGGTGCAGATATTGCAAAATGAAGTTTCTTTTTCTCCAAGTATTTTGTTGCAGCAAGTTCTGTCTTTGCTGGAAATAAACCACTTTTCCCAGCCCAAGATTCCCTAGTATCTGTTTTCCTTTGGAAAGAAGATGGATGCTCCTCTGGAGAACACAGTGGGATTTAGACCTTTTCCTTCACAGCACTCCAAAGTGACTTTGGACAAACCGCTGTTAATCCTACATTGCTCAGGTGTCAGAACTGATCCTATTTAACAATTTTGATAATTAATTTGACAGAGAATGTGACTACACCAATTATATTGTTTTTCCTGACATGAATTTGGAAGGCAGCGCCGACTCTGAGGAATTTCAGGCGACAGGTAAATGATATGATCTGGGGACTTCAATGACAGACATAGGGTAACATTTAGTAGTACAAAACTTCCAGTTCAGGATTTGGGGATGAATAGTTGGTATTTTTGAGGCTGTTTTTGGAAATGGAAGAAGAAGACAAGGATATCATGATATGCTGAATATAAGCCACTGATGCAACAGCCCTCGTGAGTACAAATGGTGGGTGCATCTTATGATGGGGAAGGAATTATATTCCCATTAAAAACAGGAGAATATTCCCACTATTCTACAAGCACCGTGTTGGGGTTGCCTTGTGCAGCAGACTGTTCACAGGCAGAAGAAAAATTCATCAAAATATAGAAAAAGGAAACTTGGGGAAAAGTCTCTCTTAAATGATGAGAAGGAAATAAATATATTTACTTAGGCCAGTAAAATAAAGGAAGACTTGGCTAAAACTAGTTTAAATGAGTAGGCAAAGTTGGTGCAACCATGAACTGGCTGCAGATAAACCCAGGCTGTTAAGACAAGATGTCTAAAGGACATCTTTAGGAAGGAGAAAGGTTTTCCTTTGGTAGTGGATGCAAACAAATTAAATTACAGTGGTCACTTAAAAAACCCAATCCCATTGTATACTTCCCTGGAAAAGCTGGGGAATTTTGTGGCCCTTGCTGTCATTGGAAATGAGATCCTGACATTGTTAAAGTTGCTCCAAAATCCCAAGTAGGACCAAAAGATAGGAGGGCTTGAGTGCACCAGATTTACTGGCAAACTCTCAACTGGATCTGTCAGCCAGGAGAGAGGTTTACATCCCACATGGATCCTCATAAAGTGCTATTCCACCACCTCATGTCTCTGTAAATAGAGATAAATATCTAGCTAATAAATATAGATAAGAAATATAGATAATAAATATATTATCTACATATAAGTACACATAATCACAGGTACCACATTCATGAGCCCATACATGGCACAGGCACACATGTGCTCTCTAAACAAGAATGGATCTCAAAGTGAGGTGTAAATGTAGGTTTGAGATTTGTATTATTATCACATTAAACAATAAATGTGTGTTAAAGAGCCTATTTTGCTATTTCCACTCGTTCTAAACACAGGGTGCAGCCTCCCCCCACATCCAGACAAACTGCAGAGACAATCCAGGCTCTTAAGTCACATTTTCTTATGCTAAAACCTTCCATCTTTTGCAAGTAACTCATCTGATTTCCGTGATCATAAAGAATTAGATAACACTAAATTATAACAACAGCAATCAGGGGCATGGGGAGCAAGAGGATCCTCGATTGCAGCCCATGCATCACTCAACAGCCCCACAGAAGAAGAGATTGAAAAGCACATCAATTCACATAACTTCCTCCCAGTGCCCATTGTCTTTTTCAGTTCCTAATGACACTGAAGTGTCTCCATGATTAAAATTTAAAGGTTTCCCAGTAACCAAGCAATTTGCCCAAAACTCCTTATCTAGCACTCACCACGAAGACTCTGATTTTAATATACCATTAATCAAGCTCCAGCCAAGTTTACTACTGATACTTTCAATTACAGAGGAACTAACTTCATTCTTCTCAGTGTGGCAGTGAGAGACCACTTCTCTGATTAGCCACAGACCCTAAAAACAGACGGATAACAGGGCTGGACGGGATGCACTTTCCTGAAGGAACTATTTGTTGGGAATTACGATTTAGTAAACAAAATTGGATCACTCTGCCGCAGGATAAACCTCAGCCAAATTTTGAGCCTTACTTACCCTAATTATAATAAAAGCCATGAGCTGACTTCAGGTTTTACAGTGTAACAATAACGTGGAGTTTGATGAAATGGAAGTTGACGCGACGGTGAATCGAGCCGGCGAGTTCCAAATATCCGCGGATTTCCCACCGTAAACATCCCCACAAATGCCCGTGGTGAGTGTTTAATTGAGGCACATGAATAGATCCACAATCTTCAATAGGACATCTCGTGCTCTAAGTGATGCACGTGCACTAGTGATTGCAGGATCAGTTATCAGAAAATGATCCCCGGTACAATTTATAAGAATTCCAACAGATTGCAAATAGCTATGATTTGTCACACAACATCTGGTCTCTTCTCTCCACAATCAAATGGACAAATGGAAATAACAATACAGGCTGTGAAATCGCAGCTTGGAAAGAACAATTAGAGGGAAAGGGACCCCTACCTTACCCTGCCGGAGTGATGGAATTTGCACGGGGCTGCCTGGCTCAGATAATGAAGAGTCGGTGCTCGTTTGAGCTCCAGTGTGATTGCCAAAAAAAAAAAACCACATTTAATTCTGAAGTTGCTTCCACAGCTGCAGTCAAAATTTCAGGCAAAATGGGATGGTCCTGTTACTGCCCCAAGAAAAATTTTACCTGTTCTGAAGAATCAACATCCTGTCAAGATGGGTGATGAGATGGACAAAATTGTAATGTTTTGTTTAAATATATCAGCATTATCGTTATTTATATATCCATATATTATTACTATTTTGACCATACATTTCTGGATGCAGCTGACCATTAATTCTATTTAATCCACCTAGAGAACTTTACAGCACACACCTTCAAAAACTGCAAGAACTGTCTCAGCAGTGAAATCATAGGGCTGGCTAACAATTAACTTGGCTGCAAATTAGGAATATCCATCACTAAACTCAGATTTGTGCAATACAATTTAAACTGAAAGGATATATGCAAAAATGTTGAGGAATAAAGTAAAAGAGAGTGTTTACAACAACAGCAACTGAGACAAATATCCATTGACAGTACCGCTCAGAGTCTCTGGACAGAACTGTCTGATGGTAAGTTTGATTATCTGGTAAAAAATCAGTTTGATATTTAAGAAAAGAGCAATGAAACATCTGAGTTTCCTGTCATACAAACCCTAAAGTTTGAGCTCTTATGTAGAAGTCTCTTTTTCTTAGAGAAGAGACATTTGTATGAGGTAACAGACTTCCTTTATGTTGATGCCCAAAGAAATGAAAGATTTGAGTGGGTTTTTTTTCAAATAATGAGTAAATCTGTTCTTTTTTGAGTGACCACAGCACTGACCTCCTCTCTGTAGAACATCAGCACACCTCTGCAAGAAGTGAAGTCAAGGCAACATCCACGCAAGAAACTTCTCTTTTTTTTGGTATTCGTCCAAAAGTTCCTAAATTTCTGCTGCTTACCCTTCTTTCAAGATTTTTTTTTTTTTTCCCCCAACAATAAATGGAATAGATAAGGCACACAAAAGAAAAATAAAACCACTAAGGTTGTCCCTGAAGCTCTTCTTTATCCCAAACACAGTAATACCTTTTTGGAATATTTACAATGTTAACCAATTCTTTTCTGTCAAGTAGCAATTTTTTGGCAGGTCCCTTTTGCATGATTCATGAAGGACCAGTAAAAGGCTAATTGTTCAAATTAATTTGCGTAAATGACTAAGCAAGAGATAACAAAATTACATCTGCACTTGTTTGGCAAAGATTCAATAGCAGTGGCCCTGTACTGCCAGCTGCTTCCAGACAACACTCTCGCAGAAATTAAAAGCTACAAATATTAATTAATACACTTTTTTGGTACGTTAATTTGCACTGAAAGGTTCCGGAGTACAAAACTGCTGAGAAGATGAACCATGATAATTAGAATTAATGGGATGGATGCGTGTTTTTTGCAGCTGAAGTTTTAAAAACCCATGAATGGAACTGGGAACTTGGAACTGACATTCTCATAAATCTCTATGATAATGCTGCTATTAGTATTTAGAAGGATTAAGCGCCGTGGCTCTGGTGTTATCCATCACATGACACGTTGTATCCCATCTGTCACCGCAGCGCCTGAGACATGAGCGCTGTCCTTGAGGAAGCCGCGTGAAAAGCTTTGGGAATTCAAGGAATAGCAGGATGGATGGCTCAACCCCCTGACTCTCCAGCAGGAATAACGGCCGGTGCTCTGTTCTTGTCAGCTCAGGACTTGAGCAAATACTCCGGCTGTGGTTAAGTTAAGTTAAGTTAAGCAGCCTGAATTGGAGATACATCAGCAACAGTCAAATGTCAGATTTTTATCGTTCACTCCTTCTTGTCGGTGTGAGTTGGACACCTCTGAATCTGGTTTTTATTGGGGTTCACCACATTAATTTGGTATTTTTTAGGGCAGCCAGCACCACTGGGGCTCCACTCAGGGCGCTGAAATAACAAATAATTTTCACATTAAATCACTAATTAGGTCCTTTACCTGCTTCACAATGTTGTCTGCGTATTTGCACAATGCAAATCTCCTTCTCCATGGAAATGCAGTTGTAAGAAAAACAAAATTTTAAATGCGTCCCGTCTTTAAATTTAGCCTGGAAAAATAACTTCAAATTTTATCTTAGGGCTTTCCAAACTTTTAAAAAATTATTTTATTTTACATCCTAAAAATACTTCACAGAGACCACACTGTCCATTTCAGTGATTACTTTTTCAATGCTAACAAAGGCTGTAAAGAAGGAAGTTTCAAGCTTTTAAAGGTAAGAAATTCTTAAATAGCACTTTTCCTTCTATTTTGAAGGATGCCTGTGCACACAGGCAATAGAATTGGTGACCAGGACCAGAAGAGGTGTCTGAGAATGGACAGAGGAGATTATCCTGGTAAGGAGGAGCTTCCTCACCCTTCCCAAAAAATCATTCCATGGCGTTCAAAGCCTCCCCAAAAAAGCCAACACTAAGGAAGATCTGATAGAGAGTAGGATGCAGAATATTTTCCCCTTGAGTATTTTGGTAGGAAAACCCTCAAAATTATGTGATCACAATTTATTAAAATTACTAGATCTTATTTTTGGTGGAATTCTTGGGGCTGCCTTGTGCAGGGCCAGGAGTTGGACTTCCATGGTCTTTAAGAATCCCTACCAACTCAGGATATTCTATGATTCTACTCATCCTTTTATCCCTTTATTCTGAATCATTGGATCATTCTGAATTATTGGATCATTTTCTTCTTTCACAAGAACTCTGCTTCTATTCTGCTTTTATTCACCTACATGGGCTTAAAAAAACAAACAAAAAAAAAAACCCACAAACAAACAAAACCACTTGTTATGCCCCTTCTCGGATGACATCATGTAATAAAATAAAAAACTCTCCTTGACCTCGACCTCAAGCGTATTGGGTTGTTACTTTTGTGCAGTCAGACTGCTCATGGTCTCACAGTTCATGAAAACTCAACCCAAATTTCTATTCCTTGGATCAATCAGAGACCATGGCAGCAAGGGTTGGTGCTCAGCTCCCCAAACCCAGATTTTCACAGCCCCATCCAGCAAAAAAAGCCTGGGGAACAGAAATTTTATTAATATTTCAGATCTTATATTTATAAAATAATAAAAATATATTATAGTTTATTAATTCATGTGAATTATAGAATATGTGAATATTTTTCCTCAATAATAGCATTACACTTATGCTCCAAAATATTTACCCAGGTTGACAGAAACCAATCAGCCTCAGAAATTAATACATTTTAATTAATAATATGAATTAGTATCATTTTCCTTTCTGTACTCTGAAGACACAACTGTCTACCCTTACACAGAGATGTGAGACAGAATTTCTTGGTGAGTCAGGGGTAAATACACAGAGAGGTTTTGAGCCAAGTTAAACCAGGAATTAAAGAGAAAACTGTATAAAGTTGTGAACCACAACCTCCAGACAAGCCAGAAGGAGAAAACAGGAACATGGAGAAAACAGGGCACAACACCAAGTCATTCCTGATCAATTAAATTGTTAAAAAGGAAAGAAAATCAGAGGAAAAAATAAATAGCAACAACAAAATTTTGCATTTCTGTAGCAGAAAATCAAAAGCACTTCATTGATACTTCTTTGGGTTACGATCCCAATATTCCCAGTGGGAAAACCACCACGACTACAGCCTGAAAAAAGCAACAGGAAGGGGAAAAACTTTGCCCAGAGCACAGGGAAACCCAGTTTCAGAGGGAGGCAGTGCCACTGGTGGACCCCAGTGCTGTCCAGGATGCTGGCCCAGAACGTTCCATTGGTGGCACCCACTGGGCAGGCAGGACCTGGGAACAGGGTCTTAATTCTCATTCCAGAACGTGGAATTTGTGGGATTGGAGAGCTTGCCAAAGATCGCCTGGAGCTATCAGGAGTTTGGTAGGCAGGGAATTCCTCTGAAATATGATTATCACCTCTCTGCTGCCCCATCAAAGCAAAGAGAAACTGTGGTGGCTGTTTGACACCAGATCTTCTAACGTGGACTTTGCTTTTTCTCTCTGTCTTTAATCAGCACACTGGACTTGCTGAGAGTTCCCAAACCACAGGATTTTGGTGTTTTTTGGTGTGTGACTTTTGTATTTTCCCTATATTATTCTGGCTATTTCTGGTGTATGATTTTGGCAAAACTTTCACCTTTTCTGCGCTGCTGTCACTTCTCCCTCACAGCCGCATCGTAAAACAAATTCCTGGCAATTCCTGACACTAAAATTCACGCTAAGAGTAACTTGAAGAACTTAATTATTAATTAAATGAACTTCCTTTAGGCTGTAATAATAGACCAGCATTACTAAAAAGAGTACTTAAATTTGCATTTATGGCCCTTTACTGAAGCCATTTGCTTCCCTGGAGACAATTCTTCTTTCTTCCCTCTCATCAGTCTCATGGCCCAGTACAGGGCATCAAACCTGTCATTATCAGTCTTGGTCTGATTGATCCAGAAGATTTGGGGAATATTTGGTGTTTCCAGGGATCTAACAGCAGTAAGTAGGCAGCTGTCACCCAAAATTAGAGATAATTTGTGCCACAGGGCAGGTAGGAAATAGGTTACAGTGGTCAGTGAGAATATACCAAACTACTCTCACACACACCCAGTGCTCACAAAGGCTCCTGGGATTCTGGAGAAGGTGGATAAATCCAATTTGTGGAGGAGGCTGGTGACCACCAGACATAAATAAAATAATAAAAATAAAAATACACAATAAACCACCCCCAAATGAGAAAATCCTGGGCACCAGTCTCGTTTCCTGGCAGTCTTTTGGTGACTCTCAGAAACAGCTCCTGGTGGCAAAGGAAGGGATGGTGCCAACACAACCTGAATTCCCATGTGGAAAACTCAGGGAGAAGGAAGCATTTTAGAAGTCCATTCAATTTTCCAATGGAAAATCTTTGCGGTGCCTCCACAAGAGCACCAAAGGAGCATGTGCAGGTTCCTTTAAGGACAATTTCCCCCTGGACATGGCAGTGAGCTCACCCAGGGATGGTTTTCTTTCTTCACATTCCTTCATTTTCCCTTTAGGAAGTCAAATTGCAACACAGAAGCTGAAAACATGAAACCACAGCCATGTCCCTCTCTTTCCTGCCACAGAGCAGAGCTTGTTCTCTGCTGCTTTACTGGGATTTTATGGGGAACACTGGTGACTCTTCAACACTCCCTGTTTGTTTTCCCTGTCCCTGAGCCACAGGTTATACATAAAACCTGAAGCAATTAACATTCATAACAAGAATAACACAGAGCATTTGCACAGAAAATCTGGGCTTGGGATCCAAGTGAAGGCTTAAATCATGGAATCCCAGAACAGTTTGGGTTGAAAGTTAAAGCCCATCCCATTCCACCCCCTGCCATGGGCAGGGACACCTTCCACTATCCCAGGTTCCTCCAGGCCCCATCCAACCTGGCCTTGGACACTCTCGGGGAACCTGCGGCAGGGATTCACCACTCTCTGAGTAAAGATGGAGTTTTCAAAGGGATAAAAGATGGTGTTCCATCTTGTTTTAGCACAAATGTCTCTGTACCAAATACGTTGCTCTTAATTTTTCAAAGAGAAACTCCACAATGCCCCTGAGCAATAAACGAACATTCCAGGCCAATGGTCCTAAACAAAATTTGCACGGGCGTTTCTGTTTGTGTGATTTTTCCCTCTGAATGTCCCTGCCGTGCTTGGAATATTTTGGTTGCTTCCACAAAGGAAAGAGGAGGAAAGCTGCAGGTAATGGAGTCCCGTGTTCCTCCGGGGAGCAGTTGTGCCGTGGGTGCCAGAGAGGCTGCCTTGATCTGAGCAGCTTACGCCGTATCAGCCCCATCCTGCAGGACCGTGTCAGGGGGTGGCGAGGAAGAAGTGATTTATATTTGTGCCTCAGACATCGTAATTCCCTCATGCACAGTTTTCAATGGAGAGAGACACCAAGAGCTTTAGAAATGTGTGGCTAATTATACATCTCATCAAATGCTCAACACTTAAACTCGTGATGAGCACAAAGCACTTGTCTGCTCCACCACCTATCCCCTTCCTGGGATGTCCTTTTTAATGGTCTCTTATGTAAAGAGAGTTGGCTGCTTAAATATTTGAAGCCTGCCAGTTTAAAAGATTTAAAGTATTTTTAAAATGCAGAATAGATTTGGGTTTTGTGCGCTCTTATCATTCAAGAAAAACCTTCGCTGATACTTTTTTTTAATTAAAAAAATCCCTTTGGGCTATGAATGCCAAGTTTTAGCCTGGAGGGAATTTTTATTGCAGATATAAACCCCTGGAAATCAGAGTATGTACACATCTACCACCGAGTCTGATAAACCCTTGACTGTGACACTGTTACTGAGGGCTGCTATAATATCTGATGACAAAACTGACAGATTACTTCTGATGAGAATGTGGAACCCTTTTTGTTTTTAACTTGACCCTGAAGACATGTCATAACATTTGTAATATCTGCAATAAAGTGTCAACTATACTGCTCTAAGACTGCTGGAGCTTGGAGTTAAGCATTCAGTTTAGTGCTCCTACAGCTTTCAATTTCAAATAAAAAAAGACTCTTAATTTCCTTTTGGACAGTCCAAGCCCAGTAGAACTGCACTAATTTGTCTTGGCAAATATGAAGCGGTAGCGGGGAAGACTACTGCTGGAAAGGAAATGCAGAGGAACAGAACGAAATAAAATAAACCTATCAATCGTCTCCACATAAATTGGGGATTTACAGTTCAGCAGGAACGATCTTAAGAAGGGATGGCAGTAAAAGGGCTGTCAGTGACCACCTCAGTGGCAGGGCTGGCTGGATTTCAGTCTAACATTTCACCGTGACCCTCCAGCTGCACAAGGTTCAAGTGTTTTAAGGCTGTTTCCAGAGGAATAAAAATGTCGGTGGTAGCTCCCATCCCATGTAGTCAGATGTGACGCTTTGGTTGTTCAGTTAGGGAGAGGGATCTCCTGGGTGGGTGCCTCCAGCTCCGTTATCTCCCATGATTTTGCCAGGTCTTGAACCGCGCTGGGACCAGAGCACCATCAGGGTTTGAAAAGACCCCTGAGATCCTAGAGCCTCATCATAAAGGATGGCCATAAAAAGCCTCATCATTCCATGGACACCCCATCTCCTCTTTGACTCAAAAACTGCATTTCTAAAGGTGCTCTGGAGCAGAGAAACCCCACTTCCCTGATAATCCGTGTCCCAAAATTAATAGCCTGATATAAAAGTAAGCACCAGGCACAGGGCTGTGAAAGACAATATTTTGCTGCCACTAACAAGGGCTGAATTCTTTGTCTAAACGTACAATATAGTCAAACTAAGCTTTATTTCCCAAGAGACGAGATACTTCGTTTATTTGTGTAACTTCCTCAGACTTTATATTCCTGTGTGTTTCAGGACTTCAGCAGTTGCCTTCCTGTAATATTTCAGCTTTTAAGCTGTTTTCTTGCCTCACTGAACTCACATAAGATACATCTGAAAGCTTTAGTACAAATTTACTTCGAATAAAGTCTTCAATTCATTTTCATGGCACCAAAAAGACAGCTTTAATAACTGCAATGACAAATAAACTGGAAATCATTCCAGGCCTTTTCACTTAACTGACAAGTAGAACGCTCTCATAATGAGCCGCAGGTTTTACGTTTTCTCTTTGACCATAATAGCTTCATTTAAGAGCGTCAGACCCTGACACTTCATCATTTATCTACATTATTTCTCATCTTCTTTCAAATAAATTATGGAATACTAGACTGAGCACATAAAAACAAAGTGACTTGTTATCTGTAAACAGCAAGATAAATTGTCCAGAAGTTCCTCATTTAGTTCCTTTTAAATTTAAGGGCAAGTTATTGGATGTACCTTTTTTTTTTTTCCTCCCCATCCCAATTTTTTGCATTTTTTTACAGCCATCTTATTCTGTTGCCAGTGGCCTTTGTGCAGCCATCCAAAGCCTGATGATAGCGCAAAAGGCATAAAATAATTCCATTATCCCAAGGTTGGACAGGGTAGTGCAGAAAAGAAAAAAAAATAAAAACACTGGGGGGAAAAAAAAAAAATCAAATAAACAACTTCCACAGATATTTCTCTCCATCTGCAAAACTCCTTGTCCATAATACGTCTTGTCACCCTGGCAAATGTGACACATCCAAAGTAATGAACAGCGGGGCTGTGACTGTCCTCGCCCTCAGAAGGAGCTGATATTTCCCGCCAGCCAAGCCCCCCTTCCCGCCTGGAATGCATTAATTCCTGGCTCCGAGCACTGCACAAAGCCCCGAGTTCACGTTTCCTTTATTCCCCAACCACGTTGTCCTGAACACCATTATCGACCTTGCTTTTGTGTTTTAATTAGCGGTGACAGACGAAATCAGGAGAGGTTCGGTTTAAGGACAAACCATGTGTCCCCAGCGCACCTCTCCCTGTGAAAAATCACGTTTTCCTGACATTTCCTTTCCTTTCCAGGGTGTGGAGACACCCCCAGAGCCCGGAGCCAAGTCCTCAACTGGAATTTGCCACACCAGTGGCAAACAGCCCTCAGCACATTTAACCCTGCCGGGGGGGTGGGATTTTTTGGGAGGACATTGGACCATTCCTGGTTTAGGGACAGGCAAACGAACACAGAGGATGTCTCCAGGAGAATTCTGATGGATAAATCCAACAGCCTCGGTTACAGCTGTTTTTAAGCCTTGTTTAAAAGCAAAGTGAAAACCAGAAAAGCAAAACATAGGAAGGCTTCACAGACTTGTCCCTTTTTTCACTTTGAAGGATTTCTTTAAAAAGTACAAAATTATGGTGTCAATGGATTCCCTGAGTATTCCTCATGCCGAGAAAGACTCTGTCACTCACCACTGCCCTTGGGAAGACAAGGAACTGGGAAGGGCATGAAAAGCTGCAAAGGACACCTCACCCAAGTGATGCAGCTCGTTGGACTTTGGGGTTTGGTGGCAATTTTAGACAAAGCTTTCACTGAGCTGTGCTGAGACAAGAGGACATTCCCTGGGGTAGAGCCAAGCTTTGGGTTGTACCCAAGCTTTGGGGACAAACTGGGCAGTGGAGTCACAAGGGTGATTAACAGATGAATAAATTCATTAACAGCTGAGTAATCCACGCATGAGTTCCACCAACCCCACAGAGCAGAAAAGCACCTCCACACTCCTGCCATTCCCACCATGGAGCCGTGGAATTCCAAGATTCCCAACCCCCACAGATACATTCAGGATCACAGAAAAAAAAAATGGCATGATCGGAGAAGGGTTTTCACAGGATTCCTCAGCACATTTAAAGTCATACCTTGACTTGTTTGATCTTCCAGGTAATTTTCCTTCCACGCTTTTCTTTTGCCTCTCCAAATCCTGGCACTGCGGGCACCCAGCCATCTTGCAATTCAATCATGTTCCCTGTGCAGAGCAGGCAATAATCAAATAAAGACAAAAATAAGAGTTTAAACCGAGGTTCCCATCAGCTGCAATTCCATATACATAACATTTTAATTATATCTCATCTCCAGTGTAATAGTTAGAGATGCCATTTGATACAGCTTTTTTTTTTATTATTTTATCTGAAAAATTAACTCTAACTAAATTAGCAAAAATAAAGTAGTAAAAGTTAATTGGGAATTATCTACTCCAAAATAACTCTTACTGGTAAATGCTTTGTGTGGTTATAAAAGGCTGATAAATATAATTGTATTTATGTAATGAGTATCATGTTTAATTTACTGTACTTGGTTGTTAGACAGCATTTTATGCAGGCCTCATAAGTGAGCTTCAGATTATTGCTTGTACTGCTTTTAAAATAAAACAACAAAAAAAAAATCCCCGTCAGATGCAGCAGCACACGGGAAACATCCAGATTTGAAACAAGGTGGTGATGAGTTGTCCAGAGAAATATTTGGGATGAGCTGCATCTGCCTGAGCTAAAAACCAGAGCCTTTAGGATGGGTTGTGCTCAGTGCCCTGACACAGCCCATGGTTTAAGGACTAGGATGATTTTTGAGAACCATGGCCAATTACAGCCCCATGCGCGACAAGAGGGTGATGCTTGCTCCTGGCACTGCTGGAAAAATGGGGAATTTCTCTTTTTTAAAACACTTCTTCTTCGGTTAATGTGATTTTGCTCAGATGTTTTTACATTCCAGAATGCACAAGTCAAGGCAGCTGTGTATTTTTTGTGTTTCTCGGTTTGCTCTGGTTCAGGAGCAGACTTGAGACTGTGCCACTTTTCTGTTGCTGTTATTAAAAATTATCCACAAAAAGCCTTGGCAAACCTGGAAAGTCTGGAAATCTGTACACACTCTGCTTTTTTGTACCATTTACATTGGAAATCTGTACCTACTCTGTGCTTTTTTGTACCATTTGCTTTGTAGAGCTTTACATAATCTGTGCTCTTTCATATTATTTAAAATAAAGAGAAATCTTAAAAAGAAGGTAGAATTTCTTTTTAATAATGTAAAGACTTAAAAAAAAAAACCCAAGACTACCAATCTCTGAAAAGTGAAATCCAGGCCCCGATGTCTATGGAGCAAATCAGCCCCAATCTTGATATTCTTAGTGACATCCTCAAAGAAGACAAAGAGACAAATATGTGCTGATTTTTGTCACAGTCTTAAGATTTTACCATTACTTTTTCTCATTTCTAAATAAATATCTTCGAATGTAAAGAGCTGGCAATACCCAGAGACCATGAAACCCTCTAGTTCCCATCATTGATGTGTGACACATGGAATGGATAAAGTTGCTTAATTGTTTGGGAGAAATATCACAGGAAACCACACTTTGCACTCTCCTCTTGGTCACCATTTACTGTGTTCTCTCTCTGGACAAATTTATGAAGTATCCTTGCAACATTAAAAAAAAACCCTCAAAAATTAGTAATATTAAAAAAATATTACTATTGAATGTTCAGATTTCCTTTTAAACCACTGCAGCTCAGGAGGCAGCTGAAAATCTGAGATTTTCATGCATTTACAGCACTGGGGCTAGAACACAAACTCTGCAAAATGAATACTGAAAATTCCAAAAGCACAAGTGGAGCTGGAAGATTTTAGGCAGAGAATCCAACCAAAGATCCTCTCTTTGGAGCAAAGTGATTGGCAGCAACTTGGCAGCAATGACTTTTTGACTCTGGAATACCAGAAAATCACCATATATTTTTAATTAAAGACAGAGAATATTTCTCTTCAACTCCCCCATATCTCCTCCAGCTTGGCCTGGTTTCTGTTATTTCTGTTCTGGATACATGGTTGCAAGATTTATTGTATCAGATTAAAAGTAAAGGCTATTAATGTCAGATTCCGTAGGGATTTTTCGTTAAGGCTTCTTGGTTTTACTTTATTTATAAATTATCATCTTGAGGCTTGTAAAAAGGGCTTTTCCCCCCTCTTATTCCAATGACATTGTAATTTATATTGCTGGTAGTTCCATAGGAGAATTCAATTAAGAATTACAATTTGTTTCCTTATAACAGCAGCTAAACAGGGGCCGTGTCTCTACACGCAGGCTATTAACAGATTTTACACAGTTAGAGTGCCAAAAAGACAAAACATTGCGCACCAAAAACCTTAAAAAAAAACAGTTAAGCCATTTAGTTTGGGTGGACACAAAAGTGATTTTACCCAGCCACCTACCCCAGAAGAAGAATCCTGAGCTGAGGTTTTTAACTGCCCTAGACGAAAGATAAAAAAAGTTCTCTTGAGTTCATCTCCCTCTGCTCTCATTTGAGGTGACCTGCTTGGATATTGGGAAGGAATTCTTCCCTGTGAGAGTGGCGAGGAGATGGAATAGAATTCCCAGAGAAGCTGTGGCTGCCCCGGGATCCCCGGAAGTGTCCAAGGCCAGGCTGGACAGGGCTTGGAGCAGCCTGGGATGGTGGGAGGTGTCCCTGCCCATGGCAGGGGTGGCACTGGATGAGCTTTAAGGTCCCTTCCAACCCAAACCATTCCACAATTCCATCATGTCTTAAGTCTTGTAATGTCATTCGCTCCAATTATTACTTTTCCTATAGCTTGGCTTCACCAACACTGCTTATGTCCCCTTGGCTTTCTGCATCAGCAACCCTGAGATACTTCACGGCATAAAATTACTATTTGACACCAAGAAAGAGGATAATAATTAACCAAAAGCAAAAATTCCAGGGACTAAAAGCACTCAAGAAAAAGGAAGCTCTTGCCCCAGCCAGTCCTGTCTTCCAGTTCAGTGCCCCAGCACGAGGCTGTAACATCACAGGTCCCAGCAAAGGCCGGCGAACACGGAGCAGCCACCAAGTGGGTCACAACTTCGGACACATCTGCTCCAGATGTTCGTGTTGCCTTGTGCATCGGCATTTTTTACAACAGCCTGCAGAAGTTTGCATTCCTTTCTCTACGGCAGGTCGGTTATCATTCTTATTATTTCCAGTGAAATTAATGCTTATTAAAGGCATTAGATGACAGCTGTAAAGATTGAGAGCCTTCATTTATTGCCAGAGAATTGATGCTACAACAGCAACAGCGGAGCAGGTTTTTTCTCGGTGCTGTGCACATCTGCACAGAATTCTGGAATCCTCCGTGTGGGAAGTTTTTATGGACATGGTTGGACCCCCCAGGGAGCCCTGGAAATGGTCACACCAATCCACGGCTTCCCTCAAGGATGGTGAGGGTGCAACCAAATGTTGTCTGACACAGAGGGCACAGAAAGGAACATCCTGATCACCCAACTCCTACAGGAAGCCCAGTGATTTAAGAGAAACTTATATTTTTATCAGGCTTTGAAGTCATTTGGAAACACAGCATTTTATAGAATCATGGAGTCATTTGGGTAGGAAAAGCCCTAGGAGATCATCGAGTCCAACTGTGACTGGTCCCCACCCTGTCCCCAGCCCAGAGCACTGAGTGCCACATCCAGGCATTCCTTGGACGCCTCCAGGGCTGGGGGCTTCCAGACCTCCCTGGGCAGCACATTCCTGTGCTTAACTTCCAGTGAAGAAATTCCTCCTGATGTCCCAGCTGGACCTCCCCTTGTGCACCTTGAGGTACGAATCCTCTTCTGTCACTTGCTGCCTGGGAGAAGAGTCCAACCCCCACCTTCCAACAACAAACGTTTGCAATAAAATTCACAAATCTGTTCTCACACACAGAAAAGATACTGATTTTTTCCTGTTTTGACACAGTCAAAGGTGCCTGAGACACCGGAATGAGGCAGTGAAAAATAGAGCCATTGAGGCACGATGAGCTCGGCAAGGTAAGTGAGCATCAGTTTCCTTTTCCCTTTTAAAGCTGTCACATTTCTCCTGCTGCCTGTGTTTTTAGCAGTGAAGGATCCCTGTGTTTCCCCGAGACAAAGGATGGGCTCGGAAGCTCTGTCTTCTGAAGTGATGAGTTAAAGAACACCGCAGGAGTACTTGCCAAATCATACCACCATTATTAATTCAGGCATGATGAAAGTGTTCATTTTAGCTATAATCATGTAATTCATCAAAATACTACTAGAGCATATCATTGGGAACTATTACACTGATAGAGCACCTTATTGCACCTTCCCCGAAAGCAGGAAATGTAGTTTTTGATGCTTATCTGCTGAAAAGCAATTCAGTTTGGGATTTTGGAAGCAATATCTTTTGGTACAATAAAAAAAAAAAAAAAAACAGGACATTTCAAACATATTTTCTTGTACTTGGATGATGTTGTTATTATGTTTGGGCATGATTATCTTCAACCATGAAGTTTAAAAATGGTGCAGCACTGAAATGTTGCATTTACCCGGCACCGAAAGAAGGGCTGGGTTATGAATATACAATATATGAAATTTAAATGTAGATTTTCGATCTGCCCACTTTTAAAATAACCTCAGAGGCCAGAATCTGGCTGCCACAAGAACCTTTCCAAATAGGGGGGGGGGGGGGGGGGGGGGGGGGGTTGGAGGTTTTTTTCAATGACAGACAATACTTGTAAAAAAACTGTATCCCGTGATAATTCTCAGGGTGTTCAAAGGAATAGGAATGACTTGGGCTCTGAGGGAATGGAGGATCCTGATCCCATCATGATTGCCCTCATGTTCTGTCTGACTCCTGCTTGCTGCACACTTCCCTGAGCAAGTTGGAATTAGAGGAAAAAAAATAAAATATGGAAAGAAATGTGAGTTCCAGCCAATTCCCTTCCCGGATCACCCGTGGGTGCCGCAGCTGTGCTGACTTGAGGCACCTCAGCAATTTCCAAGGAAAAAAAATTGTTAATTGTCCACGTCAGGAAAGCTCCACTATTGCAAACAGAAAAGCAAAAAGTTGTACCCATTCCCACTCCCAGACCAAATGAGAAAAAATCAGATGAATTCAGGTGAGACTCAGAAAGGGATGAGTTTGTGAGAGCTGTCACTGAGCTCAGAACCCCTTCTTCTCTCTCTGTCCTTTTCCACCCCCCAGCACAGATATCAACGAGAATTTGGGGGTTGGAGGTGCAGGAATGACCACACACAGGTACACACACCCCTGCAGCAGCACCTGGAGATGCCTGACGGGCCCCTCCTGCCCTACACAAAATTAGGTGCCAACCTCTCAAGGTTTAATCCATCATTATTTATCAAATATCTTTTAATCTACAGCAAAACCCTTAGCAAAGGAGCAATGTGGAAATTCACAACTACCAGCTCTTATAAACAAAACCCTCCCTTAGGGACTTCACATAATTTTCTGGATATTACCCCTGAACTTTTATTCTCGATACATCAAATCACAAATTTTTTTCCTACAGAAAAAAAAAAAAAATGGGATCTCAAGTCAGTTGCAAGAGGTAGAGATATGTAAAATCTCTCCAAAGATGATGATGAATACAGGTATTAATGTAATGAATGAGTATTTAAGATAATTCTAGTATTATTAGAATATCAATTAGGCCTCTATATCTGGGTAATCAGGACCATAGTTACACATCCAACCCCTATTTTTCCTCCTGGTGTGGGGATTTTGATTTGCCTTTCAGTACTTAAATCTGCTTCTACACTAAATGGATGAGTATTTTAACTCCAATACAGCAGGGAATATGAACTTGGAGGTCTTTTCCATCACTTTAATAATTCCACTGGCCCACAGTGTCCAGGTCTCCTCCACAGAACCCTCAGAATTATTTCATTTATTACAAATTTTTATGAAGCAGCCCAGTTTTACATGTGTTTATATTAAAGCCGAAGAAACAATAAATTATTGTTGGAAGCAATGCTTTATGTTGAATATTAAAGTAAGCTAATAACATTTACTATTCTATTCAGTAATTATTTGAGAGTAATTAGAAGCTAATAGCTACCAGTTTATAGCTATTAAGTGTCTTCAGCACTCCAGCTTGGCTTTTTATGTGATCCTTTTATTTATTTTCATTGTAATTGTCTCTGCAGATGCCTCAATGCAAACACAACCCCCTTCTCCTCCAATCCTTAAAGAACTCAAAATCCTGGGAAATTAGTTGGCCACAGGAAAAAAAAAAAAAATTTCCCCTTCAGGAAGCTCTTTCAATTCTCCAGCTGCAAAAGTGATTCAATTTAAGGATATGACTAATTATATGAAGCGATTTACTGGGATGAGCAGGAGTGTAAGGTACATCCACACACACCTGGCTCCTCCAGGATTTTTTGTCTCATGGAAAAAAGGACTAAAGCTTCTTTTGTCCCATTTTCCAGTAAGAAATGGATGTTCCATTGCTGGAGCAATCCCACACCGGGAGGATGAAACAATTTCACAGCAACGCGGATGCAAAATGAGGTTTCTACACAATTCCCTTTGAGCGAGTTCCTTAACGCTGCAGTGGATCCAAGATTTTCCACAGCTCAGGGAGCTGTTGTCCACATGCTGGAGTGGCACACCTGAGCTTGGGACAGAGCTCAGGTCACCCGGGGTGACCCTCAGCCTGCCACAGCTCCACAGACACGTCCATGAGGTACGAGCTTGGCAGCAAAAAAATTTCATAATGAATGAATAATCAATTATTTCATAATAAAAAAATCTTTACGTGTCAAACAGCAAAATTCCTATGGAGCAAGATATAAAGGCAGGCCTAAATTAATTACACGTGGAATCAGAGAGTGGGTTGGGATGGAAGGGACCTTGAATCTCATCCCATCCCACCCCTGCCATGGGCAGGGACAACTCCCACCACCCTCGGCTGCTCCAAGCCCTATCCAGCCCGGCCTGGGACATTTCCAGGGATCAAGGGGCAGCCACAGCTTCTCTGGGAATTCCATTCCAGCCAGGAATTCCATCCCAATCTCCCACCCATCCCTGCCCTCTGGCACTGGAAGCCATTCCCTGTGTCCTGTCCCTCCAGCCCTTGTCCCCAGTCCCTCTCCAGCTCTCCTGGAGCCCCTCAGGCCCTGTCAGGGGCTCTGAGCTCTGCCTGGATCCTTCCCTTCTCCAGGAGAACATTCCCAGCTCTCCCTGGCTCCAGAGCAGTTCTAGCCCTCAGAGATTCTCCATGGCCCTCTGTGGATTCAGTCCAGCAGTTCCATGTTCTTTTTCCGGGGTGCCAGGGTGGAACACTGCTCCAGGTGGGGCCTCTGAGTGGACCAGGCTCCTAATCCAAAGTGTCCTACTCTGCACACCTCTTACAAGTTGAATCAAACCCTAAAACTTAAGGATTTGGCGCCAGCTGCCCTATATTTTTAACCAGAAAATTTTAATTCAACTCAAGGAAAACTTCAAGGGGGGGGGGAAAAAAAAAAAAAACAAACAAAAAAAAAAAAAAAAAAAAAAAAAAAAAAAAAAAAAAAAAAAACACCACCACACACAGCAGAAAAAGCTGAAGCAATGACATTCACAGAACCAAGAGAAAAGCCAACATTCACCTCCAAAAATCTGTTTTGCTGCACTGAACCCTTGGAGGGAAAAACTCTGCTGTGCTTCCAAAGCTTCTCCGCGTCTGTATCTGGGAAAGGAGCCCCAGAAAACAGAGCGCCCTCAGTCATCAGAAAGTTCTCTGGAAAAACAGCGCAAATTATGAAAAATAATCCAATAAGGTGCGACAAGAGTGACCCCAAAGCATCACTGCACTGAGGGGGGACAGCAGCTTGGCCTCACCTTCCTCATGCTGGAACCCAGCAGCAAAGTGACAGGAATAACCATGGATTTATTTCACTCCTGAACTTTTTTCACTGAGCTACATTTTGCTGTAAAATAAGCTCACTTGTGGTATTTTGGTTTTTTTTTAAAAAAATCATTATCTAAGCTCATAAGTAATATTTCTGAAAGAAGAGACTGGTAGATATAACAAAATAATGATGAAAATCTCATTTGCTTAATAAAATTCTTTTGATTTTAAATCAAAACTGATCTCCATCCATTTGAACTTTAACTACCTTATTTTGTCTTGCATTTCAGACAACACACAGAAAATGCAATTTGTCATCATAAACGTATTATTATTTAATCATGTGAAACTTTTGGTTTATCTTGAGAAAATATTTATGGTAGTTTTAATACACAGGATCCATTCTTGACAGAAATGATGAAACAGATTTATCACCCTTGACAAATTATATTGCAAAACGTTCCTCTCCTGACTGCTTACAACAAGAATATTAACACCACACACAACTGGAAAACCACCTGTGATCCTCGTATTTTTTAACCTCAAATCCCCTTTCACGGACACTCCACAGCACTTGGAATGTGAGTCACTTGTAAGAGTAATTCTATGAGTGACTGAAACCTGTAGCCCTTTAAATCAAACTAAGCAGTGTTTTATTAAAGTGCCCAGCAAATCAATCTAAATCCAAGGATAATAAAGCCCTAATCAGGTGGTAGCAAAAATAATAGGTTGTCATGCATGAGGAAAAATAGGCAATCATGGAATGTTTTCTTTAATTAGGTTGTGTAAAGTGGAAGGACTGAGTAGGAACTGGCAAGACATTCATCATGAGCAAGGTGGGAAATTATTGAGATTACTGAGGAAGGAGAATTGAGTGTGAAATGCTAAGATTTGACCGGACAGAAAATTAAAACTGGTTTGCTGCTCGTGTCACTTGCTCTTGGCAACTCCTTGGCAGGTATGGCTTTTCCAAGGAGTGGGAATCCAGAGACTTCCACAGTTTAAAGACCCCAAATGACTCCTTCTAACTTTTAGTGGTATTAAAGTGTGAAGGTTCTGCCTGTGCCTCCCAGAGACATGGAGTGGAAATTCATCTCCAAGGAGTTTTAGATGGAAAAATCATGTGGATTCAATGGTTACTCCAAATTAAAGAGGTTACTCTTCCTTATCCCAAGTCATCCGGACATTGTCACGTATTGAAGCCACTTTAAAAATCACAAACACCATGAAAGAGATCATTTAGGCAGGTAATGGATTTCCCTAAGTTAAGGAAAACATCTTAGTCCATTAAATAGTTATTATCATTTTTGTTATTACAAAATTGTTTCTGAGCCATCCAGTGCTGAATTCACAACCGTCATGCATAAAAATATCAACAGCATCAAGGCAAGATTATAAATATCCTGAATATATATATATATATATATATATATATATCTCCTGGAGCCTTTTAGAGACTTCCTAATTAGAGAATTTACAATGCACTTTAATTTAGGCAGTATTTTTAATACCTGTCCTAAGCTTTAGGCAGCATAGGACGCACAGAACTCCTGACTTCTTCCCGGCTGTGACAACTTTTCAGTACCACCAAGACATGGGGTCTCTGTCTTCTCTCCCATTTCAATAAGAAAATTATCATTTTGAAATTCCATATTTATAAATTTTATCAAAACAGGTTTGGATTTCTTGATTATTGGCTTATGAGGGAGAGAGACCTTGACTCTTGCTGTTCCTTTCTCTCACCATTATGTTTAGTGGTGTTTTCCATAATACAAACACAGAGGAAATTCCTAAACATCTTTAATTCTGATCTTACCAACAAAAGCTGCCTCCTCCTGAAATTACTACAAGAACAGAAATCATTTTAAACTTAAGCTGACTTAAAACCCTTTTTTTTTTGGCAGAGTTTCTGTTTCATGAAAATTGCATCACTGTCTAGGACCTCCAAACATTTTGCTCAACTGAGATCTCACTATTTCCTTGTAAAAACTGCAGCTGAGGGGTATCCACAAATGAATTAAACTCCACAGATTTTCTTGGAATGGTGGAAACTTTTCAGTAAAAGGCAACAGAGATGTTCTCAGTTTTGAGCCAGTAACTCCAGAAAAACAAACATGGGAGCAGGGCAGGAACTGACAAATCAAAATCTGTTATTATTGTCAGATTTTGTATGCAAAGTTTGTTCAGAGAAAGCCTTCAGGAAAATAACTGAATTTGAGCTTAAAACTTGGGCTTGTTCCTCTCCGAACGAGTGTTCTCTGTTTTTTCACAGGAGCACTAAAATGGTGGGATAATTGACAGGCGGAGCTGTTCTCCCTTCTCTGTTATTTTAAGAGTAAATAAAAACGCTTCATAGAGGAATTTTCACATCAAAAAGAAGTTCCAAGATCATTTTCTCCTTATTAACCAGCCTGACCTCAGGACTGGCACTGAGGATTTTCCTGGGCGGCTGCTCGGCTGGGCGAGGATGTGAGGGACCGCCCGGTTCGGGATCACGGAACCGCGGAACCGTTAAGGCTGGAAGAGACCTCCAGGATCATCAAGTCCAAGCCATGGCCACCTCCAGCCCGCCCCTCCCGCAGAACAGGGCTACAAATCACTTGTCACCAACTTTGATCTACCTTGTTTCAGGTGGTTTCCCCCCCCAGCTCTGTCTATTATTTCTGCCAAGAGACCCGTGAAAATTAACTACAGCCCCCATCCCTGCTCGAGTGACCCGGCGCTCCATCATCCCAGGGCGTAATGGCAATAAATCATTTCAACTTTAATCTATTGTTATTGATGAACGTACAATTATTTGTCATCTAATATGCTGAAAATGATGACCAAAGAAATAGATCAACTTTTTTTTCCTTCCCCCAAGTACGGCATTGATGGATTGTATCCCTAAACTGTTATTACACTTATAATGTACTCCTCTGCTATGACAGCACAGCTAGTTTTTTAATCATTCCATAGTAATCAACTTAAGACAACACAGCAAGACTCATAACTCATGTTCTTTTCATTTTTGGCAGTGATGGGAAATGAAAATGTTTTTATTCTTTTGAAATAATTCTTACCTGACTAGGCTGAAGATTGCTTTAAAATTGTAAATAAATGGTTGTTTATTGAGCTGGAACTGAAAAGTGACACATTAAAATGCCCGTTTCTGAAGAAAAAATAATAATTTAGGCCTGAGTGGAGCTAGAGTTGGTTAAAGAAATACTTTGTTTTTCTTTTAACTGGTTCAGTGCTATCTAAAATCTCGCTTACTTGTTAAGTGATATAAGCAAGGCTCTAATTTTCCTATTTAGGAGCAGAGTTAGTCTGCAACCACAGACTGGCTCAGAAAAGAAATCTCAGGGTCCATTTTCCAAAACTTCCATTGAAAATCTGTGGGCTTGGGAGCCACTTTGCACTTTCAGTAACAACCCAGAGGTAGGGCACAATCTAGAAATTGTCATCAACTTAAGTCTGGCCAGTTGACTGGAACTTGTAAAAATCTCCTGGAAGAGGAAAACTTCAGTCATTCCTCCAGGAATTGTAAGGATGGAAAGATCAGATGCTGCTTTCTAGGAGTTACCCTGCTTCTGCAAAATGTACGCAATGTAGAAGAGGAGAAAACACTTCAGGAAACCCTTGATTTAGAAAAAAAAAAATGTTCTGCCAAAATCTGGTGTTGCAAGCCCACCAAAAAACCTACACTAATAACAACAAAAAAGTTTAAAATAAAGCAATGATGACTCTGATCTGATGGGTTCATATATAATTATATATATATATAAAAAATTATATATATACATAATTGTATATGTATATATAAATATATTTTTATATATATAAATAAATAAATAAATATAAAAGATGGGATTGGTCCCATTAAATGAACTACTGGGAACTTTTTTAACTACTTTATTGCCCAACAGCTTTTGCACAGCTCACAGCTTTCCCTCACTTCCCATTTATCTCCATATATTTCTATCTATTTCTGTGGCATTTTTCAAGCTGTTTGCAGTGTCGTTTCCTTTTCTGAGCAAAATCCAACCTCCTTCCTTGCTTCTGCTGTGGCCCCAAGGTTTGTCCCACCCCACTTGGGCACTGGTGGCTGCTGGTTTGGGGATGCCCTGGCCCTCCCTGGGCTCCCAGGGTTGCCCTCCACAGCCACACGTTTGTAGGGCTTGTTTTACAAAGCAGGAATTTGACAATGAAATCTGACATTGCTTTTGCCTTGAAATCCCTTTACTCTTAGGGCTTTTTCCCCATGGCCGCTTAGGAACAAATGAAACAATATCCAAATTTTCCTCACAACTGTTTCTTCACTCATCAAGAGGTGGTTTGTTTGGTTTTTTTTTCATTGCCACAAACACAACTTCAGTAAAAGATGTGGAAACAATGGATAGGGCTGAATGCTCAGAAAGGACACTCCATGGATGAAGCAGCAGGGACCCAAAAGCTCTTCAGGTCCCACCTCACCACGGGCAGGGGCACCTTCCACCAGACCTGGCTGCTCCAGCCTTGCCTTGAGCCCTTGCCAAGGCCTCCCCACACACAGCCGACAATTTCTTCCCAATATCTGATCTAAACCCACCCTCCTGCAGCTTAAAGCTGTTCCCCCTGTGTCCTGTCCCTCCAGCCCTTGTCCCCAGTCCCTCTCCAGCTCTCCTGGAGCCCCTTCAGGGACTGGAATGGGCTCTGAGCTCTCCCTGGAGCCTTCTTTTTAACACCTAAGAAAAGTACTGCCCCACAAAATGAACCCTCGCTCCATCCCCGAATAGCTCATAAAGGAAATTTTGCCAGGACCAATCCTCCAAAGAAACCAAGATTAAAGCAATGCTCTGACCGTGAGTGCTCCTTTATAGCCCTTTAAAAAATGTTAACCTTCCCAAGTTCCCTGCCTGGGTACCAGAGCTGCTCCGCACCCAGCTGGAAAAGAAATGGGAGTGAAAATGACGCTGTAAGTCATGAGAAATGCGGATTCCCAGCTTCACCAAGGCTCCACAAATCACCCCCAGGTCAGAGAGGTCTGCTCTGGCTTGGATCCTGATCCATCCCCACTTGGTGCTGGCTGCAGTGGGCCCCATCTCTCACCCAAAGAGCTGGGGACAAGCAAAGAAATGGCTCCAAAAACAGCCTAAATCCCTCTGGCTCTGGAACACAGGAAATCCAGCAGTGGAGAGCTTGTCTGCCATCCTAAAAGATCTGTAATTACCACATAACCCCCCCAGAAAGCCTCCTTTGACATGCCTACTCTTTCAAAAGTTGTTAAAATCGGTGAAGTTTTGTTCTGATAATCAGCCCACAATATATGGTAAAGCCACAGCATGCAATGTGATTTTTAGAAATGAGAGAAGGGATTTGGGGCAAGCACAGGAATGTTGTTCAAAATCACTGTGTGCCCTGCCTCCATCAGGAACTCACACATTCCAGAGTATACATTAATCCTGAAGATGGGATGAGGTGCAGAGGAAGAACTGGGTTGGCAGGGTTTGATTTTTTTTTTTAGTTCTGCAAAAGGTCAAGACCTTTTAAAATGATTTTATGGGGAAAGAAGAGCAATACTTGCCGTGCACACAGGAGAACTTCAGGCAGCAAGTCCAAGCTCTGGAGTGACTCCAGGCCTGTGCTGAGGCACACAGGGATCAGCTCTCTCCATGAGGGAATTGGGAATGATGGAGGAGAAATTCATTCCTGTTCAACAGCTTTTCAACAATCCTTTTGTTGAACAAACATGGCCTGACTTCTGTACAGTCCTGTGATATAAAACACATCTTTCTAGAATGAGGAACATTTTCTCTTCCTTACAAGCTTTAATTCCCTGCCCATTTTGGTTGGATTTCCCACCCCTCACTTGTTGCAAATGCCCGCAGCAATTTTCATCACATCACCTCTAGTGCCCAGCACAAAACATTTCTTTATCAATGCACAGCACTGAGGCAGCAGAGATCCACTCCACAACTCCTTATCAACAAGAATAACCAATTCTGGAATATAAATTATTACATCTGCACCAAAAGCACACAGTACTCAACTCCAGAAATCTGCTTTCGGTTACTAAACGTGGGAAAAAGCATCAATCACGCCCGTTCTAATGGGAAATTATAACAAATAATTAATGGGGACTGTTACACTTAAAACAACAACAAAAAGACCCAGCAAACAACACCTAAAGTGCTGCCTGTTCAGCCACCTGACACACTAAGCTCTATTTGCTTTTCCACTGGATTTACTTAGGGAATTATGGACGTTGCTAACTTGCTCGGATCCCCTCGCCTTCAGCCATCATTATCAGTTATCTTTAGGGGTAATTATTTTTCTTAAAATCATGACCCATTTGATATCTTAAAAACAGCAGCATTAATTTTCATTTGTCATGGAGCAGGGTATAAATTGGCTAAATGATAATAGCATTCTTCTTGAGTAATCAGTTCTACATGATTAACCTAAATATTGCCAAAATATTGTTTACCATTCATTTGTATCCGAGGCAGAGGAGAGCCACGATCCACGAGCTAGAAGCAGGATTAATTTAGGTTCTGATCTGTACTAAAACTTGCCAAAATAATGCATAATCATCTGATTGGATATTTGTCCTGACAAAACAGTTTCGTTTGGGGAGCTCCTCATCACATGACGCCCAGAAGCATCACTGCTTTCTCGTGCTTGCAGTATACACCACAGAAAATCGAATATGGGTTTGGGGTTGCATTTGTGTGTTTTATGTGCTCCTAACTTTTCCCACTTCCTCATTTTATTTCCTCGCTGCGGGAGGATAAAGTCGATGGTCTTTACCACCATCTAGTGGATTTAGTGACTTACAACAAGCCACGGTTGTATTAAAAAAAAATAAATTCAATCTGTAATATATACGGAATTTATCCATTTTATGGTGAATATTACATTGATTCTCACACTTTGTGCATTCCTGTGTATTGCGGCTTCTAATACAACACTCTGTAAAAATGGACAAAAATCTTGAATCGGTGAATCTGTGACTCATCGATACAAGCAATAGAACAGGAAAAAAATTACTTCAATGGGAGATTTCAATGGGATATTAGGGGAAATTCCTTCATGGAAAGGGGTGTCCAGCCCTGGCAGTGCAGTAGTGGAGTCTCCGATTCCCAGAGGGATTTAAAAGCCCTGTGGATGTGACACTTGGGGATGTGGGTCAGTGGTGGCCTTGGCAGTGCTGGGAATGGTTGGACTTGATGGTCTAAAAGGGTTTTTCCAACCCAACCCATTCCCTGATTCCATATTCTCCTTTTTAAATGCCTGGTCACTTTTTTCCCCTCAAGCAGCAAAGCCATCTGCACCCAAACCACACCTTTGAATGACAATTTTTTCCCCCATCTTGTCAAAATGGATTCTAACCCACCCCAAAGAAGACTTTTCAAGTGGACGCTGCTGCCCATTTCCTGGAGGGGGAAAAGAGGAGGGAGATTTCCATGCTGGATTCAGTGGGAAAGGTCTGGGTGTTCTTTGTGCTGCAGGATCCAGATATGATTTTTGAGACAGGATTTTTGGGTTATATTTCTTTATCTGTGTATTGGAGAAAATACCTTCATTATATAAGGAAATCCCCTCCATGGTGGAAAAAGTAGAAAAGGTTTGACTGATTTAATCATATTTTAAAATAAAGAATAATTGTTTGGAGGTTCTATAAGCCTGTTTTTCTTTCTCCACATGCAGCAGGATGAACCTAAATGGATTCCTGTGCTTTCCATGACACCACAAAATACGGACCAATATTTTATCCCTGAAGAACCAAGTGTTCCGGGGACTTTTCAGATTTCTTCCCTCAGGAATGGGATGGGCAGCACCACCTGCACTTCCCTCTCACAACACCAGCACTTTGTGATTGCTGACAGGTCAAAAATGCACCTCTAAAACCAAATTAACTCAAGATTTGCTTCCAGCCTTCTTCCAGAGTGCTCCAAGTCTCATCCAACCAGGCCTTGGACACTTTCAGGGATGGAACCGTCTCCACCTTTCTGGAATTTTTTTGCCAGTGTTTCACTGTAAAAACTTCTTCATATCTAACCTAAACCAACCCTCTTTTAACATGAAATGCTGAACTACCAGCAGTCTCTTTCCCAACTACCCAGGTTTTTTTTTTTTTTTTTCCAAATTCTGGCCTTTAAAAAAAAAATAAAATAAAAGAAGGGAATAAATAAAATTAAAATTAAGCAAAAACCCTGAAGCAGCTTCTCTCATTGATACCCAGCAGAGGACTGTGTCCTTCCTGGAGGGACCTCCTCGGATTTTGCACCTGATTAAGTCCTAACTCAGGGTTAGAGTCACGCTCGCGGTGACTCAGTGCTCTGGTTGACTGCCTGACAATCTCCACAGGGTAGAGTGCAATTTGCTTGTGTGCCCCAATTAGCACTGCTAATTGGGGCACAAAATCTGTGTAAAGTTTTTTTTTTTAGCCCATCCACCATTCTGGGAATGGCAAGTGGGCACTGAAACAGGACGAGGCTGATCTGGCCTGCCCGTCAAACATGTCACGGAGAGTGGGGAAAGTTAAAGGGTTTGGAGAGTCATGGAATTCCTGGATGGTTTGGGCTTGCAGGGGCTTCAAAAATTCATCTTTCCATCACCTGCCATGAGCAGGAACCACTTCCACTATCCCAGGGTGCTCCAAACCTGACCTTGGACACTTCCAGGGATCCAGGGGCAGCCACAGCTGCTCTGGGCACCCTGTGCCAGGGCCTCAACACCCTCCCAGCCAGGAATTCCTTCCTAAAATCCAACCTAAATCTACTTTTTTTTTCATCTAAAATCCATAGCATGGTGATAAAGGCAGAACTTTTCTGATACTATCAAGTTTCACAAGTTTTTCTTCAACTGATCCGGAAGTATTTTTGATGAAAGCGCGCAGGGGATCGCAGAGGATTATATACAATTATTTCAGCTGTGTGTCAGACTCCACAGGTACCGAGTGATACAGTAACTATTTTAACATCAATATTCTGCTATTTGCACACAGAAACGGCCCTTCAGATGCCGTTAGCATGCATTAACATCTGGTTTTAACCCAGACTTTTAAGTTTGCTTGTGTACAATCAGGCAGAAAAACCTTTGCACACACACAAAAATCAGCTCGCTAAAGATCAAGCGATACTCGCTGCATCCTGGTTGTGGCTGATGCTCCGAACAGAATCCCAGATTGGAATATAAACATTTATCAATTCAAAGAGGATATGCAAAAGAAGCAAACTAGAAAATGAGATGCTTTTTGCTTTTCTATGATGCCATCTGATAACACTGTAAAAGAATTATTGCACACTCCTCCAGCTAACACACTCCCCATTGCAGAAGTGCAAACTGAGTTTATTGTGATCTATTATAATAATAAAAGAACAATTATCTCTTCCCCAGAAACTTCAAGCCTAAATCACCTCATGTGCTTAATTCAGGATGCTGTGAAAAAAAATCACAATATTTAGAAAGGACCCTGTGCCATTGTTCCAGTCAGAATCTGAAGGGTACAAAACCAGGACGTTGATGACTTGGACTTGTTATCTGTGGGTGTTATTTCAGGGTGAATGAAACACCACAAGGAAAAACACTTTAACTATGGAAAGTTTGTGAACACTCTGCTCCAAAGTCTCCATCCCAACTGGACAAGATGGGACATGGAGAAGGAGTTGGTCCTGAGAGCTCAGCTTTAAAAACCTCCACTGTTGTACTTTCCATGGGCTTTTCACTTTAAAATAAAAAAATAATATATATATAAAGATATAAGAAATATCTTTATATATAAATATATTAAATCAACTAAAAATCTAAATTAAATAAAATTATCTGCTTTTATGGCTCTATCCTAAATTACAAAAAGAAAAAAATAAATTGCCCTTATTTTATTGGGACTTTAATTGTTTGTACTGTTACTCTTAAAATAATTAAACTCACAAGTATTCCAAGGTGCCAGGGGAACAAAAGTTGAGCCAGAACACACAGCCAAATAATTTTTAAAATCCCACTTTCCAGGTGGCACCTCTGGAGCACTTGTCCAATGCACCGGGTCCTGCCTGTGCCCAAGTGGAGAAGGCATTTCCTCTCTGAATTCTCACTCCTGGAAAAAGCTGACTCCAGGGTGGGTGTGGAGGCCCCTGGCCCTTCAGCTGAGCCAAAGTCTCTTTGCCGTGAATTTGGAAATAAAAGAGCGACTCCACATCGTCCCCTGAGCAGAAAGATCCATCTTTAGCAGGAGTCCAGCAGGATCTGTCCCGTTTCAACCCCTCACAAACACAGCCGAGTGCTCCTGGAGCAGCTCAACAACAGGGTGAAAACAAACACAGGCAAAGTCACCAGCAAAGATAAACAGAAGCCGCTGCTTTGGCCCCAGTAGATCTCCATGGTTTCCCCTGGATCACACCTGGAGCTCCAGGTTTGTGACACCGACGTTGTCACCCGCCCCTTTGGCACCCAGAATTCCACAATGACATTTTTGGGTGGATTATTCCCACATCTTAGCCAGTAAAACAATTCCCTTTCTCCAATCCACATTGCTGCTGCAACCCTTGTGTCACTTATTGCAGAGGGATAAAAGGGGCCCTCAGCTCCAATTCCTGAGTCAGGATTCACTTCCCAACCATCCCAGGGAGTGCCCAGAGGTCACTTTGGTCCAGAGACACAAGGAAGTCTCCAAGGAGCCATCCAGAGAGGTTTCACTGCCAGGATGCAAAAACTTGTCTCATTTTGCCTCCCAAACAAATTGCTCCAAGGCCCATGCAACCTGGCCTTGAACACTTCCAGCCAAAACTGGAATTCTGAACTGAACTTCAGAACTGAAATTCATATTCTGAAATAAATTTTTAAATTTCTATTGAGAGTGATTTTTTTCAGTAAAACAAATTTTCAACCGTTCTTTTTCTCCCCACCATAGGAAGATAAAAATTCAAAATGGCTGGAGCATGATATGAAGGAAAGCCCAAAGAGGAAGGAGCTGCAGGAACTAAGGAAAAACTTTTGGAACAGTAATTAGTATGGAAATAATCTTCACCCACCCTGTGGGAAGCCTGACATATGTTAAGGTCAGGCTTGTGCTAACTCAGAAAATCTTTTCTAAGCTGAATCCTGAAAGGAGGATGATTTAAATTAATAGGTACAAATACCCTCAAGCTCCAGTGACTGCAATCAGAGGCAGAGGCCAGGGGAGAAGAAAGAAGATTGGCCAAGACATGGTTTGACCTGACAGCATCCTCTTGATGTGTGATTTTGGGGTTGTCCAGTGCGGGAGTTGGACTTGGTGATCCTCGTGGGTCACTTCCGACCCACAACGTTCTTTGAGGAGGACGAAGAAAGGATGTTCCATGAAAATGCAATTTATGGGCACAGAGATGGAGATGAGGAGCTGTAAAATCAGTATTTCTACACCAGATATTCCTGCTGCAGGGTATTTGGGAAGAACACAGAGGAGTTTCAGGGATCACACCCTCGCAGCGGGCTGGCAATGGCCCCTCTCCAAACCGACCTCCAGCCAGCACCACCGAGGGCACAGACAATCCCAACGGACCTGCACAGGTCAGTCTGTCCCCTGATGACTCCAGCCCAACCCCGTGTTCTTCCTGGGAATGACAAACCCTCTCTGCCTTCGACACAAACCAGGATTCCCCACGCAAATCACATGGGCAAAAATATACTCAACATGACAGAGCTAATCAATGACAGCGCCGTGCGGACAGATGAACAGCACTTCGGTGGAGCAGCCCTCGTCAGGGGAAACTCTGGGCCACAAATAATTCATCTCCCCTTTATTAAATAATTAGATATTAACAGAGAACCACTGATTAGGCTGCACTGCTATGATAGTGTGTATTTTCTCTCTTGACTTTGTCACCGAGGTCACCAAGCCACCCAAAGCCAAGCAGGAGAGAGGGAGACAGTGCATGGGCATGGCTGGAGAGAGAAGCCTTTCATTAACCTCCCTGATCCCCCATAATTTCACGTGTCAGCAGCTAATCAGCCACTCACTGACATCATCAGGGGACAGGGAGAAAAGATGTCCCGAGGGACAGATCACTTCTCACAGGAGAAAATCTACACTTGCACGGGGAGCGTGAGCGGGTTTTGCAGATAAATAAAGTGGGTTTGCATTATAATCACGGCTTCAATTTATGTTCATGCTGCTGGCAACAAAGATTTGTATCCAGCATGATGGAGACCGTAGTTAAAGGAGACAGTCCTTGATAGTCCAACCCTTTCAGACTTTGTCTCGTATTTTGTCACTTTTAAAACACAAGAAAATCATCTCCTTTCTCTATTAATGCCACTGGTTTGCCAGACAGAAGAGGAAATACAAGAGATGCCGCATTTTAATCATTCTGCATTTCCTTAATACTTTTTTCCTGAAAGACTTTGTAAATCTAATCAGCACAGCACTTAATTCATCTACAGCCAGCAGAAAGCCTCCTCTTAAGACGGATGGAGATGTGTCTTTAGCAGTGCTACCAAAAGGGCAGGGACACAGGGGGGTCACCAGGGCACAGCAGAGGATGCTGTGGGGTTGTACACCTGAATTTCCAGGATTACCTGGGATCCACAGGGATAACAGATGGACACATGGAGCCTGTGCCCTTCAAAAGTATTCCAAATGTGCTGAGGGAGAAGGGAACACCCTGCTGAGCATCCCTGGCTCTGATCAGCATCAGTGGCAGCTTGTCTGTCTGTGTGTGTGTCCAGCCTGGATGGGATTTAATGGGATCCCACGGGGGTTGCAGGGGTGTTTCCAGCACAAGATGCAGCAGGAAGTGCTGCACAGCTCGGTAACATCGATAGAAGGCACCTGCCAACAAGGAAGAGGAAGAAGAAGGGACTGAGGTTCCTCACACCCCAAAAACCAACCTTGAAACCTGCACCACCTCCCATGAGGATATATTTTATATTTGGAAATAAGCATCCTGCCAGGACGGTCTTTCCACGCTCCAGGCATCAACTTAACAAAACCCACCCACTGGGTTGGACTCAATCCTAAAGGTCTTTTCCATCCCAAACGATGCCATGATCCATTTGGAAACCCGGACAATACTCTCTCACACACTTCCCACAGTCCCTTCTTACAGCACCCTCAAGTCCAGCTCAGCACCATGGTGCACAAACACTAGGAGACAAACCTAAAATAATCTAAAATATCTATCCTTTGGTCATCGTGATCTCATGGATTCATGGATTTTACAGCTGCACCTGATTTTTCAGGATGCTGGAGCTCCTAAATCCTTAATGACTCCAAGTTAGCTGATGCCCACATTTTCTGTCTCGCACTGACCATCCAGGAGGAGAAATGCCATGTCCCCATATGGAAAAATGTCCTCTTCCCCAATTATTGCATTATAAATTTATAATTAACACATCACCATCAACAGTCTCAATAAAGACTTTCGAAATAACCAGGTTAGTTTGGATGTGGGAGACTGACTTGTACCCAAAAGAGTGTCCAAAATTTAATCAAAATATTGCCTAATAATGGTTTAAATGCAGAAGAAATTCAACCTGAAGTCCCTCAAAATGGAAAAAAAAAAAAAAAAAAAAAAAAAAAAAAAAAAAAAAGATATTTCTGCCCTGTACTGGCAAAGAACTTTGAAGAGATATAAAAAATATATCATGGTATGGGGAAAAAAATATGGAAAAATAATTTTGTAATGTGGGGAATACTACTGTTGAATTTTATTTGGAATTGGCTTTTTTTTTTTTTCTTTTCCCTGCTGGAATAGATGCTGCCCTTCCAGCAAGCAGATCTTGCAGAGTAGATTTCTGTTTATTTTCCTGAGTTTTGGAGAATTATGAGCTAAAAAATAGCTCATAGAAGGACATACCTTAATTGTACTCAATTGCTTAATAGTAATAAACCAATGACAGCCCAAATCACTGAATTAAGTCACTTTACAAGCACACTCAGGTGATAACATGAAACATACAGTAGTGGAAAATGTTATTTTTGTAAAGAGGCATGCTTCTTTTTTTTATTCTAATTATGTATTTCCAAATATACAGATATGTAAATAAATCTATTCAAAACTCCATTTTTATTAGCACCTCTTCTCATAGCACGGACAGATTCTGCACCTACTCATGTTTCTCACCAAACAGTCCTAACCTGGAATCAAAAATGTTGGGATTCCACAATTTCTCCTTGGAACCTTCATTCCAGTAATTTTGTTGGACACAAATATTGGAATTGCTGGGGAACTGTGCCGAAATCTCTCTGTCCTAGCTCAGATCGTGAGGATGTGTATTGTAACACAAAGCAATTAACAGCAGAGCCAGAAAATTGCCAGTAAGGGTCAGCTGCCACCAACACATTCAAACCACGCCAAAATCAAAGGTGAAATAGATTTTTCCTAATATGGAGAATATTTCCTCTTTAATTTTGAATGGTTTTGTGAAGCAGAACATCACTAAGTGAGAAATTTTTACGTCTCTCCCATGCTTTTCATTTTCTAATGTGTTCATTTCTTCATTTCTAAATCCAACTATGCTGCAAAATTCAAATTTGGAAAAAAACAAATAAACAAAAAGTTGTATTTCTTTAGGTTTTTTTTTCTTCAGCATGGTATTGATTTATCTTATCCTAGATCTAATCTCTACTTATATGGGGTTTTTTTCCTCATATCTAATTCTCCTACAAGGTCCTCTTACAAACAAAAAGCTGAATTTAGCCCAGTTTTACTTCAATTAAACAGGTTCATAATTGAGAATAAGGATTTTTGAACTCAGGACCAAATAACCCCATTTTTTTCTGCATGATGTGGGTATCATCTTTAGGCACAAGAATAATGTTAAATGATCACATCCTTAAACAAAACGTACACAAAAAGAGAAATGAGCAATAAATAAAGTCTAAACCCAAGGTGAAAACAGGATTTTCCAAGGGTCATCTTTGCCACGGGTCCATGGAAACGAATTTGCCAAATGCAGCCCAAGGTTCCCCAAAGTTCTGGGGCTGCCATGGGGTAGGAAATTCAGCAAGTTTATCTACAAGCAATATCTAAATCCTCAGCATATGCAGAAGCTGCGTCTGACACAGCCTCATTATACAGTTTGCTCTTCAGTTTGTAAGTTTCACACCTAAAAATATGCACTTTCAGGTACTAAATGTTAAGTATCTTCATTCCCACCTACCCCAGCGTTACCAAAATCTATTTTTTTTTTTTTTGCTGTTATCCACCTACCCTGAAGTTACCAAAAAGCTCTTTTTTTTTTTTGCTGTTAGTGCTCTGAAGAGGGTACAGCCCACCTTCTAATTTTAATTTTCTGGAAGAATCCCCGGAAAGGCATGGAAATTGTTTCTTTCAAGACAACTGAGCGCTTTTGTTTGGCTTTAAAACCAAAGTGTGTGTTTCAATAACTCCTGAATGTCAGCGCATCTCTGATTCCCAAAATACGTGGTTTAGGGAGGGATATGGAGCCTGTTCCGACTCTGGGATAATTCCAGCATTAATTTTCACCTCTAATTGTTTCCTCCTCAAACAGCCCCACAGAGAGGGACTCCCAGCCCGTCATTGCACATAACTTATCACAGCATTAAATTTGCCTAAATTGTGCTCCAGTGCTGCCACGCTGCTGACCCCTCAGTCTGTAAACAAATACATTTGTTCTCAGTATATTTATGTTTTGTCTTCTAAATGGTGAGAAAATGAGCCCGGAATCTTCATATTGTAATTGTATCATCAAAGCCTGTTGAGAATACGATAAAGTAACCAGAAGTTAAATTATCAATAAGAGTCATTTATTTTGCATTTTTATTTTAAAGAATACTTATGAGAATTGTGATAAATTAGCAGTGACAAACTACTTCTTGCAGGCTGATTTTGTGTGGAGAGTTTAATTAAACATTGCAGCTGTTTATCTCTATGGTGATTAAATTTTCATATGTAAATTACATGTATTAAGATCAAGATACTTATGTAAATGTCACTTGCCTTAATGTTTTGTGTTACTGTTATTAACATCTCACCATCAGCTTGTAATCTTCTTGTATTGCATTACGCCGCCGCGCACTACATGACTAAAATAAGTAGATTTATATCTTAATAACAAACAAGTTTTTAAAAAGAACATCTCGCTATGTAATTGAGATGTAGATTAAAAAAAAAAAAACAAAAAAACACTAAAAAAAAAAAGAACTGTCGAGGGTGAACTGCTGGAAATTTGAGAACTTCATTGGCTCGAGCTGTGTTTGTGGATGTGGCACTTGGGGGCGTTGGGTCAGGGATGTGCTCGAGGGCCTTGGAGAGGCTCTCCAAGCTGAACAATTCCATGGGTGCCTCCCATCTGTCTGCACACAATATTTGAACTGGGGAGCAGCATTTTTACACACAGGGGCCAAGAGCAACGCCCAGGGGCAATTGTACTGCTTTCAGAGTGGGGGGAACAGGATAATTTCACTGCACCTACCTGAGAACAAAAACTTAAGCTGGACATCTAAAATCCCACTCAGGATAACTCTCCCATCTGCTTAGAGCAGCTGGGGGCATCATGTTTTATTCTGTGTTGTCCCCACCAACTAAAAAGCAGAATTCTATTGAAAGTCTGAAATGAACACTTTCTAAACAACAACAAACGAGATTTATACTTCAAGCAGAGCAGAAAGCTCAAGATCCACCCACATCAATTTCCAACAACCAAAAGAAACCCCTGAGAGGTCACAAATATTTCTTTAGCAATAGAACTTTAAAGTCCTGGATCTTGCAGTGAACCAAAAGAAGAAAATTACTGAGATTTGCCATTTATTACATTTTCTACCTATTTTTCCTACTCTTGCTGGACCCTGATGAGTTTCATTCTTATTCCCTTTGATGATAAAGGTTAACTACAACTTGGAGTGAAGATACCGAGGAAGATCTGCCACCTGATCTTAGTTATAATACAGAGAGAAATTCTTAATACACAAAGTTCCAACTCTAACGCAAGAAAGACTTTTCATTATGCCAGTCATGCTTGGAGCCTTCCGACAGGCAGACACTCATTGACAGCAGGAAATCAAATTCATCGTTTGCAAAAACAAATTAAGAGCCCAAATTGCAGTAGGCAACACACAGAAAATGAGATAAAACCGCTCGGGATTAATTTCTTCTGAGGAATCCATAGGTTCTGTGTGATTCCAGAGTTTGCCCTGGCTGCTGTGATGGGCAGGAGGAAAGGGAAAGATCCCTGGGTGGTGAGGGCTTCATTTTCCCCCACTGCCATCCAGAGGCACATGGCGCTGTCAAAGGAGGGCACATTATCCCCAGGATCTACTCCAAAGCACTGAAAAGCTTTGAAGATGCCCTAAATTTAGACTGGATTTGAGGAAAAATTTTTTGACTGAAAGAGTGATAAAGTAGTGGAATCATCTGCCGGGGGAGGTGGTGGAGTCACCATCCCTGGATGTGTTTAAAAAAAGATTGGATGTGGCACTTGACGCCATGATCTAGTTGAGGTGTTAGGGTTGGGTTGGACTCAATGATCTTGAAGATCTCTTCCAACCTTGTGACCCTGTGAAATAACTGTGGATGTTCTGGTGGGCAAATGGAAGCTGAGGCTCAGGAGGAGTTCAGTAGCTCGCTCCCAGTGCAATGTGCTTTGAAGGCAGCGCAGTGAGCACAAGGAATTAGCAGTTAATTTAACGGGCACTATCCCTCCGTGCCAAAAATTCCATCTGATAGGAGCCTGACTTTGTACCCTCAGGGTGTCACAAAGACATCTCTCCCAGCGGATGCAATCCCTAAATCCACTCCGAGTTCCCTTTTTATTTTAGAGTCTTCAATTACACCCCAAGCACACTTTGGGGATTAAATCCATTTCCCTACAGAATTTTCTATTTCCAAATTTAAAATAAACAATATCTGTCCTTTAAATCCACTCCCAAGTTAAACTGCTAGAAAAGTGTTTTGTGGGTTTTTTTTTTTCCTTTTCCCAGCACCAGATTTCAGGTCTTAGACTGTCCTAAAGTCCTCATCCATGGTTTAGGTGCTCCCACACACCCCAGCTCTGTTATGCCTCTAGCACATTATTTCTGCCTTCATTTGTTCTGCTGAAAAGATGAGAGCAACACTTTGGATACTACCAACATTCCACTAAGGAACGTGATGGATTCTCGAAAGTCAGCTGTTCTAGAAGGAATTGGAGCTGAGTTCCACTCACTCTACTCTGAGGAGGCACAAGAACAATCTACCCTGAGGACCACTTAAAATTTACCTTCGAAATTTCTTTTTCAAGTTAAAAGTTTTGTCTTTTTTTTTTTCTTTTTTTCCCCCATGAAAAAAAGTCTGTGTTCACAACTGTTCCTTTCCATGGAAACACTGTTGTGGCAGAAGAATAAATCTTTCCAACTTTCATAGGTAGCAACAACATCAACTAATTGAAAACTGGAAATCACAACATGTTGGGTTTTCTCTCCTGCACAGAGCACATCTTTGATGGGAAACTCCAACCTGCAGAACTTCCCCAGCTGAAATGCGGCAGAATTTTTTGCAGCTGCAGAAAGACCTAATCCAGACACGGAAAACTGGTTCGGAATGCCATCTCCAATGTGGGAGAAGCCCCTGAGGATGCCAAGGGGAAAGACAAAAATCACAAAGTCATTTCACAGATCCTTCACCAGCAGCTCCATACTCCAATGTATTTCTTGGACACTGAAGTGGCTTTCAGTTGAGTGAAGGATTTGTCCCTGCACCCGTCCATGGATTCGTTTTCTATCTCTGTGTTTGCAGCAGTTGAGGCTGGAGGGTCCTGGTTTATCACCATTACAACCATGGCATGAAAAATGGAGTGTGAGACAAGAGGAGCAGGCTAATTGTGAGGGATAAAGCTCCTGCTACTCCACACAAATCTCACTCGTCATCCCCAGTTGAGGAGAAAGGGTGAAATATTGTGTATGGGGGGTTTGGAAATGACTGCATTATCCTAAAGATTGCCTGGATCTCTCCACAGCTCTTAAACATGGGCAGATCGTGATGAAATCCACCACGAGGCATTTTTCTGCAACAAGAAAACCTACTCCTGCTATTTAAGTTTAGTTTGCCATAAAACTTCCTCTATTCACTGGCTGACTGTCTACAGAAAATAATAACCCAGAGTAATGATCATAGCCAGGATAGTTGGCAGCAGGTCCACCACAATTACCAGAAGTTAATTAGAATTATTAAAATAACAAACACGAGGCCACTGATACTATACATCTATATTTAATAATGGAACTCAATGGCGCATCTGACTCGTGAATTACATTTATTATTGTAAAGGCTTTTCTTTCTTACCAAATTAAATATTGATGGATTATCCTCTCCAAATCAGTTGGTGGACTGAATTCTATTTATACAGATCCTAAAAAATTAAGCTTTAGAGCAGAACTATAAAGAGTCTCTTGTCTCCCCGAACAGTAAAATAACTCGCAGCTCATTTTTGCTTGTTGCTGCCCTCTCCACGGTGTTCTGTTTGGAAAATGAAATTCCAGACTTAAAACCAATTTGCCAGACAATTTCATCGAACACGGTTTCACCTCCTGTTGCTGATTTAATCCAAATTTATTTAAGGCCACGCTTGTAAGAAATTTCAAGTTCAAGTTGTCAACATCTTTGCACCCACGTGAACCCTAATAATTTTAACATGCACAGCCTCCACAGTTTTAATTTTCAAGGGCATTTCAACACCTCTCTGCTCTCTGACATGCTCGGCTGTGCCCCTCCTGCCTCCTTCCTTCACACCACGATTATTTTAATCAGACAACTCGGAACAGATTGAACACGTGTTTACTCCACTCCAGCATGTGCACAGTGTTGTAAAGAGCCTGGCTTTATTTTTAGATCCTAGAAGTGAATTATGCAGCACATGGGATCAGGAGAGAATTTTTAAGCTTCTACATTGGGGGATTTGAGGAGGAATCGCTGACACACATCACGCTGCCTTACACAGGCAAGCATTGTCAGGGCCATGCATCATCATATTTTTTAACCAAAAATATTTAACCATTCATTTTTTTAACCAAATCAACCCCTTTTCAGACCACTGTTCTCAGTCATTTGGCAAAAGGCAAGTATTGTCTTAATTGCAATAATTGAAAATACATGGAGCTCCCTGAGCTCCTCCGAAAGTTTTTTTTTTTGAGGTACGAGAAAAAGTTTAATTCTTCTTTCCATAACCAGCTACCTTGGTCATTAGCCTTCCTCCATCCTTTATGTATGAAAGAAAACCACATAAGGAATTTAAAGTTTGATATGCAAAAATACAAATGTTATCTATTCAACACCAAAAATTACCAACCAGGTACTGTACTTGCATCCACTCTCCCTTCAATTACATACTGTGGGTTCAAATGACTCCAAGTAATTAAGGAAAAGGAATTATAAGGTTCAAGAGAACCCTTAAAAATGCTGAGAGATCTTCAGGCTATAAACTGCTTTTCCAAACTTCACAGGAACAAAAAGGATGAAGACATAGGAAATGCAGCTCCACTAAAATAACTAAAATAAAGATATACACTTCCTATAAAAGAAACTGTCTCCAGATAATTTTCATTGTGAGTAAAACCCTTCCAACCCAAAATATCCCTGGATTCCAGAAAAGTTTAAAATTAATAGAGGAAGGAAAGAGCAAGAGGGAAGAGCTTTGCCTGCAGCTGGAACTTGAACTAGATTTTGGTGTCAAATATTGTGGGACCAATCCATTGAAGGAGGTGGTAGAGCAAAACACACCAAAGAGCTGAGCTTCCAGAAAAAAGGTTCTGCATAAATTCTGGGGGAAACACATGAGAGTCTGGGAAACAGCTTGCTGTGAGAATAAGTTAGAGACTCTCAGTCTTAAAATAAAAGTTCAATAACTTGCCACAGTGTGAAAGCTCTAATAAAGATCAGCCTTCCAACAGCAGCTCTCCAAAACGAGCCCCACACAGCAGATCCAACAGGACTCCAGCCCACCAGGAACACATCTTGGCTTTTTCCTCACTCCTCCAGCAGCAACACAAGGCTGTGGAGACTCCCACACTCACTCCTCGACCACCCCAGCACTGCCTCCCTTCCAGTCTGCTCCACGGTGTTTCCCAGAATATCTGGGGATTTTCCTTAATTAAATTATTTCACACCATATTATCTCTGGTTAACACGAAACCAAGCTTTACTAATTTGATCTCCACACGTCTGGCACCATTTGCTCAGGCTCTGTCACCACCTCTGAACGTAGCCTGAGTTTGACCTCTTGGGCCAGTCCTAAACCTTTCACAGGACCCTCGATTGTCCCAAGCCAAGGGTTGAACAAAACCCAGCATTAGGACTTCAAAAGCATCCAGCTGAATTGTAGATTGATTAGATCATCATTATTTTTTCATAAATCAGGATAATTTCTCAAGGAAGTTTGTCCTCCAAGTGAGGCACGGGAAAAGAAGCAAATTTGGAACTTCATTATCCTCTTTTTCCCCCTCTTTCATGCTCACACCATTCCTCTCTTTGTTTCAAAACATCACCATTGTAGGTGAACAGCTTTTTTTTATTTTCATTATTGTGAAAACATCTTTTTTAGCCATTCCATGATCATTTTTTCCCATTTTACTGCTGTGTGTGGTGAACCCCATGCCCTGAAAGGAATGAGAACGTGCACATCCAACATGGGATTCCTCGAACATGGAGAACAATCCAATTCGTTCAACTTTTCCCCAGAGCAGTACACCTGGATTCCCTCCCTCTGACTTTTAAAATCTCCCATTTGTAAATTTTCAAGTGTTGATGTCAGGTTTGTTGGTTAGGGAGAGAGGGAACAGCCTCAAGCTTTGCTAGGGGAAGTTAAGGAATAGATATGAGGAAAATGTCTTCCCTCAACGAGTTGTCCAGCCCTGCCGGAGTGCTGGAGTCCTCGTCCCTGGGGGGATTTCAAAGCCATGTGGATGTGGCACTTGGAGACAGGGATGGCCTGGGATGGTTGGACTCAATGGTCTGAGAGGGCTTTTCCAACATGAATTGGAAAACTGGGATTCTGTGATCATCACTCCCTAAGGATGCTAAACCCAATGTCATTGTTTTTACTTTTCTCCAGTCCAAATACCCACTCTGCATTTCCATGAGAGCCGCTCCCTGTCGGAAAACAATTAAACGGTACTTGAAACTTGCCCAGACCCTGAGACATCACATTTTGAACAGCTGAGAAGTTTTAGAAGTTGGATCCCTCACTAAAACCTACACAGTGAGTTCTGTGAGCACCCAAAATAACAAATCACTGAAACTTTGAGGTGGGGGTGTCATTTTGAAAGCTGGTTTCCACTGCTGGGGCTGAGTCAAAGGGAGCCTTGTCACCGACTCCAAAGTTCCTGTGAAGTCAGCCCTTTGTGCCCCAGCTCCCGAATCAAAATTCCACCCAGCAGAAGTGTGAAAATATTTTCAGCGTATTTATTAGCACCTCCTCTCGCTCAGAAGGCAAACAGAACGACGAGATTTCAGGAGGGTGAAAGACAGAATATTAGCCCCCTGTGCTGCCAGTGCTCCCAAATTTCTGCCAATTCTTGTCACTCCCGACCCCGGGCGGCCTCACGTGATTTTATTTAATCAGCCCATTCCCAAATTCTTAGGAAAAAAAAAAAAACAACAAATGAAGTTAAATAACAAATAGCATAAATATTTTAATAGGCCTTCACATTACCAACTGCCAGACCAGCTGTCTAAACCGCAAGAGTTTCGGTGGCTTTTTTTTTTCTTTTTAATATATTTTAGCTTTTTTTTTTTACAAAGCAGAAACACATACGTCTGCACCTCCAAAGGCATCTGTCTCGGGAGTGATCCCTGGCCCTGGGCACCACGGCACAGACACTCCTCACGGACACTTGGAGGGTGCTGGGTCCCATCTCTGCAGCCTCTCCACGCTCCCATGGCAAGTGGAAAGAGGACAAAGCCAGTTCTGAGCTCAGCGTTAAAAGCTGAATAATGCTCAGTAGAAAAAAAGATTCATAATAGTTCCAATATCATGTATTTATCATCAGGCAAGGAAAAGCAGGTTTGTTTGCGGTTCCCTACTTGTGGAAAACCTGGTTTTCCACAGCCATGCTCCCAAAGAGCAGATCTGACTTCATACGGACAATATTTTGGGAATTTGGGTTTTGTGCCAACCTGGTCTAGTGGGAGGTGTCCCTGCCCATGGCAGGGTTTGGAGCAAGGTGAGCTTTAAGGTCCGTCCCAATCCAAACCATTCTGGAATTCTAAACATGAGGAAGAGGATGCTTGGAGCCCCACACCCCAAAGGGACCAGCTCAGGAGGAAAGGGTTTGAGTTTCTACAGCTGAATATTTAATAATATGGTCATAGAGAGAAAGAGGCTTTGAGTCTGTCAGTGGAATACCTGTTATTCAGTTGAAAATAAAAATAGAAAATCTTAATTAAATACTCCCAAGCCCAATGCCTTTTTAGGCAAATCTAATTTTGAATATTGTGAAACTAGGAGAGAGGAAAGTCATTTCCCAAAAGAAGAAAATAACTACAAATAAAAAATTAAACACTGAAACAGCGAGAAGAGGATGAAAATTCCTTCTTCCTTTAGTGTCTGATCTAGGCTAAACTGCAGGAAAATTCAGGTTTTAAAGACAAGACTAATTCCCACTGACTGCAGAAGAAAGATGAGCTCGCCAGATGAATTTTAAGGAAAAAAGTTCTTAGTACAGAACCTGGAAGTGTCCCTTGGAATGGACACTGAGTAGACCAAGTTCCGTGGCATGAGGGTGCACACGGATAACCATGGCCAAATCTTCAATCTGGACTGATAATACTGAAAACACATTTTTTATATACATATTTATATAGACAGCTTTAATTATTATGAATATATAAAAATATATATTATATATTTAACGTGTTATCCACTCACGTATAGTGTGTCTATATATGATATATAGACACACTATATATGCACTTATGTAATTTAATTAATATTCACACAGCAACAGTAGTTGATTGCCAAATTTTGTCCTATTCTGAGCGCACTGATTTTCATTAGGAGCACTGATTTTCCTTCAACACTGTATTAATAACTTGCAGTCTGTTTCCTACAAGTTTAAGACAAAAACTTACTTGGAACCTTGGGAATAGAGAACATTCGGGATGGGGGGAAATTGTTTAAACGCTTAATATTGCTTAGCATGAAGCTCTCTACAATTCTGCATAGTAGATATCTTGTGAATTTTTGGGATTTGGGTTTGGATTGGAGGGAATAGAAGAGCTCAGCGATGTTTTCTCTTTCCTCAGCCTCTCCAGCAGTGAAAAGATCCCTACACAACTGTGTGAAAACTCCTGGTTTTGGGAGAAAAAAAGCGGAATTTTGGATTTTCCTTGCAGGGGAAGCAGCTGAATTTTGTGTGGTGCCACCACGTGAGGGAGCCCTGCCCTCAAAAATTCACGCTTTTGGGGGAGACAGAACAGGGCACGGATGAACCTGCTGCTCCCAGGGGATGCCAAAATCCAGAGCCCCTGGTCCATCACAAACCCCAAATCATCCCAGCCAAGCCGTGGGAGAGCTGGGGAGAGAGGAGATCCTCAGCTGGGGAGAAAAGGACATTTTTTTAATATACTTTTCTCCTTTATATTTGAACACAGAAAAAGTTTATGCTTAAAAGAGTGAGATGTGTTATTTCTGTCTGAAAACCAAGATAAGCTCATAATAATATCAATCCGATCCGCAGACAAAGAGTAAGACAGAACTGAGCCTGGAAATACAAGAGACCTAAAGCTTTCATATTTTGCTCCATAAATTTTGTTGCTGTCCCCCAGTGAGTATTTTGAAGTATCCACACAAAGGGGTTTAACCACACAGCCCAAATGTCTCCCACCAATTCATTCTGACAAAATTCATTACCAAGTAGGGGCTAAAGCTGCCAAGGTGGTTTTTCACTGCACAGAAACGTTTACAATATTTAAATCACTACTTAAATGAGTCAAGTTGAGCTTGCTCTGGCATCGTGATCCTCCCCTCCCTGCTGCTGTCATGTGCACTGAAGACGACCTGGGGTTCCCATGGAAAAGGGAATTGTAATGACAGCCTAAGACACCGTCAGCAGTGATGGGAGCTGGATGGGCTTCCCACAGCCTTGAATCCACTCCTTCCTGGTGCCAAACGTTCAATTCAAAACCTAAACGACGATTTCCTGCAAAACAACCGTTCCTGCAATCCTCTGCCATTTGTGCTGCAGAAAACCCCTGAATCAACTTCTGCATGTTCATCTAGCACCACACAGGCAGCTTAAGGTTTGGCAGAAAGTCGTGGAGACCAAGTGCTGTCAGAGCACTCAGCCCTCACAATCCTGCTGGACACAACGGGGCGCAGAGATATCACCTGCCCAGGGTGAGGGATCCCCTCCCAAATGTCAGAACCCCGAGGCTGGGAAAGGCCAGACACAGGAACCAGAGGAATTCCTGTGTTGGGAGATGTAACAGAATCATGGAATGGTTTGGGTTGGAAGGAACCTTGAGGATCACACCGTTCCACCCCTAACACCTTCCTCTATCCCAGGCTGCTCCTAGCCCCATCCAGCCCAGCCTTGAACACTTCCAGGGATCCACAGCTTCTTTGGGCACCCTGTGCCAGGGCCTCACCACCCTGACAGTGAGGAATTTCTTCCCAGTATCCCATTTTACCCGCTCTGTGTCCTTTTGAATTCATTCCCCCTTCTCCTGTCACTCCATCCCTCGTCCAAAGTCCCTCTGCAGCCTCTTGGAGCCCCTTCAGGCACCGAGCCCTGCTCCACCCTGGTTCCCCTCAGAGACATTGGAACACAGGTTATACTGAGCAAACCTGGAAAAGAAAATTAACAATAACTCGATTCATAATTTATCAAGAGTCTAACTGAAATACTAAAGTACAAGAATGTTTCTCCTACCTCACATTCCTTTCAGGGCACCTTTGTATCACTTAAAATGTTTTGCAAACTCTAATTATAACAAGTACTTTAAAAAGGTGTCTTGGCACCGCAAGCCAAAATATTAAGGAATGTTATTACACACCTGTCCTCAGTCTCTCACTTCTTTTACAAGGCCACATGATCCAAAAGCTTCGAGACAAAACTTCTGAGGCACAGCCTCCACCCACACCCCGTTCCTCTGCTCCCTGACTTCAATCCGTGCGTACCAGCGCGGATTGGGGAACAGGAGGGGAAAAGCACGGGAAGCACCACGGTCTCCTACCCACTAATTACCGGGAAATGGGACAGGCTTTGACAGTGCACTGCACCCTCCTCACGAGGGGTCTCATTTTCTCTCTTCACTCATATTAACTAACTCAGCCTGTAATTAAAAGAGCTGCAAGCCCTGCAATAAAGCGACACGACAGCTTGACTCTTCCCTTCTTCACTCCCTGTGTTATGCCACCCGTGTCACACCATTGATCTTTCTAATTAATAAAGAATATTTCATTTATTTAACGCATTTATTGATGCATAACAATCACGGAATCCTAGAGTAGGTTGGGTTGGAAGAGACCTTGAAGCCCATTTTGTTCTCTTCCCTACAGGCAGCAACACCTTCCACCATCCCAGGTTGCTCCAAGCTCTTTCCACCTCGGCCTTGGACACTTCCAGGGATCCAGGGGCATCTCCAACTTCTGGGTTCCCCCACCTTGCCCAGGGGAGCAGATTTGGTAATGGGAGCTCCAGACCTGTGGCAGAGCCCAGGGAAGCCAAGGATGCCCTCAGAGGAGCAGCGCTGCAGGTCTGCAGGTATTAATATGAGTTAAACATCTTGTGGAGGCAGCACTGCATGCTCAGGAAAGAATGGAATGTAAAACTCTCCTTGGATCAGCCATGCACGTTTCCTCCTCACACACAACATTGGATTACATTGGTTGGATCCAGCTCTCACTGCCTTGTGCTCCTTTTCTCCCCAAATATGATTTGGAAAAACTAACAGCTTGACAACGAAACATCCTCATGGGATTCCTAAAAATTCTATTTTCTGTTTTTCTAAATTAACCATTAAATACATTGGCATCACATCAAGCTCTGCCTCCCTTGCTCAGCTCTCAGTCCCAACAGGAGCTCTGCAGGAAGTTGTCGCCACACTGCCCATCCCTGACCACACGGGTTGGGACGGGATGCTGCTCGCACCATCCCACTGGATTCCTGTGGTTTCACCCCGGGTAAGAGCTATTTCCTTGGATGCAAACAGGGGACTGAGCCACTTTATACAGGCCTGTGTGGTCTGCACACAAGTCACAGGCTGTGCTTTCCCTCCCTTTGACCATCCCAGGATAGCCCTACCAGAGGGAGGATGGGCAGCAGGAAGGGGAACGCCGCGTAAACCCAAATTCCATGAACTGACATCCAGCTGCCATCGGTACCTGGAACTCCTTCCCGGAGCAGGAGCGGGATGAATGAGCAGAGCCCTCTCTAATTCATGCACTCCCATCCTGTCAGGAGCGAAGCAGCTGATGCTTCCATTCATCCCACTTTGCCTGGCGGTGTCGGGCTGCTCACAGGATGTTCTGTTCACAATTCCACGTGCACAGCTGCAATTACTGCTCTGCCCACGCTGCTCACCTGGGGCTGCAGAGTGCCAAAAACCTCTGGGCACGTACATAAACACCCAAATTCAAGGACAGCTCCAAACTTCACCACTGTGTCCTGAAATCAGTATTAACCCCAAAACTTTAGGATCATCTAAGCTCTCAGGCACTCTGGCAACTCTTTCTGCTTGAGAAACAGCAGAAGTAGGACTGACAGACCTCATGGACAGGGATCTTGTCTTAATTTCATCCTTTCTTAATTTCACCACATCATTGGAGCTGTCCCAGGCCAGGCTGGATGGGGCTTGGAGCAACCTGGGACAGAGGAAGGTGTCCCGGCGCATGGCAAGGGTGGAACTGGGATGAGCTTTAAGGTCCCCTCCAACTCAAACCAGTCTGGGATTTTAAGACTCTCTGATTCTATTCCTCTCCCACACAGAGCAGCCAAGTATTTCTCTAAGTATTTGCTTAGCAAAAGGCCCATGAATTCATATCTCACACCTAGAAATAAGAAGCCAAGTTTGGAGACCTCTCAGGTAATTGATAAATATCAGTGAAATTTGCCCCTCACAACAAGGTCGCTCATGAAGGCATTGAAATACCAATTAAAAACCTCCAGAAAGTTCATTTACACATTTACCCAGAACTCCTGTTTGTCTGGAAGCTAAAAATAAACAGATTCATTGACATCTGTAGATAATGACTGCTTGGGTATATAGAATTTCAGATCTGAAACGTCTCAACTTTACAGATGTTCCTGGTACCATCACCTGCCACAATTTCCATGGATTTATAATTTATCTCTCAGAAACAAAAATTACATTTGGTAAAATCAGTAGAAAGCAAACAAAATATAGCCCATGCTAAAGAAAACATAATTACACAAAGCATTATTCAATTTTTAGCAAAACATAAGGGTTGCGATTGCAGCAGATTTTGCAAAGCATATGAAGCATAATCATTTAACATTAGGTTAAGTTGGATTTTTACATATCTGAAGAAACAACACCAGAAGAAAAAAAAACACCTTAGGAGTGAAACACCCTCATTCATGCTGAACCAAAACTTCTAAATGTCTAAAACGTTCTTTTGAATAATTTTTTCTTCACTTATTAATGGAGTCACCAAGTTTTCCATCTCCTTACAATAAACTCTAATTATGGTTAGGTTGGAATTGAAGGGAAAATGTTCAGCACTGCCACAGCTCATATTAAAAGTGGTTTCTTTTAACCAATTCTACTGCTTCCAGAGATGGCCCTTTTGGAGAAATCTTTTTTTTTTTGGTATTGTTAACTGCTGTCTGCATAGCCTGCTCAGAATGTGAAAGACAAACAACTCTTCCCTGTCCCTGTAACAATTAGCAGCCATGATAAAGCTCCAGTTTCCAACTTAGTTAATTTAGCATGTCAAAAAGAAATCTTTGCTGGTAATTTCAATGCACTGAATGTCACAGAAAGGCCAAGTGACAGATTGCTGCATTTCAGTCAGAACACTCATCCTACTAAAAATGAAATCACTGATGTTCAGATCTCGTTTGATATGCACTGCACAATATTTGGGTTGGGGGCAGCTTTTGGCATCTTTTTTTGCCCCCCTCTCATACAATAAAAAATTTATATATATAATTTGTGTCACATCCCGAGTTCTATCAGAGTTTTGATAATCACGTGGACAAGCAAGCCTAGACCACAGTACTTCAACGGAATTCTGAGTTTATATTGAATAACCTGGAATTCACTCACCACTGAGCAATTCAGAGTTCAGACTCAATAACATCGGTGAGAAGTGGAAGTCTGATTCTGAGTCACACTCAGGAGGCTGCAAAGTCCATCAAAAATAAATTAAAATCCTTTCCCAATCATTAACGTGTCCTGTGTTTAATCACATCCCTAAAACTGCCTGAACTCCATGGTTGCAGGACGGAGAACCTCCAGTTGGAGGCTGAATTTCAGGGCTCTTGTCATGTGCCTCGTGCCCCACCTTCCAGCAAGCTTTTCATGAATCTATTTGCTACAAATTGTTTTGATGGAGCAGAAATTTATTTGTCTTCTTTCCCCAAGAATAATTTCATAACCTCGCCACATTCCAAATCTAAATAACACATACGCTCCATGTTTAACAAACTCCAGTTGGTGCTTCATATGTGTACTTTTCCTTTTTATTCCAAGGAAATGGCTGCAGAGCACTGGGGATCAGGCACCAGCGTGGGTGAACGCTCCCTGAATCCCTGCTTTTCAATTGTCAGGCAGCAATTGACTGAAATTGGGGGAAAAACGATTGTTCTGACAGGTTTTGATAAATCATTGGCTCCAAAACTTTCTTTTCCAAGTCTCCTGTGTCTATCAGAAGCTCAATCGGGTGTGTGGCAGCTCCTTCTTGCAGTGTCCACCATTGGAGTGCCGTGGCACTCTGAGGTTGGTGACTTTACACTTCAGGGAATTTGGATGAATGATTGATTTTCACCCAAACTGAAGCTGTGTCAATAAAGAAGTGGTGAAAAAAGGAGCTATGATGGAGGACGAAGAGTTACAGGAGTGAGGATCTAAGGTACAGCCGTTTATGCAACAGCTTGTTCTAACCCTTTTTAATATTTACACTAAATTCTAGGTCAGCTGAAGTGGTGGGCAGGAGATCAAGCCCTTGATGAGGCATTAACTGCATGTCCACACCCGTCCATGGGAAAGCAGCAGAGATTATCTCACTTCAGGCTCTGCTTTTCCACCCCTCTTCCCCTTCCCAGCTTCCCCACGTGGCCTGGCACACCTGGACAGCCCCACCAGGAAATTAATTAAGCATGAAGATGAGTCCTGGATGGAGACAGGACCACTCTGATCCTCTAGACACCAGTGCATGGAAAACAGCGTTGGAAACACAGGTGTTTCCATCCCAGCCCTTATTAATCCCCTAAGGAAGTGCCTCCTGCTCAGTATCAGATCATAAACAGTAATGAACACTTTAATTAATATTACCCCACTGCCAGGGAGAGATATCATATGCAAATTCAATAAATCATGGCTCTTCACAGGCTGTGCCGATGCAAAATGAAGACCAAAAAGGGTGGTCTCAATCCCCAAAATTACCTCAAACAAATTCCCTGTGTGTAAACACAAATCTGCATCCAAATTCTGATACCTTTCCAACTGACTTCTTAATATGGCTCTCCTCATTGAGAGTCATTTTTGTTCACAACCAAGAGTTCAAGGTTCAGGGAGAAACAGTAAGAAAAAAAAGAAGAGAGTGGAGGAATTTCCATAACACCCCAAGATTCACAGAGAAATGTTCCTTAAGTAGGTTATTTCCAAGAGATGGAAGCCATGAATGCACGTTTTGTTTTGTATTCTTTCTGGATGGGTAGAAAGAACTGCACCTCTAAGTAATAAGAAAAACTTTAGTTCATTAAACAAACCTTAAGGGGAAGAGCAAATGAGAAGTGTTTTATATTCAGTGTCATCAATTCAGCTGAAAACATGTTTGTACCACTCCATGAAATGAATGCTTTTTATAGCGCCGTTCCTGCCAATGTTGCCTCATGAACATAATAAAATTAAACATGTAAAACCAACTCTGGAGATGGCAACAAATAAATTCCAGAGAAATGGTAACACAAAGTAAAGCACATTCCTAAACAAAGGCTTTGTGGAATAAAAGGAGGAAAAAACAAGTAGAGTGAGGAATGCATCATGCAGGGGGTGGACTGGATTTATACAGAGGTCAGGGAAAGGGATTTTTCAGCCTCTCTCTTCCAGTGTATTTGTGAAGCCCCAACATTACAGCATTGGCAGCACCGCCCCAGACCACAAAAGTGATTAACTACAGACATTTCTGCACTTGATCCACTGATGGAAGCTACCATGGAAGGAGGCTCAGCTCCATCCCCCAAATCTGGCTTCACACCACTGCCAAAGAAGTGACCCCAGTGGCCATGGAATCACATGGAAAAGATCTTTAAACCATCTTTAAAGCCACATGCACAAAGCTTTGAACTCCCTCCAGAAACGAGAACTCACCCACTGCCCTAAGCAGATGATCCTTGGGGGAAAAAATTGTTCCTAATGTCCAAACTGAGCCTCCCCTGGCACAGCCTGAGGCCATTCTTTCTCATCCTGTCCCTGTTCCCTGGCAGCAGATCCTAAGTCCCTCCCCTCCTCTCCGGGAGTTGTGCAGAGCCAAAAGATCTCCCCTGAGCCTCCTTTTCTCCAGGCTGAGCCCATTTCCAGCTCCCTCCCTGGGGCTGCAGCCCCTTTCCCTGGTTCTCTGGACCGGGATCCTTGTCCCAAGGGACCACAAGCACCACACCACAGCAGGACCACACTGTGACAAGGACTCAATCCCGGGTGCTGTTTGCCCATGGACATCCTGTGAAGGTGAGGATGGTGAAGGTGAGAACCCTTCCGAAAGCTGAGCAGCCACTCTTGATGTCTGCCAGAAATCCGGACAAATTCTCCTATTCCCATTTACTATTCCTCAGCAAAACAAAACAAAACAAAACCGAGGTAAAAATGAGGATGAAGGAGGCGGTTAAATTTTGGGGCTTTCTGCAGGTTGTTTTTTTTGGGATAGAACAAACCCATCCCTCCCCTTCATTCCCCTCCACTCCAAAGGCAGCAAAGTCAAGGAGTCTCCCCGACTGCCACCCAGTGCTCTCAGAACAGCTGAAAGGAGGCACACAAAGCCCTCCAAAGATATGCCACAGTCATCAAATACCAGAGGCGTTTGGAAACCACTATTGTGGCCCCGAGTAGGAGCAAACCTCTCCAAATAAGGAAGCATTTCTCCTCCAACGTGCAGGAATTGGCAGCTCCCCTGCTGGAGTTTATGTAAGATTTCTCAAACAGATCAGCCAACTAACAAATGTCAAAGAGCCTTCCTGGCTTTGGAGGGCAATCGCCGGACTTTCATTGCGGGAGGGAATTCTGATGTCGGGAAACGAATTTCCATGTTGCCAGGATGGAGGTGAAGGAAGATTCCAAATAATGAATTAGGAGTGATGAACTGAAGAAGAATGACCATGCTGCCACCTCAAAGTATCCCTTCTTACACCCCCACATGGATACTTTCCAGAAAAATGGGCATCTACAGAAAAAATGGGGGTTCAGGATCACACCACAGCAATGTGCTGCTCGAGATCAGAAGGATCAAAAGCAGCATGGCCTGAAAAATATGAGATGCCACTGGGACCATCTTAATATGGAGACAAAATATTCCAGAAGGGTCTCAGAGAGGTCAGACAACACTGTATTTTTAATACTTAGATATATCTGCTTATCACAGAAGATTGACTAAGCAAATCCAGCCTCACTTTCCAGCAAAAGGCTGCAGGACAGTTGCTTAAAACTCGCTGGAGAGCAGATCTTAAAACCCGGCTATCCTGGTTAACCAAGACATGATATGGCAAGTGCTTAGCAACACTCTTTCCCAATTTTTTTAACCTCCACCAGCCTCCCACGGAGAATGACAAGGAGTTATTACCTCCTGACAATGAGCTCTTTCTTCTGCTTCTTGTCCCATTAGGCCCTGATCTCTGCTGCTTCTGCACAGAAGGTACTTTGAATATCTAAATACCTAAAAGACGTGATTGTGTGCACAAAAGGCTCTTCAGAGCAGGGAGGATCTGGGGCTACTGCGCACAGAAATCTCAGAATAAAGGACCCAGCTTGTTTTGTCTCTAAAGCATCCAGCATTTCAGATCTCAGAGAGAGGGTGGTACTGCAAAATTTGGGATTTTATTATTTTTTAAGCTGCCTGTCAGAATTACTGAAGTTTATATTTGCATTCACTTAGGTATTTTTCACTTTCTGAACAGCAAATAAAAATAAGCAACCAAAACCACTGACACAGACCAATAAAACAGAAATAAAAGCCAGTTCTGTGGGACTTGAAGCCTCAAGGCACGCTTATTGCTTTTTTACCTTAATATACAGAGCAAGAAACACAGAGTCCAGATCAGCATCTCTTTCACTGCCACATCTCAATCTTAAAAACACATTCACACACAGGCAGCAAATTTAAAAGGACCCAAAGCCAATCAGCTTTTTGGGGGCACTGAATAAGCAAGGCTTTGACCCATGGTCACAGAGGAAAAGTAAGATGGACTTTTAACAGGGTTTAAAGGGACTAAACTCAGAGCAGCAAAATCAGGAATGGGTTTAATTCTGCTTTTCCCACACCATGCATAAAGACAAACAGCTGATGGTGGGAGAGGGAAGGGCAAAACACATCTGGGAGGATACATGAAAAGAGGTTTTTTCCTTGCCTCCTTCTCTGCAAACTCCACTCTGGTTTGATCATCCCTTCCACCAGCATGAGGTCAGGCCCAAGCTCTTTCATGTGGACAATTCATAGCTCTTATCATCGCTTGATTTATGTCTCTTTAACACATGTGCATCACATGGAGATGGACTGGGTGAGTTATTACCTTGTGGAGCCATGCAAAGAATTTTGTTTTTACTGTCCTGAAGTTCTATTTCCTAACTTGAATAAGAAATACCACAGATCTATATTTCAAGAGGGACACGAGCAATGTCTTTGCCTAAACACAGGCCTGATTTATTATTCAGATTTATAACTGTGCTCTCTTCAGTGTTTGAGTTACACATTTTTTTCTCTGCTGAAAAACAAGGATTAAATCTTAACCACAAGGCCTTGATTTAAACTTAATTTTCCCATGCACCATTTTCCTGCCTCCTGCAACTCCGAGGTTCCATGACTAAGTTCTTCCTGCTGCCACAAAATGATTTTTTCAAACACAAGATTTCTCTTGTTTGGCCCATGCATAGAATACCACAAAATCCAATCATAGCATCTGCATTGAGTAAATCTTTGCTTCAATCTAACTGCAGAAGCTTGGGGAGCCCTTTTCCTCCGCAGCTCACTGGAGACAGCTCTGGGGGAGGCAAAGAACGACAGGATTCCTCCAAGGAGGCTTCTAAACCAGCCCCAGAAAAGGGGCACTGAGCAAACAGAATTTCATAGTTCAGCATTCAGCTTTTGGGTTACATTTTGTAAAAAATTACTCCCAATGTAGCACAATCAATCATCACATTGCACAGAGGAGTTTTTAAATCCAAAAGTGTCTTTTCTGTATGACTGGCAAGGATAAATAGGAGAAAGTCTCTGATACCTTTTCACTTTCATGACCCTGAATATTCACCTTTGTCTTCAAGTCCAGAGCCAGATGAAGACAGATTTTAAACTGAGGAGATCTGAGCCATAATTCTCCTTCCATGGCTGTTTCAAATCCACGGGCTCTGGTTTATTGATTCAAAGCCATTAATGAGCATGAATGACCAAACCACAAAGGTTTCTGCAGCTCTACATCCCAACTGGAGTTAGGCATCCCAAGATCAAATAAAAATGCAGGAGTAGGAGCCCTACATTAGATTTATCAATGCTATTCTCTATCTCGACAGCAGCAGCTGTAGCCAGCAGCAGTTTCATCCCAATTTGTATCCATGAGGAATCAGCATTTCAGAGTCACCCTGACATCCTGGGAAATTTTCATTGCCAGGTAAAACTCGGATAAAACTGAGACTATCACAGCAGCAACACCCAGGGATCTCTGAAATTTAATATTTTTTCGAGCTGAAGGAGCTGTAGTCAGTGTCTCCCTGAGGGTCCCAGAACAAATTGATCTTCCCCAACCTGCAAAGAGCCAAACCCAGCCCTGCTGGAAAACCTTCCTCTTCCCAGACCAAGGACCTCTCTGAAGCTGTGCCAGGAAGGGTTTAGATTGGACATTAGGAAAAAAAAAAAAATCATTCACTGAAATCATGGTCAGGCATGGAGGGTTTTGGCCAAAAGTTGGACTTGATGAACTTGGGGCTCTTTTCTAACCTTCATGATTCTGTGATTCTGGCAGGGTCTGCACGGATTCCAGAAAGACACCAAATTAAACCTCAGCCTGGAGGAGCCTGAGGAAAGGCAGTCAAGTTATTGATTATACTGAGCTGCAGAACCCTCTTTTCCTGCCAAAATTTGTCTGTGAGAGGGCAGAAGAAAAAAGCTTTTGAGAAACCCTCCTTGCTGAATTAAATCTATTCCCTCTGGGCATTTGCTCCATCAGATACAAAGATATATTTCCATTGCAGTCAAGATTTAGCCTTTTCCAGACTTTATTTTCCATCCAGTAAAACTGATCCGCAATGATTAACAAGCAGTAAAACAATTTAAGAACAAAGAATAAAAGCACCTTAAAGTTAAGCCCAAATGTAAAGTTAGAGACAATACTTGTACTTGTTAACTTAGAAATTGATCTGAGCCTAAAGAAAAGACCATGGTAAGTTTAAAACTTCGATTACAGTTTCAGAGGAGCAGAAACAGCCAATCCAACATGTTCCATGATGCCTTTCTGCTATGTACACATCTTCCAACATGAACCTGACGCAGAAGTGGAGCAGTTACAGCAAACTGGGTTTTCTTTGAGTATTTCTCCAGCAAGTTACTTTTAAATGAGTTGTTCTGATGTTTCTCACAGACCTGAACCATGTGAGAATCAAGAAAGTATTTAAAAATGAACAGAAACCCTGCTCATCAAAGGTACAAAAGATATAAAACTCCTCTGAGCTGCAATAACCTTGTGGCTACATGAGCTGCTGGATAAACAGAGCAACCCAGATAAAGAAGAACTGGAAAGGGATTAATTAAATCAGAAGCAATAAAGACATATTAAAAAGATTTCTAGAAAGAATAAATCAAATCACAAATACATTATTATGGGGTCAGCAGTGCTATTCTGGGAAGGATCTTTGTATTGTTCCTTCCTTGCTCATTACCCAGGTAATCAGACAGGTCACGGGACTGAAGCATCCCAGTGACTCCCACCTGCCCAGGCTGGTCACTCCTAATGTCCTTCTAGACAAACAAAAACCAAAAAATTATGATTTCTCAAGGACTGAAAGCACACAATACCCAATAAAAAGACCAGAATCTTTCCTAAGCAAGAGTTAACCCCAGAGCGATGCCTGAGACAGGTGGATATTATCAGAGCATCTTCCCCTGGAAACGTTCATTTGTTTGCAAGTCAAAGTCCTGAAAGAATTTCTGACATTCCCAGTGAAAAGATCTCAAGTCAAGACTTGGCTCAGCAATTAATTTCAGCTTGTTTTGTTGTCTCAGTTGTTTGTTCAGTATTTATTGCCAGGCTTTGTTTTCCTGTCACCTCCGTACCCACTCCACTGCCCTTGTTTATCACGTGGCTTTCTACGCTCTCATAATCCTCTGAGCTTCCTTTCAAGTAGTTTGGGGGAAAAAAAAAAAAAAATCACAGTATGAGTTCATGAAACAATGTATGAATAAGTCATTTCCTCCTTTAAATACACCTCTGAGTAAATGATCCAGAGACTTTTCAAGAACCATTTACATAACAGTCGCTGATACAGGCTTCAAATTTTCATGTCAATCTCAGGATGGCATTTTAAATCACCCCATTTTCCTAAATGAGGTGAGAGAATTTTAAGAGCAGATTTTGCCAACTTCTAGACCCCTTCTTTTAGACCCAAACCTTTAAGTGGTGAATTCTCCTCATCCTTCTCCATTTGGGGTAGTGCAGAAATGTCAGAAGTGCTCTGGGTGTATAACCTATAAACCAAACACAGTTGGGTTCTACTTCAAATACATTTTCTTTTATGACTACAAATGCCATAAATTTCAGCAACTGTCAATCCCACTTCACAGCCTGCAGCTTGAAAATAAAATTTGGAGGCTTTGCTAGGAGTGAGTAACCATCTACTGCAGTACTACTGGGAAGACACCTATGAATCACAAGATGCTCAACTAGTTGCAAACAAATTTAGGTAATTTCCAGGCATAATTCATAGACAAGTAAACAAGAGAGTGGAATTTGGCTTCAACGTGGATTTCAGAAGTGTTGTAAGAACATCCATCCTTCCTTGGGCTCAGGAACCCAAGAACAGGCTCGAAGGTGGATCTGTCCCTCAAATCTTGTTGGATTTGGAAGAGCAGAGAGGAAGGTGAGGATCAGGCTCTGCTCCCAGGGAACAAGGGACAGGAAGAGGAAACAGCCTCAGGTTATGCCAGGAGAGGTTTAGGCTGGATATGAGGAATTTCTCCTCCAAAAAGGTCACCTGCCCAGGGCAGTGGGGGAGTCCCCATCCCTGGAGGGATTTAGGAGCCATGTGAATGTGGCACTTGCGTCAGTGGTGGCCTTGGCGGTGTTGGGGAGTGGTTGGACTCTGTCATCTAAGAGGGCTTTTCCAGCCTAAGTGTTTCCATGACTGTACTCCAGAGAAGTTTCTGGACATGAAGGCACCAAGGGCCACATGGGAATTCATAATCTGGATCACCAAGGGGATCACCACGTGCTGCTCCAGGGCTCCACTGGGAAATTTTCCATGGCCTTGGGATGGTTCAGGGCTCTGGGCTTACATGGATGGAGTCAAGGGCTTCACTGCCAGCCTAAGAACAGGAAACCAGTGCTTAGATAAGCTTCTCTTGGAATGTCTTTGGGCTCAGAGGTCTTGGATCACAAAGGGAAGGGCAGAGATGGAGATTGGGATCTCTGGCACAGTGGGAATTTCTTTGGTGGCTGTTCTTTACATCCATAACACTCCCGATGAATTTTTGTGCTGAGACACGAGTTTGGGCAATGGAGGGATAAAAGAGCTCATCCACGGCAGTTGGCACTTTTGTTTGAGGGACCTAAAGGAACCCAGGGGTTGGGAGCCATAAATACCCAAAAGTACTGCCACGTTCCTTTTTTTGCCTCCGAGTCCAAATGCCAAAAACTGGGAGAGTGGGCTTTGATGTGTCCCACTCCCAGACAGCAGAGGCAGCAGTTGTGACCCTGAGAGACTCCCAGACACAGAAGAGCCCATTCTTCAGCTTCACCGAAGAGGTCACAGCCTCAGAGGTGCGGAATCCAAAAATGCAACGTGATTTAAAGCAGAGCTGGAAGACAGGACGGAGGAAGGGAAGTGGCAGGGAAAGGGCACAGAAAAGGCAATGGAAGCTCACAAAGGGAATCTGCAAAGAATCAGAGGCTGAGGACCTGTGACCCTGCCCCAGCTGAGCACTGAGGCTGTGAAAGGAGCCCAGAAGCAGAGCTGCAATCCATTATTTGTATCAGCAGCTCGTCCCTGCAGAGCTCTATCACCCCCAAGCTGGGTGACAAACCCCGGGAGGATTTCTCAACCTACAAGCACCGGGCTGAGGAAAAGGACAGCACTGCCAGGGGAGAGGGAATTAAGAGAGATTATGTGAAAACTGGGAGAAGGAAAACCTGTGTCAAAACCATCAGAAATCAGAGCCTAAGTGCCTTTTTTTCTGGTAGAAATCATGATTTTATCCAATTTCAACAGGTAGTGGTGCCAACTGTGTTGCACAATAAACACTGGAGAAGAGGCTTTGGAGAACATACCCGTCACCACGACGTGACATGTTACTGCTGCCTGCTTCCCAGAGTGAGAACAAACAGCAAAATCCAACTCCTAATGAAGTCAAACAACCCAAAAAGGAAAAGAGCAAAAGGAAACACGCTGTCTGTCTTCTCTCTCCCCCATCACCAAACACATTAGCAAAATGGAGTGTTCATGATTAATTCACATTCCTTTCCCACCGTCGCTCCTGCTGGAGCAGCGTAAAATCCAGCTCGTTGTTCCTGCTCTCGGAGGATGCAGGAGCTTCTCTAACAGAGCTCTGGAGCTTTCCCAGCAAACCCCAGGATGTCTGCAGGGATTTTTACCTGTCTGGTGACAACTGCAGAGCGTCGGTGCCAGAAAGGGATTTGTCAGAGCCCTGCAAAGAGCCCAGCACTCGCTGCGCCTCGGCCGACACGGAATTATACAGCATCGCATGATTTGGGGCTCAAGCCGCCGAAATCAGGCCATGAAAACACAGAGAGTGGAGATCTTTGCAGCGCTGAGATGGGCACCGTGGCTGGAGGGAGAGATAATTAGAAGTTAGCGACAATTTTGCGCAATGTGAAAGGAGGAAAAAGGCCTTTCTTTTAAAAAGAAGAAAGCTAAAAACGCTTCGACTCCACCACACTTCATAAAAGCCAACTTTTTGAAGCTATTTCAATTAAGCCCAGCAAAAAAACTCTTCAAAAAATCTTTCAGATTGTTCCAGATCTCACCTGGCTCTGTTCTACATTTTCAGGCAAGGGGGAAAAAAAAAAAAAGTTATTTTACTTTGAAAATCTACATAATTAAAACCAGCACTGTCTTCTGATTGATAAAGTTTCAAGTGACAGCTTTGCAGCAAGCTGCCTCCCACACAGAAGCAATTTGTAAAAGCCTTTCAGAGTTTTATGTAACTGAAAAATCCAAGTTGCTTTCATCCAGGTCTTTCTTTCCAGCCCCAGTTTAAATGTGGCTGCCAGGAACTGCAACAAATAGATGCCTGAATATAAGATTAATTTAGGGACCAATCATTCTGTCTAATGATCAGGCACTGTCCGACAGCAAAGGCTTTTTCTCATTGTTCTTTTGTATTCGGCAAATTTTGAAGCAATTTTATCTTTAAAGCCCAACTTAAACCTAATTTTTCAAGCACAACTGGTCACACAACACTTTTGCCACCAGCTCGAATGGGCTTAAGCTCCCATGAGAGCAAAATCAAAAGGAACTGACACAAGAGAGAAATAAAAGATGACATTAATTCGTTCCCTAGATTGGTGAACACAAATCTGTTTTGTTTTTTCAGCCATGTAGCACCTTCAGCACTAGAGGGAGTACCCAAAAAAAAGCTGAACATTTCCTTCATCAAAACTTCAGCAAAATTTTTATAACCATGAGCTATAAAACTCTCATCTGAATCCACGTATTCTCCGAGATTTTGAGAGCTGGTAGGGATGGGACAATTTATGCCATATAAATTTACCTGGTGGTTTATAAGAATTGCATCTCTTAGGAAATAATCTAAACCTCAAAGCCCTCACATGGATGCAGCCTCCCCAAGCATATCAAGAGTTTTTAAGGTTAAAAAAGTAATGCATTTTCCAAAAAAATATAAAATTAAAGCAAAGTAGCTGAATCAATGTTGGCCCAAAGTAGTTCAGGAAAACAAAATTTTGTTAAATGCAAACATCACTGGCGGGTTTCTTTTTTTCTAAGAAACTGATCTAGCTCTTATAACCAAATAATGGTGACATTTACAGGCCAACCACAGCAGTGTTCCACAAATGAAATAGAAACTGAGTGAAAACACTGAGTGTTGAAAGACAAGAGAAAAAAAAAGGTGTCAGAAAGAGTAAAATACTGAGAAAATTTAAAGCTATTTCTATTTTAGCAGTGGTAGATAAGGCTAGTAAATTACCTTAATGCTCTAAAATTATAGCCAGACATTTCATAAAATTCTCAGTAACTGCATTTCCTATCAGCACAAATATTAATTCCCATTTCCTTTGTATTTTGATGGTTGAACAGAAACAGGTTAAAGTGAACTCATATATTAGATGAGACCATTAGGACTAAAAGTCCAGAAGAAGCAGAGCTACCTATAGGTCAATACTTTGGGTTGTATTTTTCCTTTCCTTTGTGATAAAGAACCAGAAGCCAAATGTGACCTCCAAGAAGTCAGTCAGGTAAGAACACAACGGAAGGGTGAAGGGAAAAAAGAAACAAACCAAAAACCAGCTCTACAAATCAACAAATAGTCAAGCAAACCCGCAGGACAAAAAATTTGGGCCTCATGAAATAAACCTCTCGTAGTTTCCAATTTTGGTACAAACTGGGAAACCAGAGAGTCACAGAACAACCATATCTGCGAGGTGTCTGCTCCAAGCAGGGGCAGCTCCAAAGGCAGATCCATCACGGCAGGGCTCATCCCCTGCTCACTCCCTGCAGTGTTTAGAGGTTTGAGATGCTCCTATCCTGCAGCCAGAGCTGACCTGGAGCTGCACATCCCACGGGCTCCTCCTCATTCACCACCAGCAGATCCAGCACAGCACCTCCCCGAAAACAACCCGGCTCAGGGAGAAAATATCCCTGAACCATCCTTAATGCTCTCCAGGGATCTCCCACACAGCTTCCAACCCAAACAGTTATCCTTGCAGCCCTGGTTAAGGCCACCCACAGGAATTCTGGGGGTTTCTGCAGCTGCTGGAGGGAGCCTTGGAGCACCCACAGCTCTGCCCCGTGTGCTTTCCATCAGCTTCTCCAAATCTCCCAGCCCAGCCCCTCCCTGGCAGTTCCCCCTCACAGCTCAGAGCATGAGCTGCTCCTTGGAGCTTTAATTCCCCTCTCCTCTCAGAGTCCTGGAAGGGTTTGGGTTCGTGTCTCGTCTCACCCCTGCCATGGGCAGGGACACATCCTAATATCCCAGGGTGCTCCAAGCCTGGCCTTGGACACTGCCAGGGATCCAGGGGCAGCCACAGCTTCTCTGGGAATTCCAGTCCAGCCAGGAATTCCCAATTCCCAGTCTCCCATCCATCCCTGCCCTCTGGCAGTGGGAGCCACTCTCTGTGTCCTGTCCCTCCAGCCCTTGTCCCCAGCCCCTCTCCAGCTCTCCGGGAGCCCCTTCAGGCCCTGGAAGGCTGCTGGTGTCAAACTTCATCCCCAAACACTTGAACCACACTATCAATCCACAAATTCATGCCCAGAGGGGACAGACACAGATTTTTCCCTGCCCTGATGAGGAGAAGACAATCTTTAATTGTACCCTGCAAGTCTGAAGAGTTTTGTTTCCTACAGAAGTGACAGCAGCCTGAGTGATGGGTGAAAACCCTCAAGACAGCAAACCCTGAATACCCTTTGCCAGGCACATTTGAATGATTTGCTTCTTCAGTCAGACTTTTTCTCTTTTGTTCCAGCTCTGTTGTGATCTTTCAACATCCAAGTATTACTTAATTCAGGAGTTTGTCACATAAAAGCCATTTTTATTCTTCTTTAGAGGAGGTTTTCATGAGAGATTTGTTCTTGCTGGGGAGAATTCTTAACAGAAAAAAAAAATTAATGGTATTTTGCAAACCAGAGTTCTAAATACTTATTAAACTTTTTTTTTTTTGCTAGTTACTTGCAAATAAAGCTTGCTTTTTTTAACCTTCTCATTAAAAGAGGAAGTAACCACTGCCAGAAAAAAAGGAGAAACTTAGAAATTTTGCCTCTCCTCCTCTGTAATTTTGTCCCAAACCAGGTTGTGTGTGAGCCTTTCAAAGGACAAGCGTGGAAAAAGAAAATATTTGTGTGGTATCAGTGGCCTCATCCCTCTGAGGCACTTGCCAGGCCAGCTGCAGGGATAAAGCTCCTGTTACGGATAGATGGTGGCTGCAAAGCAGCCAAAATGGAATGTTAATTTAGGCTCAGCCATGCTAAAGGCAGGCAGGGCTCGAGGCATTCTTGGGGAAAACGAGGTCTCCACAAAAACCTTGCTCTGGGAAAGGCCTTGGCAAAGTATTTTAAATTTCTAATTTCTCTGATTAGCTTGAGTCTGAGAGCTGTTAGAGGAAACATCACCCTTGGAAAATCCTTCTCACTGTGTTGCTCTTGTTTCCTGTTGCCTTTTGACCCCTGCTTTCTTGCTGGCTCAGAATTTAGAGTTTTCCAGAATGTATTCCCTGTCCTCTTCCTTTGTCTTCATCTCCTCAAAAAGTTATTGGGTTCTTCCAACCCAAGCAAAGATATTTTCCCATTTTTCAGATTCCTGCCCATCCCTCTATGGGATTATGGGGACAGACCTAAGATAGGGTCTCCCTACATCCCATAATTTAACTCCATGACTGTTCCCAAAACACCACACATCCAGCCCACCACTGTTTTTCTGGGATTCAAGCATGAAATTCGTGTTAAGGACCCAATCATCTTCACCCGACCCAAAGTAAGTCCCTGCAAGGTTTTTGGCCAAACTGAAGGTCAAACTACAATGAGGTACCTGAGCCCTCAGAATTCATGAAATTTACTCCAAATTAAGCCAAAAAGAAAAGGGATAATTACTTAATCAACCTCTCCAAAAAGAAATCCAGCGTCAAAATGAACTCCTGATGTCCTCCTGACACCCAGCATCTTGGGGAAAGAAAGACAGGGAAAAGGATAGAAAATGAAAAAGGAAACTGGCTCCAATCATCCATCAGCCTCGACATGTTCACTGCTGGTGCTTCCGAGCTGTTGTCTTTCTGTGAAAATTTTGCTTTCCCTGAACAGCCTCTCCCCCTGCACTTCCAGATGCAGAAGGCTGGGCCAAGCCTGCTCCAGGAGATAATTTCTCCTGTCCTTACCAATTTTTGTACAAAAACCCAAAGCAACTGTTCCTTGTCCACCAGAACTGGCAGCCAGAGAACACTCAGGACTCAGGGCTTGTTCCTTGACACGACTCCAAACCACCAAGGAAAAAAACATACTGAACTTCCTTTGCTGTCCTCCAGACTTTGCCCTGATCTCCTTTGCTCATGCAAACCTCTCTGCAATCAGGGATTTCATCAACAGAGAAAAAACTGCCTCTGACTTTCAATCAGATGCTCACAGGTGCTTTTCAAAACCTTGCGCTCATCAAACACCTGGAAAGCTTCATCCACCTGAGGTCACGCCCACACAAAAATCTGCCTTATTCCAAAATAAATTAGATAATTTGGACTTTTAGTGAATTTGGGGAGTGTATGTACTAACTCAGGCTATAAGGACCTCAGAAATTATTCACTTCTCCCCCCAGAAGTCAGGACCAAAATCACTGTGAATTTATGTTCTCTGTAAGTTTTCCAGGATAAAAGGGATGAGTCTGGCCAGTTGGATCAATCCCTGAGATGGGCCCTGAGCAGCAACACAACATCTGGGCACTGAACACTACAAAGAGCAAGAGGAAAAATCCAAAGAAAAGGAAAAAAAAAGTGTTTTTAAACCACTTATATCAATAAGAGCCTTTGCTTTTAGGTTATAGACAGAGAACATCCTTGTTGTCACTCAGCTGTTACAGAACTTCAACTAAGCACTGTTAATTATCTAATATCGAGCCACTTCTTCTACTTCAAAGTAATTTTCCATCCTATTAGTTTTTATATCAGAAGTCATGCAGAACTGACTCTATTTATCTTTTGCTCTCTGGTATAAGTTAGAGTTTCTTAAAGCACAGACCTGAATAAAATCTTAATATCCCTCGTAATTTGTCACCCATCTGGGAACTCAACTTGAAATAGTTTGTAGAATCTCTTCCACACAGGTCTTTTGTTTTAATTGAACTTTTCTTTTTCCCACAGGAAAGCTAATTTAGTATGACTTGCCACTATGAAAATTGAAATTCTTGGGCTAATTAATTTTTGTACCTGAAAGTGAATGTTACTTTTTTTTTTTCCTAGTTTTTAATACCTCCCTCTAAAAACTTCAATCCTTAGCATGTAAAGCTAGAGGAGAAATAGAAAAGTTTTCAGAAATTAAAAAACTTTACAGGAATTAGAAGGTTTAATAGGGATTACTTTACAGGGTGATAGAAGTTTTTAACCTCTACAAAGCCAGTAGCTGAAATATAAAACCTGGAGGCAGTGAGAGTTTCCATTAGAGAACTTTGGCACAGTGGGACAGGAACACATGAGCTTTCCAACCTCATTTCCATGAGTGAAAAGCAGGAGACATGTTAAAAGTATTTTTCATAGGCAGAGATGAGACACACTTACTGTACTGTTTGATAAATCCCTAAGAGCTAAAAGAAGCAACTTTCCTGCACTTGCACCTCAATGGGGTGAAGTTCATCCCAGAAGGACCAAGGAGATGACTTCAAGCACCAGGGCTGCTGTTGACATGGGGTTTTTACACCAAAATGATTTCATTGCATCACATGGGGCCTTAGATATTTTACTGTTATTTTCTTTCATCTACTGCTTTCCATGTATTTCCCCACCAAAATAACCCCATGTTTCACACCAAACACCACAGGTCTTCCTGTTGTTTGTCTCTGTAGCCCGTTCCTCACTCTGGATTTTTCCCTACTAATAGAACACCGATTTTATTTCCCTCACTGACTTGTATTTGCCAACAGCAGAGTTAAGAGCAACTTCAGTAATTGCAGTAAGACCAGTAACAAATTGCAGTCACTTACATCACCCATACAAATGGTTCTGTGCGGTGTCCAGAATACAGAAGAGGTGACATCTCACAGCCAGGTGGGACACGGGGCTTCTTCAGCAGCACAAAGGAGTAGGGCTGGAGGATGTTCCTCACACACAGCTCCCAGCAGGATTCCTCTCCCTACTCTGCTTTCCCTAACAAACCACCCAAAACCCTGCTGAGGCCATTTAGGGATGGGATGTACCCCAGGGCAGAAGGTGATTGGAGCAAAGTCTGATGAGGAGCAGCTGAGGGTTTTCAGCCTGGAGAAAATGAGGCAGAGGGGGGATTATATTGCTCCCAACAATTCCCTACAGGAGGGTGCTGTCAGCTGGGGATCAGGCTCTGCTCCCAGGGAACAAGGGACAGGAAAAGAGGAAATGGCCTTGGGATGCACTAGATGAGGTGTAGGGTCAATATTGGGAAAGTTTCTTCACTGAAAGGGTGACCAAACCTTGTCACCAGGGCAGGGGGGGAGAACACATCCCCAGAGGGATTTCAAAGCCACATGCATGTGGCACTTGGGGACGTGGGGCACTCGTGGCCTTGGCAGTGCTGGGGAATGGTTGGACTGGGTTGGTTCAGAGGCTTTTCCAGTCTTCGTGATCCCAGGATCACGCTGTGTAAAGCACGCAGCGTTTCCCCAAGTCTCCAGCTGTGCCTCGTCCCTCAACAACAGATTCACCCAATACACTGCAGAACAGTTGTTTCCTTTCCCATACACAGCCCTGGAAGCAGAAAACCACTGTTTCCTCTGCTCCCTTTCCCCTTGTACATCTTTCCACGCCACTGATGATCTGGCTGAAAGCTCTCAAAGAATAAATCTGAGACTCTGGAATGGACAAAGCAGCACCTGCTGAACGCGTGATGGCAACGCTGGGCTGGGGATCAGCCCCTTTCCCTCCCTCTTATTCCTCATGGCTTTCAGACCTCCAAACCCCCACCCTGCAGGTGTTGGGAGTGTTTGTGGAAACCCAGACTGTGAAATGGGCTCATCCAACACCACACGGGTCAGTCGCCGCAGTCATTTGTGCCCAATCTCACACAGTTCTCCATGGATAAAAGTTTCAGCTTCAGATTTTCTGAATAATCGCCAGTTCTTTAAACCTTTTGAACCTTCAGGAATGAGGGCTGCAGAGAGTCAGGTGGGGTGGCTCTGTTTCACAGGGTGAGATAGAGAAATGTGGACACATTGTGGCTCCAAAACAGTCCCACCCTCCAGAGACGCCTCTCCAACGCCTGGAAGGTGACAGAAACAAGACATGACAGCAACACCCTCCACAGGCTTAGTCCCCCTGAGAAGATTAAAGGAGGAGCAGGTGTCTGCTCAGTCTGGGCTTGCAGCTCCTCCTGGGTACGTGGGGAAGTGTCAGCGTTACGCTCGCACCGCTCCAGTTCTGTCTGGGAACGCGGGTTTGGGAAGGAGCGCGACCCTCGGGACGTGCCCCAACCCCTCCAAGCACAGCCTCCCCTCCACCCCACCCGCCTTTGGGGGCTCCTTTGCACTGGCACAGAGCCCAGAGAGAGACCCCAAGCTCCCCCACAAACCAGTGCTGATTCCCAGCAACACAAACCCCTCCCCGAAACCATTTTTCAAATGTTTTTCCCACTTTGGGAGCTGCACTACATTGGAACACATACCTGGCAAACACACCAAGCAACAGTGAGGCAGCAGCAAATAAATATGTCTTTTTCAACTCTAACCTTCATGTTACAAAATGAACTTCTCACACATTCAGGTTTTAGGGAAAGAAATGTCATGTTTTATCAGCGCATCCTATAAAAGGAGCTACACATGAGGCACCTTATCAGCTGCACATCCCCACCAGTCTTCACTGGTTCTCCTTCCACTTGAACCATTCACCCATTAATTATCACTTTTCCCAATCATTTTTTCTGTAGTAGGAAACATCTTTCTGATTCCAAGTATGATAAAGACAATACTGCATGAAATACTGGAGTTTACGCTGATTAAATTAAATCGGAATTCACAACACATCAATGCTCAGGCTAAAAGACAACTTTTAAGGCATGGCAGGAAATGCAGATATTTAATAAAAGTAGGCAGAGAAGTTTCGGAGTTTTTTTTTCTGTTTTCGAATAACCTCTCCAACAGCAGGGGAACCTCACAGGATCTGTGAGCTCACTCTGGAGCGCATCCATAACAGAACCTGCAGCTGGTTTCCTGGATTCTGTTGTGAAAACAGACTCTTGGCAAAACATGATTATTTTGGAACTCTGCAAGGACATTTCATGTTGCACGCTGCAGGTATTTCTGCTTAAATCTTACAAAAAGGTGGCTTTGTCTCAGAGATTTAGCTCTCCAGAGAGATCCATCAAGCACCACGTCAGCTGTCAAACGTAAATCAATTAACCTCTGCTGAGTAATTCTTTTTAATTGCTTGAAAAGCAAAACCTTTAGAGGTAAGCCTGTGACTTTTTTAGGGTTTTTAATAAGGCATCATTTTGCTGTTTATGTTGGTCTGGATCCTGGTGGTTTGTAAGTGTGGTTTTGGCCCTTACAAATAATCAGTAATAAACAGACACCCGTAATTCAAGGCCAGCCCAGGATCTTTCACTGCTCTGCCTGAGCAATATTTTAAAGCGCACCAGAGCGATGCTTCTGTTCTTTTCTGACCTGCAAGGGGAAAAAGTGACACCTAAGGCTATGTCTACATTATTTATACCACTTTGATAGATTAAATCTTTACCACAAGGCTGAGCTTTTCGAGCATGCCTGAAAACGTTTAAAGATTCCACAGGTGCTCTTCCCGAGTGCAAACAAAGGCTTCTCTTTGTAGTGCGAAAACAAAATTAAAATGGAACAAAACCCTGGGAGCTGTAGGTGGTGCTCAGAACAAATCCTTGACTGGACATGTTGGATTTATTTATTTTTAACTCAAATATTTTTTTGGAACTCAGCAGAGCAACACCCACATAAATATGGGGTGGGTGGGATGCACCCTGTCCCCAAGGGCCACATCCAGGCACCTCTTGAACACTTCCAGAGGTGCCGAAACCACCACAACCCTGGGCAAATTACTCCAGTGTCTGACCACACCTGCAGGGAATATATTTTCCCTGATATCTCATCTGAACCTCCCCTGGTGAAACTTAAGGCCACCTCCTCTCATCCTTTCACTTGGGACACAGCAGAAGAACCTGATCCCCCCACCCCACTCCACCTTCCTGTCAGGGTTACAGAGATCACTGGGGCTCCCCCTGAGCCCCCCCTTCTCCAGAAAACCACTGGCATTGGTTTGGTTTCTAATTCTTAAGCTGTTTAGTAATTTCCGAGTTTGGAGGCAAGCAAGAATTAAAAGATTAAAAACCTCTAAACCACATCCGAGTCTGCCATTAGGGTTAGAACAGTCCGAAACAAGTTCTCTGCTAACTGGCTCCCCAAAATACGACAGAATTCATGGAACAGCTTGACTCTGCAGCTGAAGAAAGATGCTGAGTTCCTTTGAGATCAGTAACAGCTCAAGTGGAAGAGGATCTGAAAATATTCATTATTTTGATCACTGTAAGCTAGCAGTGACCACTGGATTTTCATTCCCTATGTCTCCGTGACAAGAACAAAAGGCCAGAATTTTAGGCCACACTTCAGCCTAAAACTGCTTCAAAATGTTCCTTCTGAAATAGAAGCCTTCCTTCTAATTCCCAAGGAGTTCACAATCGTATTTTTAGAAAGGCAATTTGGAATTGAGCAAATACAGATACTTGGAAATGTCTCTGTGCTTTCCTGCTTTCACAAAAAGACATTAAGGTCATATATTTTTTCCGGAGTGGAGATGACTTTGGGGTGGATGTAACCATGGCTACCCCACTCGGAATCAAACCAAACTGCTGAATTTGGAAGTCACTGAAATGTACAGAATGCACATGATTTGATCCACTATAATTGTGACTCAGATTTATGGCAAACCTTCCCAGTTGCTATTCCCAAAAAGGGAAGAGAGCCCAAATTCGTTCATGGATCTCTAGGCCCATTTTGTAGCAACCACTCCAGTATTGCCATCACCCTCAACCCTAATTTTTGTTTGAATTGAAGTTTTACTGACCTGTCCTACAGGAAATGTCCTCAAGCTGTGCCAGGGGAGGTTGTGGTTGGACATCAGGAGGAATTTCTTCCAGGAAAAGGCTGTCAAGTGTTGGGAGGTTTGGAGTCCCCATCTCTGGAGGTGTCCAAGGAAAATTTAGAAGTGGCACTCAGTGCTCAGGGGTGGTGACAAGGTGGGGATTGGGCACAGCTTGGACTTGATGGCCCTGGAGGTCTTTTCCAACCTCAGTGATCCAGGATTCTGGGATTCACTGACCTATGTCTAGTCCAAGGTCTTTATTTTGTTAAGGGCCTGTTCTCCCCTCACCAGAGACACCAAGAACTTCAAGAGTCAGGAATCTGCTTCCCTCCATCCAAACTAAATAAGTAGAAACGAGAAAATCAGGTGTCATCCAAATTATTTAGGTTAAAAAACCACGCTGCCCTCCTCTGTGCTTTGCACAATCAGCTCTGCCCTTATTTCAGAAAGAAATAAGACTTTTTATTACAGAAACCAGGGCTCTTCAAAATCTAAGGCTAATAGGGGTGAGTGACAGGTATATTCATTTCTGAGGAGTGATGACACTGTTTTAAATATTTAATGCACTGAAAAACATATGGAAAGAAAATAATATGAAGTTGGCTTTTGCACAATAACACCATATTTTCTGTCTCTTTCCATGTTGCAGCCACATTACGGAGAACTGTAAAAAAAGGAAAATGGCAGATTTCAAATCAGTTATCCTGGTGCTACCAGCTTTCAAAAAATTAATTTTTTACCTCCATTTTTTATTATTATTTTTTTAGTGCAATCAATAAACGGGCCAAGGCCATCAATCTCCATGCCACAGAGCAATATTTTATTTCCAAACTGATTGCTTCCCATGATGAATTACAGTCATTAGAAAGCATGACAGCCTGTTACAGCGCCTTCAGCACATGTGAAAGTGCTGCTGACAGAAGAAAGTGGCTTTTATTATTATTATTATTGCTATTATTACGATTGTTATTATCTTCATTTGGGATCACAGAATCCCCAAATGTTTTGGGTTGAAGGGAACCTTAAAGCTCATCTCTTTCCAACCCCTGCCAAGGGCAGCAGTGCCACACATCCCTATCCACATAAAGATGTAAATATTACCCTGAGCATGGATCATTCTAGACAGCCCATCAGAGACAAATTTAACTTTTTCCGAATACTTAAAATGACATTTCAAGGTTATTTGTTTTGTTTTGGTTTGGCTTTTTTTTCCTGAATAGATATTTTGTGTTTGCAACAGTTGGATTTGCAACCTTCAAACACAGTTTTGTGGTCACGTATTTGGATAGATCACCACTTACGTTACTAAAAGATGAAAATCAATCAAAAATAAAATTATCTGAAGAATTTATCTGCTCTCCAGATACACTGGAATGTCCACAAATACAGGATCATAACTGCAAATGGAACTGGAACTCGGCATCTTGAGATTCAGCAAGACAAAGAATACTTTTAGTAAATAATTACACATGTAATGGAACTGAGCTCAGCAACACTGAGCTTAACAGGCTGCCAGAAGTCTGAGCTGAGCTCAGTGGAAGTAACTCCCTGTGCCAGGGAAGCAGAACAGCTTTCCCAGCTTTTGAGACCTTTCTTCTCAGTCTTTTCCTACGTAAAAGCGTTTTTTGCTCCTGCGCTCGGAGCAGCCAACGTAAAAGCGAGGCGTCTTCAGATGGATCGCGGGACTGGGAATTAAAATAGGTCCCTGCAATGCCTTTAATGTCACAAAAAACCACCCTGACAAGCCACACGGGCAAAGGACAGACAGTGGAAATGGGGTTCGGGGCTGGAGAATTCATCCTCTGGAGCAATGGGATCAGCAGGGGGGAGAGGTGAGGTGAGAGAGGGAGCAGAAAGGGATAAAAGCCCTGGGATAAAGCCTGGGAGAAAATTTAGTGAAGGCACAAGAAGTGGTGGAAGTGAGGGAAGGGAAGAAAAGCTCCCCATCTTCCCTTCTCATTCTGAGCCATCCAAAGATGAGATTAGAGCTAAAAGCTTCCACTGACAAACTCAGTGGTCTTCAGATCTAAAATGTGCCCAGATACCCTGTGGTGCTTTTGGATCTGGGAATAAATAACTGCTCCAGAGGAGCTGCAGGTGACAGCAGAAAATGTGAGCCTACAAAGCTTAGATAATGATTAACATAATTATCATTGTTTTCTGTGACGTGATCTGCAGAGGATCATGAACCTTGAAAAATTGCCGGAACATCTGAAAGCTGGGGAAAAAAGTTGAATTTTATTGGAGAAGAGCGGAAAAAACCCCAAAACCATAAAGTAGAAGAGGAGAGGAATGAAATATAAATTTTGTGCTGAAAGAAAAGTGAGGAGGCCATAGCTAATTTTCAGAATTTAGAGTAGTATTCTTCTCACTGGCTGCTGTGAGGGGGTCAAGGATTGCAAATGAATGATGGATTCCAGGTGGGATATTCAGAAATAAATCAAAGAGGAGCTCCTGACAAATTAACGGGGACTGAACTGCTTCTTTCATAAAACCTTGCAGTGAACACAAGCTTTGAAATCCTTTCCTACATTCTGGTAAAGTTTGTTAAATCCAGAAGAATTGTTCCGGGGGAGAACTTCCCACTGGAGGAGCAAACAAGCAGCATGCCCAAAAGAATGTAGAGCAAAAAATAACTTCTTACCCCCTCTTTGTGGCCCCACAAACCTTTCAGCAGAGCACAGCATTTATTTGAGGTTTTACCAGTGTCGTTAATGAGATTTCAGCGTGTCTTGTGTTAGTACTGGAGCCGAGATAGCCTTGGAAGTGTCCTAGGGCATGTTGGATGGGACTTGGAGCAGAATTTTTCTGGAACTGAGATAACCCTGGAAGTGTCCAAGGCCAGGTGGGATGGGACTTGGAGCAGCCTGGGATAGTGGGAGGTGTCCCTGCCCATGGCAGGGGTAGAATTAGGTGACCTTTAAGGACCCTTCAACCCAAACCATTCCATGATTCACTGAATTTCTTCTGGCCCTACCAAACTTTGCTCCATGGATGTCCAAACCCAGCTGAATTCCTCCATTCCACCTGCACTGGCTGACGCCAGGGAGCCCAGCCCAGGACAGGCTGCAGATCCCAGCACAGAGCTCTGTACTTTTCTATCTGGCTCAATAAGAAGCTCCTTGGGAAGACAGGAATAACGCAGCAGCTGTCAGTCATTGCAAACGCCTCGTCTCCTTTGTTCCTTTCTATTTTCCAGCTGGTTGCAATGACCCACTGGTCAGTCCCTAGGCCAGAATCCACTCTGGGCGCTTCTCAATCTGCAATACTCAAACCTGAAGATTTTCACAGCTAGAAGAGAAGATTCAGTCCCATCCAGGCCAATACTAAGTTCATTTTTGTTCCAGAACCTTCCTGCTTTTACACTGCGACGGATCTGAGCCTATTGCACTTTTTTCCTTTTTTTTTTTTCCGTCCCATGCAAGCTGCCATCTTGTGAGGAAGGAGGAATAAACATATGGATTTGAAATATGTTGGAATAATCACTTTCTGCACTGATACTTGTCTGTCTGTGTAGACATCAGAGAACACATAATAGTAGCTTTGTGCATGCTGTGTTATTTCACACCGCCTCCCATTTCACACGGAAAAGGCATTTGACTTTGTCTAATACAGCCTGGATTTCTCATGGATTTACCACCCAGAAGAATCCAACTGTCTAAAGCAGCCCTGTTTATCTCAGAAAAAAAACATTGGAAATTTAAAGCATGAAGTGGTAAAAGAGCATCAGTGACCAATGGCCAATGAAGATAAAGGTCGCAGAATGTGCCTGAGGGCACACCTCACTCTTTTTTCAAGGAAGAAGAATCTTTCTAAGGAGTTGTTGATCACTTATGCACTCAAAACTTACACTGTTCAGACTTAAAATGATATAAATTTAGAAACAGCACCGACGTAACTTTATTAGAAGCCACAAAAAAATCCATAGAATAACAAAGCGCGACATTTAAGGAACTCATTTAGCTTTTCTAAAGACCACACGGAGCCATCTGCACATGGAACAACAATGCAGGGATTTATATCCCAAAGTGATTTGGATATTCAGACAAGAAAGGATTTGAGAAGAGGGAGAGAAGTAAGTGAGGAGCAGAGACATTCCTCTGTCTGTTCTCCTGCATGATTAATAAGCAAATTACATCTCCTCTCTTCCTTCTCCAACATTTCTGAAGTGTATCTGGTCTTTTTGGGAATCTATCTTAGTATGCCAAGTAGCTGCCAAGACTTCCACACTCTCCATGCAGATGATTAAACTGGTCAAAATATTGTTGTGTGAAAAAATGAGTAAGAGGATAATGAATCTCTGGATTTGGAGTCGTCTGTGAAACCTCAGAAGAAATCTGGCAGCGAGGAGCACGCTCAGGATGAAACAGGGAAGGGAAGAGAGACAGGAGGTCTCAAAAACAAGTCCTGCATCAAACTGCTCAGGGGGTTGTGCCTCTTTGTGGCTGAATTTATGAAATTGTGTTCCTATTTTCCGTGTCCCCATTGAATAAATGTGGATATGAAAGAACACAACGAATTTCTCATGGAAATCTACCCCTGAAGAGGAGTGAACTGACCGGTTTCATCACCAAGAGTTTGAATTAATTTGTGCTGTGTTCCCGCTCTGGAAGGACAATGCCATGAATTTCCATCACTGTTTTTCCAGGTGCTTCTGCTACGAGCATGGCACACCCACACCACTGCTCGCCTCACCTTTTCTCACCTGAAAAATGGGAAAAAATCTGCTGGCATCACAAGTGCCTTGCTTTAATTAATTAAATCTTCCCCCAGCAGAGCGTCCAGCTCACAGTGCAGTTGTTAATATTGCTGCAGTACAGATCCTCCACGCTAACGAGAATCCTGCAAAGATGTGCAACTCCATGGCTGCACATGGAAAATATGAAAGTTTTGGGTTGGACTTTGATCTGGGCGTGCTTTCATTAATTAGAGCAAAATGTATCAGTACCTAAAGGGGGACAACAAAAGAGCTGGAGAGGGGCTTTTTGCAAAGGGATGGAGTGACAGGACAAGGGGGAATTAATTCACAGTGACAGAGATCAGGGTTAGGCGGGATATTGGGAAGAAATTGTTCCCTGGGAGGGTGGGCAGGCCCTGGCACAGGGTGCCCAGAGAAGCTGAGGCTGCCCCTGGATCCCTGGAAGCGTCCAAAGCCAAAGGTGTCATATTAGAAATAAAAGCCAAAAATTCACCCTGTTCCCTGTCGTGTTTGGAAGAGCTCCGGTGTGATGAGAAGCAGATGGGGGAGCTGGGAAAGGGGCTCAGCCTGGAGAAAAGGAGGCTCAGGGGGCCCTTTTGGCTCTGCACAACTCCCTGGGAGAGCAAACAGCTTCAGGCTGTGCCAGGGGAAGGTCGGGTTGGATATTGGGAACAATTTCTTCCTGGCAAAGCCCTGGCACAGCTGCCCAGTGGAGTGCCCATCCAAATCCCTGGAGGGATTTCAAACCCGTGTGGACGTGGCAGCTGGGGACACGGGGCAGTGGTGGCCTTGGCAGCCCTGGGGAATGGTTGGACTCAAGGGTCTGAGAGGGCTTTTCCAGCCTCAACCACTCCATGGCTCTCAGAGTGCTCCCCAGGGCCGCTCTGACTTCGCAGGGATTCCAACCCAAGGGATCTCCCGGAGCGCGGCGCTACCGGAAACCCTTCTGATCTGTAAATATTCCCCTCAGAAACCCAGCTCCTCCAAACCCACATTTACAGCCTGATTTCCATGCTGACAGTTTCGCTCCATTTGTTGAATTGTAAACCATGGAAAGCTCAGCAATAAAACGTCTGCAATCTGGAGCAGTAATGGGAGGAATGTCTCATAAACAAGATAAGTTGTTCCTTGCCAATATTGTTACACTTCATAAATACGAACTCGAGTCTGTTTTGCGTCTCCTAGATCAGTAGCAGACTTTTATTTTAATTAAACACAACATATAAAATATTCATTTAAAAAACAAACATCATTGTTTTAAAGACATTGTGCTAAATTAAATTACAGAAGCTTTTGCCACCAAGTTCTTGCACAAAAGAACAATTTGGAACTGAGTGGATTGAGACTGCACAAGTGTCCATCAAGAACCTGTAGCGAGAAACTGGTGGCTGCCCTATGAATAAATAAACTATTTATATTTCCTGATAAGTGCTTGTATGAACCCAGTCCAATTCCCAAAGACTTCTCATTCCAGCTGGGGCTGTAATTAAGGAACTTTATCACCTGGCAGTGAGGAAGATGCTGCCAGTCCCATTTTCTGCAGAAGAACTCCTGAGTTTTCACTTCCCACAGACATAATTTATGGTCTCATTTCACTTAACTAATGATGGGTGTCTTTGACAGAGCCACTTTGAACAGCCTTTACCCCAAAAAGTACTTTAATTTTGAAGTTTACCCCTGCAGCATTTTGAGGGTCTCAAATACAGCCACGATAGGTTAGCTCGAGCCTCGTTCAATGCAAATGTTATTCCTGGTTTAGTAACACAAATCCAGCTCCTGAATTTAGCTCGGAATCCAAACACATTTCTTCCGACACAAGCCTCAGTGATGACATAAATTACAGAAAGCAAGTTTTTAAACTGTCAGCAAGGAAGAATTTTAGGAATTGAGAAGAAATTAGCCAGAAACGGCTGAATGCTGAATTTTCTATACAACCAGCAGCCCCTAACCAGGGCCTGGAAGGCACCAGCCACACATTTCCTACATGGTCAACATGGAAAATTGTATCCCTCAGCCATAAATCTAACAGAACAGGAACAGAGGAGGCAGGACGTTATTCAGAAACGCCATCGCTGAGAGCAAAACTCAGCTGCATCACATCACCGTTCTGTGCCTTTAAAGAAAAGTTTAAAATAGCTGAAACTGCTCAATTATGGCTTGAAAGCCACAGTGTGACACCAGAGTGCAACACAGACCAGCAGCCAGAGGCAGACTGCCCAAAGCTTTATGTTGATTTAATTCCATCCTTAATCCAGCAGAAAAATGGAAGGAAAAGAAAAAAACAAGAGGCAGAATTAATGCCCTGCTAAAATTTCAGGTTTCTGTGGGATTTCAGCAGTGTATAAATGGTAAATATGAAATTACTCGAGTTTTGAGGTGTGCCTGCATCTTGGGTCACTAAAAAGAAGATGTGTCTTAAGTAATTATTCCTCAAGTTATTTTCCAGAAAAGAAGTCCTCAGTCAGAGGAAGGAAGGAGAAGTTATGCAATAAAATCTCTGTCCTGTCAGGCTCAACAGTTTGGAGCAGTCTTGGAGTCCTCCAACACCCGGGCAAGAGAGGGAAACTCTTTTTTTTTAATATATTTTTGATTTTGTTTTTTTATAAAAACAAACAGTCAATGGGCTGATTTGGGATCACATTCCCAACAGGGACCTTCACAGCTTTCCTTCCCCAGGGATCCTTCACTGGGATTTGCCATGTTTAAAGACTTAAATCCATTGTTTTCCCAAGGGGAAAAAAAAAAAAAAAAAAAAGAAGAAGAAGAAGAAGAAGAAGAAGAAGAAGAAGAAGAAGAAGAAGAAGAAGAAGAAGAAGAAGAAGAAGAAGAAGAAGAAGAAGAAGAAGAAGAAGAAGAAAGGATGAGCAAAGATGGATTTAAGGCTTGAAACATGTAATTTTCACCAGAAAAAGATGAATAAGAAAAAGCACAAACCCCGGCCATCACCTTTACTCCCGGTCTGATGGCTGATGGGTTACATCCGTTTACCAGGGTATAAATGCAAAAAGAGCACAAAACACTCTTCTCTTCACATGCTCACCTACTGCAGGAGGCATCTCAGCTCATCTATTTTCAGTTTGCAATCTCTAAACTTTAAATAACTGGTTGTGATAAGCAAGATTGTAGGTTTTAAAATTCTCTAAAAGACCCTGTCCAATTTCCTCTTATTTTCTGCAAATTAATTGTTTTTATTAAAAGTAGAGCTGGTTTTGGCAACAGGCTGGATGCTTTTAACTCCTAATAGAGACTTTCCCATATCTCTTAATTTATCAGGGCCCATACTTGCATTCCAAATTGCTTTTAGTACCTCTGCTGATTCATTACACACAGAAATGGTGAAAGAATGAAGTCATTTTAGCAGATTTTATAATATTGAATGTGGAGTTTCTGTGTAGAATTCTATGTAGCATTGCTACATTAAATAGTTTTAAGACAAACCACACTGGGAATGTTTCTATTCCTGGTCAATCTATATTTAAAAAAAAAAAAAAAAAAAAAAAAAAAAAAAAGGTAGCAAAAGAATAAATTACAGGAATAAACAAGTGGCACTGATCAGATCAAGCATTTTATGCAGTGGGGATGAGGAAAAGGGATTATTTTTACTTCCAGATTGAGAAGGAATCTGTGAATTAGGATTCCTGCCTGATTATATATATATATTTTTAATCCAATTTTACCAAAATGTAAGATCAATCTTGGAACAAAAGCTTCAAACTCCTCATGGGAGAGCTGGGTAAGCTGGGTGAGTGTTAAGTGAACTAATTCAGTCCCTGCTTCCTGTAAGCCTGAGACACAATTTTAATCACACGGCCATTTATTTTTATAAAATGTAAAATGTAAAATTACTAAATTGGGCTGGTAGTCAATCCATCACCAAACTGGGCAGTAATTGCTGTTCATATGGATTCCTAGTCTGGGCTGTTTCCTGATCAGTATTGCCCTCTAACGAAAAACTTTTAATGCTTTCAGATTTTGAGACAACAGAGCAATAAAAGTTGTCAGCAGAGTCACTTTCGTAGCCCATGAGATGTGAAATCACCAGATGGATCCTCTCTGCTTGCCCTAAAACCTGAGTGAGATTTATTCAGAATAAATCCCGAGCCGGAGTGGCTCAGAAAGGAAGGAGACACATCAATCACCCTCACTCCTCAGTGGGCTCTAACCAAAATTCAGCTTTCCCTCTCCTCTTTTTCCACGAATCCCAAGCTGGTGCTGGTGCTGGTGCTGGAGAGTGCTGATGGACAATCCCGCTGGCTGGGAGGCAGCTGGAATTCCAGGGGCAGGAGATCTCCTTCTCCCAGGACCACACACCCCTCAGCAAGGCGATATAAAACTCCTCTTTGGCCGAGGAACGCAGAATTCCAGGCTCAGTAGCCCCAAAAAAGGGACTAAAAGGTCTCAGTGCTAACAGGCCTGTCCAGACCCCTTCCACTTCTGCACATTTTTATCATCCCACAGAGATTTAGGGAGTCACCACCTTCTCTGATAAAAATCTGAACAAAAGCTGGGCTTCTGAAGGATTTGGGTTGGGTTTGTGTGGCCAAAGTCTCTCTGTTCTCCTAAGCAAACACGATCCCCCAGCCCCTCACTCTCACGTCTCTCCCTTTCCACGCTGACCAGGGAAGTCTGATCCTCCCTTGGATATCATATTCCTTACAAATCGTAAATATCCCCATCGTGTGAAAGAAGGGACTCGCTGGAGGGATTCCGTTTCAGAGTAAACCCCGAGGATTATTACTGGTACTGCCAAATAAATTCATATGCAAATCTCTGCCACCCCTTCAGCACAGCAAGAGTTTGCCAGGCTGAGATCCCTGAGGAGTGTCACTGAACCATGGAATCGTTAATGTTGGAAAAGACCTTCAAGGTCATTAAGTGCAAGAACCAACTGATACCACCATGCCCAATAAACCCTGTGCCCGTGCTTATCCACTCTTTCTGCAGAGAAATTGTCCCGAATTTCCAACCTGAACCTCCCAGGGTGTGACTTGAGGCTGTTTCCTCTCCTCTCCCTTGTTCCCTGGGAGAAGAAAGGGAAATTCTGCAGCAAATTCTGATACAACTCAGGGAGATGCTCCAACCTTTGCTGTGCTACTGAGCCTGCAATTTCCCCTCCTCACTGCAGCAGCCCTGTGCTGATAAAATCCAATTGGAATAAATCACTCGTTTTTTTTTTCCTGATTGTTATTTATCTGGAGTGGCTGAGAACTGCGTTTTTGCTGATCCGAATGAATTGCTATTCTAAATAACAACTAAATTAACTTTGGTGTTCCTATTAGCATAGTGTGAGCCTTGAGCTGGTTATTTTACAATCACTCAAAGTGCATTTTTATTCAACGGCTTTATCATAACATTTTCCTGAACTAGAATTCGCACAGCATTTAGCAAACTGAGAGAAGTTACCAGTATCGGTATCAGTGGTAGAGCACAAGCAGTGCAGGGAAATCTAACAATCATTAAGGTTGGGAAAGGTCTCCAAGATCTTCAAGTCCAACCTTCAATTGGATACCACCTTGTCAGCTAAACCAGAGCACAAAATTCCACTAGTTTTTTTTGAGTATTTACTCATTTTTCTTTACTCATTTCTCTTTAGAAAAATATATACCCAAGCTTTCTGCCAATTTAAACACTTTCTAACACATTAACTGTTATTAAAAACGGCTCAGCTAATCCCCAGGTACCCTTATTTTTCCCAGATGTGTACAATATTCCTCAACTATGCATGATCCTAATAAACAGCCACATTTCTGCTGCAAATATGTGCAAACCTCTCCCACTGCTCAGGTGGGATCCCTGGAGCTGGTAATTCCCAGCATCACAAAATTAAGGAGCAACCCTGATATTTTTCAGCTGGACCAAAGTCCGGCTCAGCACCATCTCCCAAAGTTAACAAAATTTACTTCCATCAATTCTAAATATATGTGGAGCTAAATATAGTAAACCGCAAGTTGAAAAATCACGGCTAAAGCAACATACACTGAGTCTCAGTCTGTGCACCAGCTGTGGGTAAAAATGTGCTGAAAAGTAGAACATTTCGTCTCTTTTCATTTATCAAACATTCAGTTGCAAACACACAGTCATCTGTTTAAGAAGAGCTGAGAATCTGTTAAAATTATTCATTTGATGGTCTTCTGAATTTAAATCACAATTTTCTCTAGAATTCGAATTCTCAGGTAACTTTCTGGATAAACGCTTTCAATTTAAAAAAAAAAAATGTTACTGGAGGTCTTCTTTTTAAAATGTACTTTTACATTTTAGCAACAATTTTGCATTTATTTGTTAATATGAGCAATGACACTTTTGTAGACAGTTGTAAAACACTGTACCTACAGCAAGATACAGATTAATGAACCAACCTAGCTGCTGGGATAAATTCAGATATCAATTTATTTCTTTTTTCCTGTGTTATCACAGATAACAGGATTGCTAATAACTATGTCAAATTTAACATTTCCATCTCTCCCAAGGAAGGATTTTCTTGTTTTTACAATTCACTGAGTCCCTGCATGGATCTTTCCTTTTAAAACCTGCAAGGATAGCAAAGGGTGGCTGGAACCGGTGACTCTCTGTGAGCCAAATCAAACTTTCACTCTCCAGAACAGTTGTCTGGAGTTGAACTAATTCTTTGCAGCCTCTCTAAAGCAAAGATTTGGAGAGGTTTTTACTTTTTCTCCTCACACACTCTTATTCCCTCAGTGGCTGGGTCCTGCTGGAGCCTCACTTCTAATTGTCCTCATGATCCCTCTTTTCTTTCTTCCTTGCACATTTCCTTAACATTTTGCTCTCCTCTTCTTTCCCTCAATAGCACAAACCTGTAGCTGTCTTCTGTCGTCTTAAATATGTCTGGTGTTCCCCTCACTGCCCTTTCTCTTTTTCCACCATTTTCCCCCTTTTTTTTCTATTTTTTTCTCTGTTTTGTTTTTTTTTTTTTTTTTGTTTGATTGTTTGTTTGTTTTCTCATTTTGTCTCCTTCGCCCTCCTTTTTTTCAGAGTTTTCTGGTGCTGCTTTGCCACCTCTCTCTGACCTCCCTTTCCTCTTTCTCTTCCAAATTCCTTCCCTTGGGATTCCTTCAGCTCTTCCAAAGAACCTTCCCTGGACAGGCCCATGGCAAATCTCCTTTACTTCTCAAACTCAAAACCACACATCCATCCTTTTTTTAAACCACAAATAACCTAATTTCCTTGCCAGATCTTATTTTTTCCCCCCTGACCTAAGCTTCCAAGGCTCCATCTCGCTTTTTTTTCCCCCCTCCTCTCTGCTCCCAGCAGGGGAGGATGTGCCTTCCAGACACCCCTACATCGAATTTTTCATCAGCAGCTTTGACGTCTCTTTACATTTGAGGACACCCTCCCACTCAGCTGCCTCCTCATCCTCTGTCAGATGCTTCCCAAAAAGCCACGGCGTTCCTGGTGACAGGAAAAGAGTTCATCAAAGTGCTGGCACCCGAGCGCTCCGCTAGTGAACCTCCCACACCCCGGGATAAAAATAAACAACAACAGGCAGAAATATGGCTCGAGAACCATATGCTTGGGATTTTTTGGCTATCACCAAAAGGATGGGAATCGTTGGTGCCCTGGGTCCTTGAGAATCAAGCAACCCATAAAGCAAAAAAAGTAATTATCATCCGTCATTCGTGTAAGTTTCAGGCCCAGACAATCTGATGAAGTGCATTGGCTCGTGTTTGTTAATTCTTAGCGAACTATTTTTGATTGTTAAATCGTCTGTTAGGTTGTTTTTCCTCCCAGCTCCCAGCCCCAGACAGCTGGAGGTGTTTAAAGGAAAAGTAATGTGCATTTTTTCCACAATATGGAGAATTCCTATTCTTATATTCGCTTTTATTCTTAGAAGCTCGAGCTGAAATTTGAGTTCCACTGCAATGCTTCCACTAATTGCCTTGAATAATTCAAATTTTACCACTCTCAAGGGCACAACTGGAGCCAGACTGTTCTAAGCCATATTTGTTACTCTGGAGCCAGCAAAGTAAGTCCGTTTTATGTTGTAGAGCACGCTGAGCTTAAGTTACATTATTTTGTTTGCTTCGAATTTAGGCAAGTGGAGAAAAAAAAAAAAAAATCACAGTGGATCGACTTTGCCAAAGGAGCCCACCAAGAAACCCAGAGCAAGCCCAGTTTTACTTTGGAAGCAGCAGGAACACGACAAAAATTGGAGCGTAACCCTGAAAATTGTCCTTTGTCAAAGAAAATTAGCAAAGGCCTGAACTGTGGGATCTCTCTATTTTTGGCTCAAGAGAGAAATTCTGAAGCTGCTGATGATTTGAAATGGGTCCTGAAGAGAAGGAAGGAAGGAAATTAGATTTTTTTTTAACTCACAAAATTGTCTTGCCTGTGTAATAACACTGAGCATGACTGTCACTCCGAAGACATATTAGCTCATTTAGGTAATTAGTGTGAGCAGCATGTTTCCCTGCTTATTCCATTCAATTATAGGGTGCTCACTTTGTCATTACTGGAGTATCTTAATGTGACTTGTAATTAGTGTAATTACAATCCAATGTTAATTATATCTGCCACTTAGACATAATTTTATATAGTAATGGACTTATTCTCAATAACCTTATTATGTTGTTTATTCAAACAGGAATTTAGCCTTCTTTCATGCGTCAAATATGGAGATTACAAAAAAGCACCGCCTGTCATTTCTGTAGTTATGACTCGGGGAGCTTCGCCCTGCAAAATCATATTTGGGGCAATCAATGAATGGAGCAAACCAAATTATAGGGCCTGATTATTAGAGACATGCTGAACTCACAGAAATGATTTGCACAGGAGGCACATTAACTCGTCCTCTGCTCCGTGAGAGCCGCGGAGAGGGGTCAGGGGCCGTAAATTAACCAGGGAACAAGAGACGGGACAGAGCAGAGCTGCGTGGGGCTGGGTGTGCTTCTGCTGCTGCTGGTAGTGGTGCTCTGATTAGCAGGGTAGTGAACTGCCATGAGTGGAAGTGCCAAAAACAGAAAAAAAAAATCCTGGGAAAAGATCCTCACTGTTAGTGACACCTCTTTGCACAGGGATTGCACAACCCATGAGCAGTTTTGATTTTTCACGGGTTTCCTTTCTCTGATCCATGGCATTTTTGGGGGTACAGCCTCAGTCTGGGTGCAGTTACGAGGAGAGGGGCTTTGAAGAGCTTTTCCTGATTCCTGAGCTTTGCTTCCCACTGTGGGAATGGATTTCTGCTTCTTTTCCTAGGAGGAAATGCTGGGAGAGTTTGGAATGTTCCCCTGGAGAAGGGAAGGATCCAGGGAGAGCTCCGACCCCCTGGCAGGGCCTGAAGGGGCTCCAGGAGAGCTGGAGAGGGACTGGGGACAAGAGATGGAGGGACAGGACACAGGGAATGGCTTCCACTGCCAGAGGGCAGGGATGGGTGGGAGATTGGGAATTGGGAATTCCTGGGTGGGCTGGAATTCCCAGAGAAGATGTGGCTGCTCCTGGATCCCTGGAAGTGTCCAAGTCCAAGCTGGATGGGGTTTGGAGCAAGCTGGGATAGTGGGAGGTGTCCCTGCCCATGGGACAACCCAAACCATTCTGGAATTTTATGAAGAAAAACTGAAAGACATATCCCAGGAAAGGCCTTGGTGCCCTGGCACTGGGTGCTCTCCCACAGCCCCAGACAGAGTCTGGAATAAAAATCCACCAAATGCAGCCAGAGCACCCTGCACCTCCTCGCTCTGGCCCCACCACCGGCCACAAGCTCCTTCCACAGCAAAGACAGATTCCTTCTGTAAAATAATTTTTTTAGGAATTAACCCCAGCCTGGAACAAACTCTCTGGAAGCAAAGTGCTCTCCAGGCCAAATCCCGCTCTGCACTTCCTGAATGTGCTGCTTCAATGGGCCACAGCGAAATTTGGATTAAAAAGCCGTAAAAGAGCCAGCCAAAACAATTCCCATGTTTGTGCCTCCAGAGAGGCCCAAAAGGACGAGTCACACATGGCAAACATCACATTATGTAATGCACAATGCTGAAGAGTGGCACAAGGACCACAGGAGCAGAGAAGGGAATTTGGGAAACCAAGGGAAACCAAGATCCTCCTAATCTGCATCTTTTACTGAGCCTGAAAAGGGTTTCTAGGTTTGCTCTCTCTCTTTGGAGGCAAATGAATCATCCAGATTTCCATGGCTCAGGGTGATGTCCCAAGACAGCTGCCAGCTCTCTTTGAGCTCAGGAAAACCAAGAAGTTTCAAAATGAAAGCAGAGAGTCAGTGAAAGTAAAAGTAAATTGGGGTATGGGCACCAGGGAATGATGCTGGAAAACCAGCTGGAAAACCAGGAGACATTCTCCAGTCCTGAAGGGAGGCTTAGGGAGCAAATCCCATGGGGAGCTGAGCCCCCTCCTCTGGATGACCTTTAAGGTCCCTCCCATCCCAAACCACTCTGCAATCCCATGATTTTATGAACTATTTGATCCCTCTCATGTGCAAGACTTTTCCTTAGTCATGTTTCTTCCACATAAAATAGGATTATTTTTACCAGTAGATCTTGCACTTGGTGGCTATGAAACCTTCTTGGATTCTCTTTAAAACTATCAGGGATCCCAGATTTGTCATTTTTAATGGCCCAAAGGAAAAGAAAAATGCTACTTGTTGTTTGAGTGGTTGCAAAGAGCACACTTGGATTAACGCTGTTCTGAAATCTTAAGGTTTTAACCTTATTTAGGAACTTCACATGTGAGAGAACCTCAGCTTCTTGCACAACATTGCTTGGGTAGATATTGCAGCACTGGGTGATCAAATCTATCAGTTGGTTATAGAATAACTATAATTTATTGTTCCTGCAGTACAAATCTTGCTGGCACTTCTGCATGAATAGCATTTTCTCCCTGGCTGCCAAGTAAATCATATTTCAGCCAGTGACACTCAGTAAACTGACAGTTCTACCTGTTTTATTTGGGGTTTTTTTCTGATTTTTTAACTTGAAGTCCGTCTCCTTAGAGCAGGCAGTGGATTTAGAGCTCCCCAGTCACTGAAGCCACTCATTCCCCCGTTGTGCAGTGTGACACCACACCAGGCCCGCCGCAATCACCATTTGGATTTCATTGCTTAAATACATCAGCAACAGCATCTCCGGAATGTGCATTCAGACCCAGGAATTAGCCATTAACCAGCAGCTTTCCTAACGAAGCTCCCTCCCATTTTTCTGGTAGCTGGAAGGCCACAGCAGGAGGAGCAGATTTGTGGTGTAAGAAACGTCTCTTCTCTGCTCCCACCTGCTGCCCTAAACCAGGGCAAATTTCCACGTCAGAAGAGGTTGTTCCCTACATTTCAGTGGGGTTTGTGGACAAAACAGCATCACTGCCCACACCAGCCAGAGGAAAACTCTGCTTGGAACTTGTTGCCCTGGTTTTTCTGAGTTTTTTAAAGCCTTTTGAATTTTCATAAAATGGAGTCAGACCTTTTAGCTACTGCACAATATTAGGAGCAGTTTCTACCTTTTTCTCACAGGTGTAACATAAACAAATCCTTTGTTTTTCATTCTCTGTCCTTTGCATATTTCTAACCTGAAAGCAATTGTAACTGACAGTTGGTCTAGCCACTTGGCTGAGGGGTGAAAAACCCCAGAAGCCAATCTTCGGCCAGACCCACAAATGTATAAAAAGTAAGAAATAAACAAGGAGGCTCTCTCTCCACCCTGACTCAGCTTGAGCTGGATCGGAGAAGTCTCTGTCCTGCGAAAATCTCTCGTCTCGTGTGATTGCTTTGCGCGTCACCATCACAGGAACTGAATTCAAGGTGTTTGATCCAGGCCAGGTTGGACAGGGCCTGGAGCAGTTTGGGACAGTGGAAGTGTCCCTGCCCATGGCGAGGGGTGGAACTGGATGAGCTTTGAGCTCCTTCCCAGCTCAGACCAGTCTGCGATTCTAAGTCTGCACTGGCTCATCACACATACTTTTAATCCTAGAAAAGACTGGGAGCAGGTTACACCTCCAGGAACCATTTCCTCCCTGGATTTTTTTTCCCTTTTAGAGATCACTTATGAGCCCATTCCAGCAGTTCCACTGCCTGACCAGGAGAGATATCCCAGGCAGTCCCAGGATGGATCTCTGCCTTCCACAAACCTCCCCAAACAGTGAGATTTGTCCAGCCTGGAGTCCAGCTGGATGAGGTGGCCAAAGATACCACTCCCATCCACCTCACCCAAGGAAAAAGCTCCACCATGGTGCTCCTCAGGAGGGTTTCCTCACATGCTGCCCTGAGAACTCCATGAAGAGCTTTTCACAGTCTCCAGAGAGAATTAATTCCAGTAATTAACTACCTTAATATTAAAAACCGTTCCCTCATTTTTAACCAGCCCTTCCCTGATGTGATTTTTTGCTGTCATTACCCATCGTCTATCACAAGGGGCACGAAGAACAAATTGTTTCTTTTCTCTTCCCGGCCTTTCCCATATCCTATGATTTACTGTCGCTGGACATCCTGAATGAGAGAACAGAGAAAGGACTAAACCTGGGAAATTTGAGTGGCTTCTTCCTTCTCAGGCTCTTCCTATTTATTCCTGCAGCTTTCCCTCTGCACCTTCTCCACCCTAAATTCCCTGTTTCGGAGTCACCAAATCATTAAGTTTAGAAAAGACCTCCAAGTTGAGTCCAACCCTTCCCCAGCACTGCCAAGACCACTCATGTCCCCAAGTGCCACATCCACAGGGGTTTGAAATCCCTCCAGGGATGGGGACTCCACCACTGCCCTGGGCAGCTGTGCCAGGGCTGGACAACTCTTTCCATGAAGAAATTTTCCCTAATAACCAACCTAAACCTGTTCTGGTTTAACTTGAAGCAATTTCCTCTCCTTCATCCCCTCCTTCCCAAACCCCTCCCTGTGCCTGGGAGGACAGAGAGTTCCAGCAAAGCACAGCTTTGTCTCCCACCCCCACACTATCCCCCGAGCTCCCAGATCCATGATCCCACACTCCAGAGATGGAGTGTCACCCACGGCGAACACCCAGAGCTCCCAGGGAGCTCATGGCTCCTGGAGCACCGCCGGAATTCCCAGGCTGGGCTGCGGTGAAAACCAGCAGCAACTCTGGTCAGAGAACCCTCCAAACAGCCTCACCCCATTCCTGCCTCCCCATGCAGCCTCTCCACGGCCAGGATGTGGAGGCTGGAGCCCCTGATGGATCGGGGCAATTACTGTATCTCAGACATACAAGTCACACTAATGCGCAGCAAGTACGGCTCGCCCTTAATTACAGCTACAGACATGGACATTTGTTTTTCTTAGTAATTAAAATGTTCTATTGTGCTTAATACTGTTATCTGTATTCTTTGGTTAAGTGCAATTTAATTTGCTTTAAGAAAGCTGGGTATAATTTAAAATGAAAAATGTATCCCTCCTGCTATATTTTTTTTCTCCCTCTAATGCTATTGTTTGCCATGACTGCAGATCTAGAACACATCAGCTTCTGAGTTTGTTCACAAAGTTTCTGGAAGGTGATGCTGTCCTAAAACCAAACAATAAAACTATTATTTGTGACTGATTCTGGAAATTTCCAGGTTGCTAAAGCACTTATTGGGATAAAGGAGGTCTCTGAGGCATTTCCAGGGCAAAGGAGCTTTCCAAAGGGAGGCAGAGGTGGCACTGGAGTCTCCTGGTCATGGCTGATGTGCTGTAATGAGAAATGTGGATTAGAACCATGGATGGGTTGGATTGGATGGGACCTCGCAGATCCTCTCATTCCAAATCTCCTGCCATGGGCAGAGACACCTTCCATGTGTCCACATTCCATCCCAACCGTCCCAGGTTGCCCCCAGCCCCATCCAACCTGGCCTTGGCCACTTCCAGCCACAGATTTCAGTGCCAGGGCCTCACCACCCTCACAGGAAGGAACCAATTATTACTAATTAATTCAAGAACAGCTGACAGAACTCCCCTTAAGCCCCCTAAGATGCAAGGTTCCCCTTCAAAAGGGAAAACATTTTTGGATGTTCCACAACTGAGAAAAAAAAAAAAAGAAAAATCCCAGCAATGTCAGGAGCAGCTCAGTCCCACATCCACCTGCACAACGAACCAGAAAACTTCTTATTTATTTTTTTTTTTTTTTAGCACATAAACATGTGGGGAGGCCTGCAAGCATTAATTTGGTCTGTCGTTAACGTTGTTGTCAGTACCATTTGATCTGTCACGGCGCAGAAAGAATTCCTTTCCCTGCAGGAAATGGTTGTATTTCTGCTGTCCCCTCTGAGGCCACAACCCTCCGGAATCAGCTGCCCCAGAACGACCCGGGACAGAAGTCACAGGAAGGAACAGTGTCCCAGCAACCACTCAGGGATGAAATGCTGCAGCCTGTGGGACTGGCTCCCAGAGCTCCAAACCGGGCTTTGGCTGACTCGCATTTCTGGGGAAAAGGGGTTTTTGTTGTAAACAGCACCAGCTCGGAGGCTCTCGAAGAACCTCCTCGCCCGGGTGCGCTGCACAAACAAAGCCCTTTCGAAACCCTTCCTCCCCAGCCTCGTGCCAGCAGCTGACTTTCCCCATCTTACAGGGTCACAGGAACTGGGATGTTGTGAAATCGCTCGCCAGAGATGACCTGCTTTAATCTCGGCTGTCATTTCACACACTCTAGGAAGGATGGAGCAATGTTTGAACATCGTCCACTCCCTTCCTGTAAATTCCTGGACTGTTTTTGCTCCTTATCGCAAGCTGGAGTATCTCAAACTGAGCTCCTGCTCTCCCTGCATGACTCAGTAGGAGAGCACAGAAATAACGATGCCAACGCTGACTCAGAAGAGGTCACGGTCTCATCCAGAACTTTGGTTCTTTAGCTCAAAAACTGAGTTTTCCCCAGCCCACCCTCCACACACAGGTTTGATTTTGTCAGGCCAAGGCAGAATTCTGCTCAACATGGAATGCAATCCTATTCAAACCCAAATTCCAGTATCAGTATTATCTCCTACTAAACAAAAGTGGTTGCCCGGAGGAGCGGTGGATTGCCCATCCCTGGAAATATTCAAGGCCACACTGGGATGTTGTTGTCTGCAGTTTTTTTTCTCAAATTTAGGGAGACCCAAACCTTGCAAAATAATAAACATCACAGAACCTCATGGCATAGAAAGAGAAAATTGAGGGAGGAGAGTGGTGTTGTTAATTCAGAATAAACCTTCTTCCTCACAAAAGTATCCCAAAGTATCCCAAAACCACCTTTTTGGGAAAATATCTCAAAATCCACACAGTTAAAGAATTAAGTGTGTGTTTGTAATGAGAATAAACCAAGCAACTTTGGGTCACTGCTATGAATATTTCACACTATTTAATGACAAAAAGGTCAACTTTCAAACAGAAAATTTGAAAACGGTGTAAGGATCTGTAAATTCAATTAATGAACAGTTTCAGGGGCCTCAGTGTGGTGTAAACCTTTTACCAGGGTCTCTTCTTGGCTGTTTCCCTGCCCTTGCCACCCTCCTGTGACTGAGGGTCCTTCCACTCCAGTACCCTGAACCATCCTACAGCTGTGAATTTGTTCCACTTTCCACTCTTAAATCCTAAACCAGAAAGTCACAAACAGAATCAAATTATTGTCCTGGGTTTTGTGTTTATTTTTTTTCTCCTGGCAAACAAACCCCTGCCAGAATTCTGCATTGCTGCATTGCCCTGCCTTGGGGTTTCACTCCTCCACCTGACACGCACTAAAATCACAACTTGTGCTCTCAGCACCAGAATTTAACATGTGCTGGTCAACCTCTGTTAAAAACTCCCCTGTTTTCCCTCGTGGCTGCAGGGACACATGTGCAGTCATGGAATGCAAAAGCCCTCCTGGTCTGCATCCACCTGAGCCCTTCTCTCTGTCCTAAGAGAAACGGATAATATAATTAATATATATATAGTTATGCATAATTAATAATCCAGCCAAAGCTGGTTCCTCTGAAAAGCAACAGTCAGGTAACCAAGCTCTGCGTCAGGCCCCATAAAATACTTTGAAAAGCAATATGTACAACTGCAATTTTCCAGCAGAGACCAAAACAAATTAGCAGCTTGTATTCCTCTGTGCTTTGCTAATAATTTGTTTCCAGCGCCGTGTCGGGGAGCAGCGGTGGTGTAACGAGGGGCAGGAAATAGTAACAGCCTAATTAAACTGGGGTGGGTAGGAAGCAAACCATCAATCCTGCTTAGCTGCAGCTCGGGGGGCAGAACCCCCACAGGCACTGGCAAGAAACAATTTTTTTAAAAATAATAATAATAAATTAAAGGGCTAAGCAGAAGCGGAGCGAAAATGGCTTTGACCTGGATTGTATTTACACGAGTTATTAGTCAAAATCTTTACCGAGGCTGCCTGAAGTTACATCCCACCACAGAGAAGAGTGTATCCATCCCCAAACTCACTGATCTGTGTGGTGCATGGAGGACCAGAGGTGATGCACAAATTGCCTTCCCCTTTATGGAATGAAGCTATTTGGAATTCACAAAAACCCACCTCCGGATCCAGGAACTTCTGGCCTCAGCAGCAAGGAACAGCAGCATCAGCAGAACTCCTTTTTCCACTCGGTTCACCTGCAGCACGTACAGAAAACGTCCTCCCTGTGTAAATTGTGCCTCATCAGCGGGAGGAAGTCCCCGTGTCCTCCTCCAGCAGAGCCCTGGAGTGGGAGCAGGTGCTTATGGAAGGAATTTTTATGCTGGCTTTGGGACACCAGCTTCCAGGAACACGAGCCAAGCCGGCGAGTTCCTGGGTCAGGAGAGCTTCAGCCACAGCCCAGGCTGCTCTTTTCTGCACACTGACGTCACCTGGAGCCATGAATTTTTCAATCTTAGAGCAAACACAGCAGAGCCAAAATATGAGACCTAATTTCACTCAGGTCACTCTCCTCATGCAGATGTCTGTCCATGGGAGGGAAAGAGAGAAAACCCAAAGCACCAGCATTTCAGGGGAATCAATCCCTTGTATTTTTGGAACTCTTAATCCAGGAGAGTTATCACAGAAGCCCCAGATCCAGAGTTTCAAGGTGTTCATGAAGCATTTGTGGCAGACATAAGGGCACCTTCCGGATCAGGATTCAGCATTGCCACATTCAGGCTTTTCCCATATTTCCTTCAGTTATTCCACTTGGTGACCTTGGAGCTGTTCTCCCACCTGAATTATTCTGCGCTATCCAAATGGATAGTCCAACAGTTGACCAAACACTCCCACTAAACCACAGCACACACCAAGTGCCACTTCTACCCATTTTTTGAAGACTTCCAGGGATGGTGGCTCCACCACTTCCCCAGGCAGCCCATTCCAATGCCTGATCCGTCTTTCAGGGAAGAAGTTTTTCCTAAGATCCAACCCAAACCTTCTCTGGTGAAAATATTTCTCTTGGTCCTATCGCTGGCTCCCCACCTCACCACAACCTCCTGCCAGGAGTTGTAGAGGAAAACTTCCTTAGACTCGCCTCAAAAACTGTCCGTATGAGTAGGAATAACACCAAATATTATCAGGAAAACCTGATAGATATTCAAGATTTTAAAAATGGATATTTAAAATTGGATTAAACCAGTATCTCCTGCAGAAAGAGTTCTGGGGACCTGCAAAACACTGAGCTGGACTCAAAAACCCCCGTTTGAGCTGAGAGCTGCACCTGAGGATCTCTGAGCCCATCCCATCTCACAGCCACAAATGGTTTCATGCATCAAGGAACAAAAAGGGTTAAAGCTTTGGAAACTGTTGGAACATGAATGGAGCCAAGTGTATTTCACTAAACACAAGAAGAGATGAAATATCTCAAAACCCACAAGACCTCAGCAATGAGATTCCAGAAGCCCAGTGTGTCATGGGGTATCCTAAAATATCCCTGGATTAACATTAAATCTCCAGCAGAGTGTTTGCCCTGATCTCTCCAGGAGCCAGGCTGAACTTACCTATCATTTATCTGATATTAACATCTATTTATTTCCAAACTGAGCTTGCAGCTTTGCTCATTACACAGAATTCCTTCCAAATAAATAGATCTGGTGCTAATAAATCCCCTGGCTGGCAGTCACTGGCACAGCAGGTCTAATATCTGATGTAAATAATGTATTCAAGATGTTCCCTTAAATGAAGAGTTAGACCACGGCGCTGAGACTCCTGCCTGAGGGCTCTAAACCCCTGTGTAATATTAATTATAATTACCTCATTAAGCTGCTGCTTTAGCACCTTTTCACCAAAGCAGTGCCACAGAGGGGATTTGAAGGAATCACCTAATTCCTAAATTAAATCGTAACAAGGTCAGGATCTCTGTTCCTGAAGCATCCCAACAAACGTCCTTCAGAACCAGTTAGAGACACCAATCCCTAAGAGCTGAAAACTGTGGGGAAATAACTAGGAAATAACAGCAAATATATCAGATTTTATTATGAAGATAGTATCAAGAGGTATTATTATTATTATTACTATTACTATTATTATTATTATTTGTTTTCACTGTTTTGTCCCCAAAATTGGTATTTTTAAGTCAATATCTTCTTACGATCATCTTAGACCTGTGGAGAAGCTGACACCGTCTGTCAAAATATGGAATCTCTTTTAGGGCAGCAACTCCAGAAGGACCAGATGATCCCAGAATTCCTAAAATGCCTACTGTCAGGCGAGTTGTGGGATTCCCAAAAGTGGGGCAGGGAACAGAAGAGGACTGACCACGTGTGGTAACTCAGCTGCCACACTGCACAATATCACCTCTCCCAGCTGAACTTGGAACCCAGCATCGCCCAAGTTTTCTGTTCAGATGCCTAAAAAACACTCTGGAATGATGTTTCCTGAGGAGTCTTCTGTTTGTGACTTTTTTTTTTTTTACCCCCTTTTATGTCAGTTCAGTCCCACGTCACACAAGAGGGATTCTCCAGAGCTGTGGGGAATGTCCTGACAATCAGGAGGTTTTTATCACCAGAACACAGGAAATGCAGCTCTCATCATTCTTCTACTCCCAGTATTAAACTGGAGAGGGAATTGCCAGGAGAATTTGGAATACTGCAAAACTCCTTCCATCCCCAAACTACCTGAAAACATTGGCTGGAAGAAGATATCTGAGTATTTTCTACACATTAATCACCCATGGTGGCTTTGAGCAGGTTTAGCCTTCAGCTAAAGCAGAGGAGTTGAAGATGTAAAGTTTTCCATAAGAAATACCAGGAGTTGCCTCCTTAATCTGTTTAAACTCTCCATAGGAGGCCTTATTTCCATAATTTTAAGTGGATTGGTTTTTTTTTAGACAGAACCCTTATTTTGCCATGGTCAGAATAAGGTACTTCATGGGCCCACACTTCATTTATACAACAGAATGTGAGCATTTCCCCGTGGTTGTCCCCCAAAAAGCACATTTCGGGTGAAGAACATAGCAGGAAAACTATAATATAGGATTTTATATACATTATCTCTATTGTTTTCCACTTCAGTCTGCTTTTCCCAGCCCTGGTTTCAGGAAGGAATTGTGCTGGGATGGGATGAGGTGACAGGGAGAACCATCCATAGCCCCAGGGTTCATACCAAGACACAAACCCAGCCTGAAAAGCCACAGGGATATTTGAGAAGCCACCAGGTAAAGGCTGAACAAAGAACTCTTCTCACAGCGCTCCCCACAAAGAGGCCAGATCCGAAGGGATCTGTTCTCACACAAGGCAGACGTTCACAAAAATACACATTTTAATTCCCTTTCAACACCACGCTCTTCTTCACAGCTCTGTTTTTAGGGTATTTGTGGTGTTTCTTGAGTTATCACACACCTATCAGAGATGCACCTCTTCTGGTCTGGCACATATTCCATCCTTGACCCGGAAAACTTCTCATACTTCCCGATCTGTCCACATGAAATGCAGGCAGGCACAAGAACACAAATAAATGAAATTAAATTCTGTTTGGAGAGATGAACTTTTTTGCCTTCTGAGCATCTTAATGACCGATGTTTTGGGGGAAAAAAGTGCAGCGCTCATCTCTGAACCAATCTGTGTCAAACTTATTGCCGAGTCTAACAAAGGGCTCCTGTGAAACTAAACTCTTCTGTGGAATATACTGTAATTGTACTTTTTGAAAGCAATGTCAAATCATTGACATCGACTTCGTGTTCCACGGGAAAAGTTACAATATATAGAAGCTGTAAATTAGACCCTAATTCAAACTTATCACTTTGATAGTTGTTAGACAGACTATTTGGGTGCCTGTTTAGCTCCGTGATTTCCCCATTCCTTTTTCAGGCTGTTGCTTTTCCCTCAGATTTTCCAAATCGGATTTTCCGATAACCCGCACAATGAATTTACGTTGCAGTTACGGCACAGCAAAGTTAAATTCAAGTCAAATCACAAATGCACCCTCTCCAAGGATTTATGAACAGAAAAATTGGGGTCTGGCAGACAAAATCCAGGTTGCAGGAATTTGGGCTGTGAGTTGCAAAGCATACTCCTGAAAAACAAAATCCATATAAGCTCCAAACTGAGCAGTTTTCCCATTTATCGTATACATTAACATATATTTTTTAAATTCACCTTGTCTAACTCATGCTTTTTGCATTCTCAACACGACATGAGGAATAGCCCAACCTCTGTTTGCATCTGTGAGCACTGACATCCAACAGCAGCATCCCAGTGAAGCAAAATGTTGGTGCTGAGGGTCTCCAGGGTGCCTCCTCAAGCACAGAAACATGGACATGACACTCCCAACCTCACCTGAAACACTCCTTTGAAAGCTGGAGAAATCCTGAAAAATTCAGGCTGAGCAGATATTGTCGTGTAATGGATTTACAGACAGAAATTCCTCCAGTGAGGAAGCAGGATTTCCCTGTTAATCACCATCAGATGTGGAATGTGTTCATTATCACCTGCTTTGGTGCTGCTTCATACAGCCAGGACAGAGAGATTTCAGAGGGAGATTGTAGCTTCCAGATGGGAATGAAAGCATGACAACACTCCTGCAAATAGAGGAGGAAAAAAGGAAGAAAAGCACATTTCCCAGAGAAAATAAGTTCTTTTTCTCCTGAGGAGCCTCCCTCGACTGCCATAACTATGACAACAAAGCCCACTTTGGAGATAGATCTAAGGGAGATTTTTAAAAAGATGGTTTGGGGGCATTTTTCTTGTTTTGCTCTTCCTAAAGCAGTCACACAGCTCAATTAGCAGGAGATGAACCCCACCTCTAATTCCTGATACCCCAGAACTTCCCAAGTTGCAGACCCATTTACACAGCAGATTTAAGGCTGTGAATTCACAGAGAACATTTACCAAGGAAAGAACATTCACTCCACAGAGAAGAACAAAGTCTGAGGGACATGCTGACAGCTCTGTGCCTGCTGACATCCCTCTGGAATGCCTAGGTCTTTCTGGAAGCTGAAGATGTCCTCCTTCAGATATCCCAGAGAAGCTGTGGCTGTCCCTGGATCCCTGGAAGTGTCCAAGGCCAGGCTGGACAGGGCTTGGAGCAGCCTGGGATGGTGGAAGGTGTCCCTGCCCACGGAAGGGGGTGGTACTGGATGATCTTTAAGGTCTCTTCCAATCCAAACCATTCCATGATTCTCGCTAGGAAGCAGCTTTTCCATCCTAGCCTCTGGAAAAGTCCCCTCAGCACTTTTCCACCTCGTGCAGAGTGTTTCACATTGGGATTCTGCTGAGATCTCCGGGACAGAGTTTCATATCAAGAAGCTGCAAACGCTCTCACACCTTGGCTATATTTTAACAGCTGAAGTTTTGAGGTTGAGGTGAGTGGAAGCTGCTCAGTGCACCAAACCCAGAATCCAGAGGGAAATACAACAAGGGAGACGAGTCCAGGCGCCCAACAAACCCATTTATGGCGGGTTTGCCGAGTGTCACAGGAGCCCTCCCCAAGTGACCAGGATGTGCGAGCACCACATCCCTGCCACGGCTTCCCAATCCACCATGCCCCTCTCACTGCTCCCCGAGCCTCCCGGCTCCATCCTCCCTTCTCCTAACATTCTGAACAGCTGAAAACCTGCCAGTTTTTTTGAAAGCAACCTATTTCCAGAACTGTTTCTCTACCTCAAGATCTGTAATTTCTCCCAAAACACCCCTCTGGAGCAGAGCCCAGGACTGGCAATATGTTCCTCCAGGAGCAGGGAAAGGTTTACGTTTCAATACCTATTGCACCTGTCACCATAATACCAGGCATTTTCCACCCACGGCGCAGGAGAGAATCCAAACTTCCTGTGGGATGTGCAAAACTCTCACTCAGCCTTGGGAGCCGTCCAGGCATGGTTATCAGGAAGAGAAAAGCTATTTCTGCTGGCTTGCAGGAATTGATGGCACCATTCAATGTCTTGTCTTTATATGCAAGTGTGTCTAACCCAGTTTCTCCACAGCTGCTGTGACGTAAATAAATTCGGTATTATCTCCATTTCACATTGTAGGGTGGAATATAAATAGTCCTGGAACTTGTGCTGGGCGTAATTCAACGCTTAAGACCTTGAGTACAACTCACCCATAGAGCTAACACCACACAAAATATTTGACCTGCTTCAGGTAGAGCAGGACAAAAATATTATCCATGATCTGTAGACGTATCTCCCCAAGTAGGATGGTATTTCTGGGGAAAAAAATGTCGTAGGGTAGATAATTCTTTTTATCATTGTAAAATGAGACTTCAGGGGCTCCTTTAGAACAGTACATCCCCACTATAGTGATCAGGAAATATTAGTATATGTTATATACTAAGAAGCCCTAAAATATCTGCACTTGCTTTACAGAATTAGCTCCACTTGAATGGTAACTATGTATAAAATCCTGATTTTTTTCTTCTTCTTCTTTCTGCACATCCTGTTACCTAATCAGACAAAATCATTTGCTCCAGCTGAATTTACTAGAGGAAAAATGTATCTCTTGGTACCTATAATTTTACTTCAGGGTTTCCCTCTTAAGGTAGTAGTGTTTCAGCTGTGGGCTGGAGTGAAACTCCATCATTCCCAGAAAAACCCAATCCACCCTTAGAAATACCTAACCCACAAAAAGGAGATACAAATTGAGCAGGTTTTTCACCATAAATACAGCTTTGGGCACCAAAACACCTCCTGTTTTGTTTCAGCAATAAATCACTTCCCTGACTTGAGTTAGTAATGAGATTTTTAATCATGTGGATTGAACACATCCTGGAGTTAATAAAAAAGTATGGCTTCCTCTTTATCTTTAATAAAAGATTTGTACACTGCTCAAATGATCAGTATCGCATTTTAAAAGAACCTGAGATTGATGTTTTCTACTTCTCCTTCCTATTTTTCCCAGCTTTTATAATTCAAAGGTAATACAGGGAAGAGTTAATAATTCATGAGGTAATTTTAAGGCTTTTATTCAGAACTCTTTTGCCTATTGACTTAAGGACGTGCCATAAAATATCCAGGTATTACTATCCCAGCAATTTGCCGCTCTGCACAGATGAAATCTCTGAATTTATGCAAGTCAGGATTTGTGTTTAAGAATCAGAGCACATCATTCCAGCCTTGGAAGGGTACATGGGGAAGAAATAGCTTTCCAGCACTATTTAAACGAGAGTATTTCATGTCTTCACACAGTTCTGCTTTTTCGCCCTTGTTTGCAGGTTTATTCTTGATGGAGTTATTTTTGCAGTTGCCAAGAGACAAAGGAGCTGGGGGAATATTTTAAAAAAGGTAAATTCTGCTGCACGAGTCCTGTGCTCCCACCTGCGCTAGCTCCAAACCAAACCCTCCGCTCTGGGAGAGCTCAGCCGGACAAAACCCAGATCCTCACAACAACAACAACAACAAAAACGGACTTGTTTGAGAGGGAAACATCAAAACCGGCTTCCAGTTAGTACAGTCCAAGAATATGCCATGTCAGTCACTAATGGATGCAAAGTTGGTGGCGTTGGGATGAGGCAGGGAGGGACAGCAGGGTCCCCACAGCCTCTCTTGTCACAGAGCCGCCACCTCCAAATGCCATTCCCGGAGCCGACTGGAGAATTCATCCAAAAATTCCTCGGAAAAGTGGAATTTTTGATCGTGCCTGTCACCAGTTTGCAGTGAAGAATGGAAGTGAAAGTGGGGTTTGGGGGTGCAGTATTTGATTCTTGTGAATTAATTTCGTTTGTTAAGAAAAACCAAAACCCAAACCGCACTTAATTTCTTATTTCATCTCCTTCTCTCAGAGCTGCTCACCAGAGTGTGTCTGGTCACCTCTACAAAATACTGGATTAATAGCAGCCAGGCTTCAATAGAGAATTTGATATTGGAAAGGAATTCTTCCCTGTGGGGAAGGGAAGAATTCTCCCCTGGGGAGGCCCTGGCGCAGCGCGCCCAGAGAAGCTGTGGCTGCCCCTGGATCCCTGGAAGTGTCCAAGGCCAGGCTGGATGGAGATTGGAGCACCCTAGGATGGTGGAAGGTGGTCCTGCTTGTGGCAGGGGGTGGGATTGGATGGGCTTTAAGGTCCTTTCCAACCCAAACCATTCCATGATTCCATGATATTTGGTTAAGGCTTTTTTACCCACTTTAAATTACCGAGGCGTTTTTACCACTACTTCCAGCTCCTGCAAAGGAATCACCCACCTCCCACAAGGTTTCAGGGAATGCTAAATAACAACAGTAGAGAGTGGTGAAATTTGATGCTAGTTAATAATTCCACCTCTAAGAAAGGACACAGGGCTCAGGTGAGCACTGAGCCATCATTTACTGCCATGAGAAATCAACAGCCCCGCCTTTATCAGCATTTCCCTGCATGGACAACCAGGACGTCCTGGGCCTGTTCCTCCAAGTTTGCCAAATGTGACCCAAGTTTTACCATCCCAAGGAAAAAAGATGTCTTTATGAACTTATAGTGACATCAACTGGATTATATTTCATTTCAGGCCAGCTCTGGGCTCCATCCTCTGTTTTTCACCCAATTCTGTTCTCTGCCGGAGCCTCTCTGAAGTCCTCTTCTTGGCTTGACCTCAGAGTCCCAAAAACTCCTGCTTGAAGTTTTCTGTGTCTGTTCTGCAGCTCCAAAAATGCAAATTGCTGTCAGGTTCTTCAGTTCCCTCTGAGAGACAGGCAGCATATGCCATGTGCATTATTCAGAGCTTTCCACGGCTGCTTTTCCAGGGAGGTTTAAAAAGGAACAGCAAACCGTGTGTCGAGCCCAAAGCCTTTGCCACAATAAGGATGATCATGAAGTGACACAAAATCTAAAGCTGGACTAGCAGAGGGGTTTGTTTCTCGTGTTAAAGGACAGCAATGCAATAAATTTAATGCTGTTTTTTAGTCAGACAAGACTGAAGGTGCACTTTACACAGCTGAGGTTTTCCGTGGATGGAACTCTGAGGAAATAGTTCAAGAGGAACACGGAAAATGTAGTTTTTTGTTATCTTGAGGAGCAGGAAAACCACAGCAGTGACGCAAAACAAGAGGGGTTTCCTTTGTTCTTAGCTGAAAAATAAACGTATTTTCCCTGTAATGAGTGGCCTTCAAAATCCTGAGAGCGTCTCCAGGCTCTGCCACTGGAGAGAGGAACGGAGGAATTTCACAGTGAGCACACAAATTCTGGGAGCTACTGACATTATTCCTCTTGGTCACACAACCACACCTCTACCCTCCTAAAATAAATATCCTGGGAAAACCCAGACTCACAGGAACCCCCCAAGAAGACCCCTCCTTGCAGGGCTCCCCCAGGAGATTCTACAGCCTGCATTTCCACCACAGAGATAAATAAATTGCTCAGAATTAGGCAAACCCATGGATATAATCCAGCACAAAACAGCAAACAAGCTGTGGAATTGGAGGTGCAAATTCTGTGATCACTCTTTATGTTCCCAAAGACTCAGTTTCTGTGCATTTGTGGAGCATTTATTAGAAACCCTGCCCTAAGAGAGGTAAAAAAAAAAAAAATTAAAAAAAAAAATCCCAAACCTTTGAGTGACTCCTAGCACTCAGCCTAGAAGTGCCTGCCAGCAAAAAGGGAATTTTGGAGATGGCATCTCATCAATTTTCTTCATTTGTGTCAGAAGTTGAGCAGCTGTCTCCTTACCAGACTGAAGTGGAGCCAAAAAACCTTGTCAGGCAGCCGAAGGAAAAGCACTTCAGAGGAGCTCATCTCCGAGACCCCAAAGGGTATCACATTTTGGAGCGGGCATGTGTTAATATTCCTGCTCCAGTATCAATTGGCAAAGTCCTGCAGCAGGAGGGGGGGAGAAAAAAGGCTGCTTTGTTTGTTTACACTGCCTGCTCAGGGAAAGCGGGATGCCGCACATGCTTGAACTCCCGAGTTTGTTTGTTTATTTACTCGCGGCCAGAGAGAGGATTTCAAGCTTTATCTCTGCCGAGCTGGTGAGGAAAGCGAAATAAGATTCGGCTCCGTGGATGAGCCTGGACTTTGTGTTCCCAAGGATTTCAGCGTGGGGTGAATAATTCCAGCGAGAGCCGGGTTTGCATCAGCTCCCAGCTCCAGCAGCCCGGGATTGTGAGAGATTGGGATGTTTTTCCTGGGAAAACCCAGCTCTAAATCTGTGCTTCCTCTAGCAGGTGCTGGGCTGGGGCTTTGCGCTGTTGTGACGAAGGCAGCAGTCAAATTCCAGCAGTTATCGCACCAGGAGCTCTGCCAAGTGGGATCCAGCACCGTAAGGCACGGTTTGATCAAGCTGAGGGAAGTTATTGATCTTAATTCAACCCAGAGCACAAGCCAGGGAATCCTCCTTTTGTCATCAGAATCCCAAATATCCGCAGAGCACAGCAGGCATAGGGCTCTGACCTCTCCCAAGGCAGGTTTTTGTGATCCTTTTAACGTAAAAAAACACGGGTTTTTTCCCCCTTTTGTGTGTGACAGCTCCACTCCTGAAGCAGATCCCCTTCAGCAGGGTCTGGGAGTCAGGAGGAGACAGCAACACCCCGGGATTTGCTGCTCTGTCCCTGTGGGATGGGGTTTCCTCAGACCACAATTCAGAGCAGGAACAGCCTGCACCTGCAGCCCTGGCACAATATCGGAGAATTTGACTTTGACAGAACGGTTTGGATTGGAAGGGGCCTTAAATCTCCTCCAGTCCCACCCCTGGCCACAGGCAGGGACACTTTCCACCATCCCACGGTGCTTCACCCCCATCCAGCCTGGCCTCGGACATTTCCAGGGATCCAAGAGGATGAACCTGTCCATTATCCACCATAGAGAACAAGGTGCCACCTACAAGGTCAGAACTCAAGTGAATTAATAAAGGAATAACCAGACACTCAAGAGCCTCCTTCACCAGCCATCTTCTCTCAGCCAGCTTTTCCCCAAAACGTTTATTTACTACCCAGCCAGGCTTTTGGCAGCCTTCCCACTGCCAAATGTGCTTCCCAGATATTACGAAGTGAACTCCAAATGAAAAAGAGGTTTTTTTGTTCTTAGGTCTCCCTTTTTTCCACACAGATATGGCTTCAGAGCTGTGTCTTTAAGGCACAATTTTGCCCAGAATTTATTGAATACTCAGCTAAAGAGAGACAGACCATCGCTAAAAATGAGATTTCCTACGTGGTCTTCAGCAAACTACTTTAAACAGATACTTTTGACTCCTCTATTTATCAAAGCAATGCTCCCTTATTTTTCATGGGTCTAGAAACGCAAAGGAAAAAGGAAACAATGTACACAAGGAATCTTTGCTGTTGTATTTCTAGCAAGTCTAAATCATATTTTTAAAAATAATTGAAGAACAGATCAACAAGATTTTGGCAATTTGGGTATTGCATGGTGAGAAATGAGAGCTGTTAAGAGTTAAACAGAAAAAAACTGAAGAATAGAAAATAACAGTGATGTGGGTGGATGATATTCCCCTATTCCTGTACAGAATCATCAGAGAATCATGGAATGGCTTGGGTTGGAAGGGACATTAGAGCTCATCTCTTTCCAGGGCATGGACAGGGACATATTCCACTATTCCAGGTTGTCCAGTTTGGCCTTGGACTCTTCCAGGGATATATATATATATATTTATAGAGCGATAGATATATATAAATATATATGTATATACCGGCACAAATCCAACTATTTTTCACAATGAAGTTCCCGTCACAATCGAAACCTCTCAAAAACCCAGACATAAAAGCAAACCAGCTAGAAAATGGTGATGGGGTTCATCTCCTCTCCCTGCAGTCCAGCGGAGGTTCCAGCTCAGCGCTCACGGACCGGACCGAGCACACCCAACAGAGACACAACCCATGGCCTTGCACTGACATTCCCGGGGCTGGAAACGCCCGCTGACAAATTCCCGAGCTGCCAGTGCACAGCGATGACATTCAGTAGCCTCCCAGCTGCACACTTGTGCCTTGTGACAGCAGGGAAAAGCGGGGATTGGCGGCGGGCTCCGGCAGAGGAGCTCCCTTTACGGGTGACACCGGAGATTCTGCCAGGCTGATGTCAAACCCTCCTCTTGATTTGTTTTTGTTGTTGTTGTTGTTGTTGTTGTTGTTGCGGTCATTCCAAAGCTCCTCCCTGGAGCTCTCCTGGGCTCCCAGTGCCTGTTCTCCCGAGTCTCCTGTTTCCTTTTCTGACTCTGCAAAGTGCTGGGATTGCTCAGCTCGGTTGTCTCAGCTCTGCTTATGAACTGACATGGATCAGTGTTTATTCCGGAAAAATTCCCCCTTTCTCTTCAGCATTTCAGTGCATTGTCCCATAGATGTGCCCTGATTTATTTCTCTGTTCAAAACAGCTTGGAATTCACTGCAAGGGACCCCCTCCATAAATAGCTGAAATGATTGTGCCTGGATAGTTGGGATCTTGCAAACCACTTGGAGAGAAGGAAAAATTCCTTTCTAAAGATGAAAGGAGTTGATGTCCAGTTCCAGCACTGAGTGCTGAGCTGGGCTGATTCCATCCAAAGCTGGGTGATGAGGCAGGCTCTCAAAGAAATCACAGCAATAAAACCCCAGACTGGCTTGGGTTGGAAGGGATCAGAAAGATCACCTTGTTCCACCCCCTGCCACGGGCAGGGACACCTCCCACTGTCCCAGGGTGCTCTAACCCAACCTTGGACACTTCCAGAGATCCAAGGGCAGCCACAGCTTCTCTGGGAATTTTATTCCAGCCCCTCCCCACTCTCTCAGCCAGGAATTCCTTCCCAATCTCCCATCCATCCCTGCCCTCTGGCAGTGGAAGCCATTCCCTGTGTTCTGTCCCTCCAGTCCTTGTCCCCAGTCCCTCTCCAGCTCTCCTGGAGCCACTTCAGGCCCTGGAAAGGTCTCCTGGATCCTTTCCTCCTCCAGATGAGCATCTCCTGCTCTCCCAGCCTGGCTCCAGAGGAGCTCCAGTCCTGGAAGGAGCTCTATGGCCTCCTCTGGATTTGCTCCAGCAGATCCAGGTCCTTCCCAGGACAGGATGCTCAATTCTAATTTGGATTATTCTTTATAATTTTTCTCCCCCTGGACCTCTTTGCCGCCACCACTGAAATGTTCGACTGAGATCTGTGACCAGATTTAAATAAAACACAGAATCAGGTGACAAAAAAAAAAAAAAAAAAAAACCCTCAGCTTCATTTCTCATGGTTGTTTTTCTGATGCTGCTCCTGTAGTGATGAATGTCCCTGATTTGGATTTATAAAAAGGTATGCTATATTAATTGTATTTATTATATTATATATCCAATATAATAAATGCGATCGAAGAGCACAGGACATCATAGGCCTTTTAAAAAAGGTTAATTGTGGTATTAACTCTTCTCCCTGTACAGACTTCTAATGTGAGAAATGTTTCACACATCTAAAGATCCCTTTAATCACCAGACCTCAAGGCCACACTTCTCATTCCCAGCCGAGCAGCTTCCACGAGAAAAAAACACAGATTTTTCCTGAGAAAAGCTCCGAGTCTTTATACGAACAATGAAATATTATTCCTTGAACAGACACCATCCCCGTGAAAAAGAAGTTTAATTCCTGTGAGGTTCTATAATACCTTTAAGAGCTGGAATCATCCACCAGAAATTTTCAAGTGAAGCCTTCAGGTTATGCCTCATGATAAGAAATGGAGAGGAAGGAAAATTCTCTGGACTCCCAAAATAACCCTCCCTCTCCCTTTCGCTGCTTCTGGTTTTTGAGGGAGAAAGCAAATTGCTCCGCAGTAGGTCTGCATGAATCACAGCACCAAAAGAATACAGGGAGCCGGAGATTTCCTGCAGGAGGGCACGGAGCCCCTGCCATGAGAAATCCAGGGGGAAAAACAAGGAGGTGCCTCCCCGAGCCCTGCCCTCTGTGCCAGGAGCAAGCACGGGCCAGGGACTACAGAAAAGTTAACAACCAACTGGAATTATTCTCAATATTTCACGTGATTTCGAATTCACAGCATCTTCCTCACCCCGCTTTTGGATTTTTTGATGCTCTTGAGTAGGGTGGGAGAATTTCTCTTGAAAGTGGGATGAAAATATCCAGGAGAAGGGCTTGTCCAACAAGAGCCCGAAGCAGGGAACAGTTCATTCCCAGCCTGTTTCTCAAGACAGCAAACACACAGAACCATTACTGATCCCCCTCCTTTTTTTAATCTTTTTGAGAACTCTTGCACAATCTGCTGTTCCCCAGTGTTCCAGCAAGAAGAATTCATCACTCTCAAGCCTTGTTTTTTTTTATTCGCCCCAAAAGCTGCAAGTTTCCCTTCAAACTCTGCACTTCATCCTCATCAAATCCTACACAGAAATGGGCATTAAGTGTTTTGTTTACTCATAACTCGGCAGAGCCACAACAAAGAAGAGAATGTAAAGAATGAACTCCCTTTGCAAAAGTCATTCAGAGCCAAACAAAAGCCTTTACCTTCCCCAAATCAGATGTTTTTCCAAGTGGGCCTCCTCTCATTCCGAATTGCCCAGCATTACAGGGAGCTCTCAGATAACTCTGATTTGAAAGCCAAGCTAAAAACAGAAGGAATGAGAAAGCTCTCCTACATCTGATTTCTTTTTTTTTTTTTTTTTTTTCATTTAAAAGGCATTAAGAGAATACAGGCTTTTCAGCAGTGCACTGTGAACAAGCAGCTGCTTTCCACATGACGTGCAGGGGCCTGCTGGATCCAGGCTCCTTCCAGCTTCCCCTCGGCTGTGGCAGCTGGATGGATTTGTTTCCACCTGCTCTCCCCGTTTGTCATTCCTGAGGTATGCTGGAGAAAGCCAGGTTAGCTCCAAACTGTCAGCCCTGGCTGCAGCCAAAACTCTTCATTTTTGTTATCTGATCGCACCCCTTGGAGCGCTCCGTGTTCCTTTCATCCCCAGCTCCCCACACCTCTGCACAGAGAGAGCAGCTGGGGTTTGGGGTTTGTTTTTTGGGATTTTTTTAAATGAAAATGTCCATTTTTACAGCCCTCAAAGGAAAACCATGTGTGGCCAATCCTATGAACCTGCTCCGTTCCCCCACTGTTTGCTCCAGGAGCTGCAAACTCCTGTGGCCGCTGGAGAAGGGATCGTCCAAAGGTGGCTGCAGAGACCAAAATGCTTCTGAAAGAGATTAAAATCTCATTAAAAATGTTAACAACCTCTCCCTCCAAACCCTTTGGAAGATTGGCTGCCCCCGTCTCCTGCACTGGTGTGGGAAATGAAGCTGCCAGAGAGATCTTCTCCCATTCCTCCCGAACTTCAGGGGGATAGGAGAGAGTGGGTGTGGGGAGGGAAGGTATCTGGAGTACAAGAAAGGATGATTATCAAGTCTAAAGAGAGCACGTCATAAAATGAAGAAATATGAGGCTATTTTTAAAGCAATTATTTTGTTTTGAAGCTGAAAACGTGCTGCAGTATTCCCCCTCTGCCTGGCATTCCAGAGAGGGTGTTGCATTTAGCTACAGCAAAATCAGTTCCCTGGAAGAGAAGACAACTGAAACACTGGCAGCCGAATAGAAGAGCATGATAAGAGAGTTTTGTTTCCTCTGTTTGGAAAGGGAATTCTGTTTTCCAAACCTGATCAACTCCCAGGCCCAGCTCTGCAGCAGCAACCGCAGCGATTCCCTGGGAGTGTTTGTGCAAAATTCCCCAGTCCCGCAGGAACATTCCGAGTTCAGAGCAATCTCTTCACCCTTCCACCTGCATCATTCATCCAGGGAAATTGTGGAAGTTCACAAACCTCTCCAATAAGTTAGAAAGATTTAAGAACTTTTGGGGAGAAAGGAAAAAAAACCAAATAAAATAAATAAAAAAGTGTGACCCGTTATGTAAACCTGTATTTTAAGAAGTGAACTAGAGACAGGAGGAAGGATCACAGGGGTTGGACACATACCCAGCTGTCCCAATTTGGAGGAGCTGTTTTAGCTGTCAGCGTGTGAATTCTTAATGTGTGATGATTAGAAAGTACGGGGAGGGAGCTCTGCTCCCTCACTGGATTTATTTTGCCTTTTTCCCCGAGGAACAGACCCAGAATTGCTGCTGGCGGCTGCCCCGGCTCAGACCCACACCTTGACGCCCCTTCCAAACACTCAGCCTCGGAATATTGATTTATTAAGATCTAAAGTGATAAAATCCTGCTTATCCCAGGCTCAAATTTTCCCGACACCTCCACTAATTACACACCATAATGAAATCCCAGAAGCACTGAAATAATTGTTCCAGCAGGAACTCAGCCAGCAGAACACCTATGGAAGCTTCTTTGCCTTCACTCATCACTGTGGGAAGCAATCTCGGAGTCCTCTCCAAAAACCCCCTCAAACAGATGTCTTGCAGCACAGCAAGACATTATCAAATTCAGACTTGGAGAGAGCATGTTCCAAAATCCCTCGGAGGGAGAGTTTTGCCAGGCACACCTTATCACCCACAGGAAAGGGAGTGGGGTCCGGGGAGGGCACCCTCAGTGGTGCAGGAAAAGGGAGAAGCGGCCCTGGGACCTGTCCAAATCCAGGTGTGACCAAATAACTCCTCAACCCTAGGCAATGCCCTTATCCCTACCTGGAGACAGAATCACAAAATCAGGGAATTAAGGTTGGAAAAGACCTCTGAAATCATCCAGTCCAACCATTCCCAGCACTGCCAAGGCCACCCTGACCCATGTCCCAAGTGCCACATCCATAGGGCTCTGAAATCCCTCCTGGAATGGGGACTCCACCTCTTCCCTTGGCTGGACGATGCTTTCCAGGAAAGAATTTTCCTCGTGTGCACTCTGAGCCTCCTCTGGCCCAGCCTGAGGCCGTTCCCTCTCCTCCTGTCCCTGTTCCCTGGCAGCAGATCCCAAATCCCCCCCGGCTGTCCCCTCCTGTCAGGGAATTCCAGAGAGGGAAAAGATCCCTCTGCATCCTCCTTTTCTCCAGGCTGAGCCCCTTCCCGGCTCCCTCAGAAATTCTCCAGCCCCTTCCCAGCTCCCTCAGGAATTCTCCAGCCCCTTCCCAGCTCCCTCAGCCCCTCCTGTGGCTCCAGGCCCTTTCCCAGCTGCTTTCCCTTCCCTGGACACACTCAGAAGGAGCTGCAGGGTGGCTTCTGCCTGGTCTCCAGCCAAGGTTATGGATGCTCCATGTTCTTACTCTCCCTTGGAATCCTGACCGGAGTTTCCCTGGATGCTGGGAGCATCCAGGACAGCTGACCCAGAGCTGGAGCAGCAGCAGGAATTGTCCACGGTGGATGGACAGCAACACCTGGTCCTGCAGCCTGCACTCCCAGATCCATTACCAGGCAATCCTGAGACGGATTTACAGCTTCCCCAAGAAAACATTTCCAAGCGGGATTGATTTTTTTTTTTTTTTCCCCTGTTTTAAACCAACATTAGCAAACGTGACTGCACAGTGCACAGATCTGTCAGATTTGTTCTCAGCTGCAATCCTGAGACGTGTCATTATCGTGTGCCGTGTGAGCAAAGCTGGGCCTGGCTGCCATGTGCCTGAGCTCTAAATCAGTTTATGGAGAAAGTTCCATCCCAAGGTGCTCCATCTTTCGCTCCATCTCATCCTGATGAGCTCTTCACCTCTTAAAGGTAAGTAACTGCCGGAGAGACCAAATACAGGGCATTAAAGTCTCCAGGAAAAGCACAGGGATGAATGGCCCTGCTCAGGCAGCTCTGCTCCCCTACAACTCCTGCAGCCTCCAAGTGCACAGGAGGAAAATAATATTCACCGTATTCATTGTGGGACTCATTTGTGATTCCGAGGTCGTGCTGGTTTTTAAAAGTAAGCGTGGGGAATGATCATCTGAAGAATGTGCAGTTCTCCCGGCAAAACTCCGGGGTTCCTGCACTTGCAGCCTCAGCGTTTTGGTTCTGGATACCTTTTTAAAAATGAGAATATTACTCCATATAGTGTCACAGAGTATCCCGAGCTGGAAGGGACCCACAAGGATCATTGCAGTCTTGGCACGGGACGATTGACTTAATCCCAGAAAAACCCCTTTCACCAGGAACTTCTGCTGGAAGGACAGAAGTCTCCTGGAATATCATTCCTGTTTGGGCTGAAAGTGTTCCAGGTCTCTCCAGAATGCACCTGAGCACACACAGAAGACGCCACAGGAGTTGGGTTGTGGTCCCTGCTGGGATCCATGAACACATTCCATGGGCAGCAGCCTCTCTCCACGCTGGAACTGAAGCTGCTTCCACTCACACTTTCAGCCAGAGTGGCAGCACATTTTATATAAAATAATTATATCTTTAATCCCCTCATATCCCTGGGTAAAGCTGCTGTTTGAGAAGCCAAGGAGCAGCCCATGGAGCAGAGGCTTTGCCGGATTTCTGCCATTCCAGAAACAACTTGGGCAACTTTTGAGCAGAGAGATGGAAAACAAGATGTGGAATTCTGGACTTCCTCAGTAAAGATGCTCCAAGGGCTGGAGCCTCTCTGGAGCCAGGCTGGGAGAGCTGGGAATGTTCCCCTGGAGAAGGGAAGGATCCAGGGAGAGCTCAGAGCCCCTGGCAGGGATCCAGGAGAGCTGGAGAGGGACTGGGGACAAGAGATGGAGGGACAGAACAAGGGAATGGCTTCCACTGCCAGAGGGCAGGGATGGGTGGGAGATTGGGAATTCCTGGGTGGGCTGGAATTCCTAGAGAAGCTGTGGCTGCCCCTGGATCCTTGGAAGTGCCCAAGGCCAGGCTGGATGAGACCAGGAGCACCCTGGGAGAGTGGGAGGTGTCCCTGTCCGTGGCAGGGGGTGGCACTGGATGATCCTTCCAACCCAAACCATTCCATGATTCCACGACACCAAAACAGGAGCTACTCCCACCCTGTGCGTATTTAATGAGATTGTGTCACTGGAATGTTTTTAAAAAATAAGAAAGATAAGAAGACATTAGAATTTCCTTTCAAAATCCCCACTTTCTTGCACTTCACAGCTGGCCCATAATTCAAGCTGGGAATTGCAAGAAGTCGGGGATGTACAAACTGTCTCCCACACCCTGTCTGCTCAGGAAACTCACTGCCATGTGAAATTAATTACTTTTCATATTTTAAATACGTACAATCTCAAGCCCATGGTCCAGCGTCTCTGATTCATGGCGATAAGGGTTGCACAAGAAGAGAACTGTGCAGAACAAAGGTTAATTGGAAGGCGAAATCCCCTTCCCAACCAAACCCCACGGGAAACCTGCTGCTTCCAGAGACAAATCCCTGATCTCTAATTCCTGATTGCCAGGTTTAGGGATTCTGTGCCTTTAGATAAGAGCAGGAGGAGGCAGAGAGGGGAAGCAAAGAGCTTCTGGGCTGGGATTCTCCTGGGACGTTCCAGGCTAACTCTTCAATGTCACACAGCAGGTTTGTGACACCTCCACCTTCTCCCCTTCAGCCCTCGAGTTTTCCAGCGATGTCAAAAACCCTGAGATCAGAACTCAGGTCTCTGTGCCAGCCTCAGGGATTTGGAAACCAAAGCCAGCTCTTGAACTCCCAAAGTAGGAGACAGATTTAAAAGAACACTTTTAAACTGCTGAGTTTTTTATTTTGGGATTCTCTTTCATGCCAGAGAGGGCTGGACGTTCACTTTTGTGCCACAACTCCGACCACTGTGGATCTGGGAAGGATCCCACGTCTGACAAGACTCCCAACAGCATCAGGAGGTCTGGCAGCCACAAGATCGTGCTAAAAAATAAATTAAATGAGAAAAAAACCAACAGAGGAGGAGAGGAAAGGATGGAAAAGCGACGAGAGAGTAACGAAATGGCATTTTCTGAGCGTGAAGAATGGTTACAGAGGTCAGAGCTGAAGCTGCTGCAGGAGTTTCTGATTAAATCCCGCTTTGTTCCAAACTGCTGACGTGCAGAACTCCAAAGGGTTTGGGGAAGGTATCAATCTGATAGGAGCTGCTCCTGCAGGGTCATTTGCCTACTTGCTTTACTCGAAACCTTGGCTCCTCGACAGCTGCTCGGATGGGCTATTGGGAAAGCCACGTTCCCAGGCTCTCCAGAAACTGGGGATTAAAGGAAATTAATTATTGATACAAGTCTCTGCTCTGCATGTTTGCCTTATCAAACGATCTGTAGCTGCGCCTGTGGCACGGGAGGAGCACATCTGAGATCTTTCCACGATGCAAAAAGCTCCTTCCAGGGGCAGCCAAGGAGAGCAACGCTCCTGCTCCGGGCTCCCTTCCCAAAAATGAGGGGAGAAATAAGATGTGTAAAAGTTATAGAGGAGTTTTAAAGAGTTAAAACTTCCCTGTTTCTATCAGTAAATCATTGGAGCGGCGCTGCCTGCTCTGATGAGCGCTGACTTTGTGGGATAATGTATTTCCATGGGGAAATCCAAATATCCTGGGCATCTGGGGCTGGGACAGGCTGTGAAAAGCAACTCCAGATCCCTCCAGCTATTCCACTTCTGGCCTGGGATTTGGGGTCTGAAGTTGTGCTGCTTTCTCCTGCTCGGAGCCGGCAGCAGAGGGATGTGGGATCCAGGATTGTGGGATCAGGATCCAGGGATGTGGGATCCAGGGGTGTGGGATCCAGGATTGTGGGATCAGGATCCAGGGATGTGGGATCCAGGGGTGTGGGATCAGGATCCAGGGATGTGGGATCAGGATCCAGGGATGTGGGATTCAGGGATGTGGGATTCAGGGATGTGGGATGCAGGGATGTGGGATGCAGGGATGCTCTGCACTGTGCACCGGTGCCATTAGGTGGTGCTTGAAACAGAAGATTGCAAGAAAGAGAAGCAAGAGCTTGTGTGCTGCCCAGGCAGCCTGCTCGGGAAATATTTTATTCTAGCAATTCAAAAATATAAAAAAAAAAAACACCAAAAAAATGAGAGAGAGAAGTATTATTTATTTATTTATTTATTTTTAAATAAAAGCTCATTCCAGGATTCAGTCTCCCATTTAAACATCTGATTTCTAGGCAGTGGCAGAGCTGAGTAATTAAATAAATAAATAGCCAACTCTTCCTCCTGCCTGGACCAGCTCCGCTCACACACAAACACAAACCCTCCCTTAAATCAGCCTCTGATATTTCTGTGCTCAGCCAAACCTGCTCATCATGCCTTGGATTTCTATCTCTCTCTCCTACGGTTGATAACTGGATTTCCAGTAAGTCTGCAGCCCAAGATTGAAATAATAGTTAATGCACCAGCTTGAAAATGGGTTTCCAGGAAAAACTGTCCAAGCAAAACCTCACCAGGAGTGGGGAAGAAGTCCTGATTCAGCTTGGAAAAGCAGAGCTCCCTCCCTTTCCCTTCTCTGGCAAACACCTCCAGGCAGCAGGTAGATATTTATATATTTACACATTTTCACAGCTTCCCTTCAGAGTTATATTCACGGCAAATGGCCTGTGCTAAGCACTAACAAGAGTTCATCAATTAAATAATTGCACACCATTAGATTTAACAGCCACAAATAAATTTGTGCCTCAGAGAACTCAGAGAACTCCTGACTTCCTATGCCCTCCTAAGATCCAGGAGCTGGATCCTTGTCTGGCCCTTCCAACTCAGGATATTACAGCATTCTATGAATAAAAAGTTCTTTCAGTTCCTTTTCTCCAGCTCCTTTGTAATTTCAATTCTTTCATTATTGAATTATCATGAAGTAGTGAATAATCGTTCATTATTCACGTTCTTTGTGCCGCTCTTGATTTTATAGCAACTATATTTCAACAAGTCTCACAGCAAAGGGCAGAATTAAAAAGAAATACAGAATTATAGGTCATGGAATCATTAAGGTTGGAAAAGCCCTTAAGATCATCGAGTCCAACTGTTCGCCAGCACTGCTCCATGTCCTCAAGTGCCATGTACACATATTTTTAAAAATATTTTTCAGGGATGGGGACTCCACCACCGACCTGGGCAGCTGTGCCAGGCTTGGGCAACATTTTCCATTGATAAATTTTTTCTGATATCCAATCTAAACTTCCTCTGGCCCAACTTTAAGACATTTCCTCTTCTCGTGTCACAGATATGCTCCAGGAATTGTTTATGAAGGTATTATAAACCTAAAATTTGCTTATGTACAGCACGGAATAATTAAAACAGCAATACTTTGAGAAATTTGGGGCTTAGCAAAGGCAGAACTGCTCATCATATTTGTACAAGGAGTCAGAGATCATAAATCCCTGGAGGAGAACAAAGCAGCATTCCCTCTTCTTCACGAGTTACCTGAAACACCAAGAGGTGGCAGGGAGGTGGACAAAATACATAAAGGGATGCAGCTGATCCATGTTCAAGCCTCTCTCGTTCCTTTTAGGCTTTAGATTTCACATAAATATTTCTTTAAATGCACACATCTCTGTACCAAAACTACCATTTGAGAAGCTTCCAAAACGTGGCTTTTAATTAAAGCCATGAAAGTATAATGCTCACGCTGAATAAGTATCAAAAATAGAGACAAAACTGAGAAAATATGCAGGCATTTTTTCTTGGGGTTTGTCAGGCACTGCAAAGACAATTAAGTTTCTTTTCTTCACTGTACATATAATACTCAGAAGTGAAAGCTTAATTAACTTGTCAGAAACCCTGGCATCTCTTTTCTTGAGCTGCTGAACCCACCTTCCCCAAAGACCTGAAGGGAAAATAAAAAAAAAATTAAAAAAAAAACCCAACCTGAATGCTCATGCTGAAATACCTGATCATGCATGACATTCCTGTCCTGTTCCACAGTTTGTCTGTCATGACCAGAGGGGTTTTTTATCCATCTGGGTGAGCACACTCTGTTTCCATTTGTCTGGGAATGTCTCGGAGTTGTAACCGTGGCCCCAGCGCCGGAGCAGTGGGATGTGATGGCACTAATTGCAGCGTACACACATTCCTCGGGAAAATCCTGGAGCTTGCACCAAAATGTCCTCAACCACCTGGATTTTCCTGCCAGTTCAAAGGCCTGAGTTCTGCTGTGAGCTGCAGATAAAGCAGCTGGGAAAGGAAAACTTTTGTTACCCCCTGACAGCAATTCCCCATCCCCGGGCGGATTTGAAACCGGGGGGATGTGGCATTTGGGGACATGGGTTAGGAACGGCCTTGGCACTGCTGGGGGAACACTGCACTCCATCTGAGAGGGCTTTACCAACCTGAATGATTCCACATCCTCACTTTTCTGGGGAGACTGGGTGGGATTTAGGTGCAGGAAGAAGCAGAACCCCAAAAGGGAGGCTGCAGCAGCCCCGGCACTGCTCCCTTCCCTGCTGGCTGGGCCCTGCTTTTTGTGGATATTTCACATTTCTCCTGGCTGAGTCCAGGGGCAGCTGTGGCCAATAAGTCCCTGTCAGCAAGCACTGCCTGGAATTGTGCTCGGAGCAGCTGGAGGAGCGACTCCTGACCCTGCTTCCAAGAAGCAGGAGAGTTTTAGGGAAAAGCGGGAGCCCACAGACGCTGCAGCATCTCCCTCCTTCCTCTGCCCCACACGTTGCTCCAGAGGATCTTCATTTAACCAAGGTTAACCTAACAAACCTAATGCTACCACTTAAACCTGGCAAGTGCAAGAAGTGGCTTTCATATTTTCAGGGGATTTTTAATGCAGTTTTTCAGGCTGAGCTCACTTAATTCGGAAAAATATTGTACTTTATCTTGTTGTAATCTCCTCTCCAGGATCTGCGTGTTTAACCAAAGAGCAAAGGTCCAGGTGCTTCTGTGCATTAGTAAAGACCCAACGTCTCCTCTTCAATAATGCACCACGGGCAGCCTTGAGCTCCCTCATTTTAAAAATGGATTAAAACTTCCAGACAGTGCAGAGGAGCAGAAATCAGTGGGATTTTTCCATTCAAAGGGCAATTTTGCACCTCCCGTATAAATCACCATCTTCAGTTCTCGGCTGACTTTGCTCCTCTGTTTCCAGCACTATCCCAGATTTTAGTGAGCTCTGGGATTGGGTGCGTGGATCTGGCTGGTCAACAGTAATTCCAAACCCAAGCAATCCTACGTGAAACATCCTGTTGCAAAATCCTCATCTCTTCTGATAGATGTTAAAACCAAACACGCACAGTTCTTAACCAATCCACACAAATTCATACTTCAGGTCTTTTTTTCTTTTTTTTTTTTTCTTTTTTTTTTCCTTAAAAATAAAAAATAAATTTAGATTTCACATTCTCCAGAGACTCACGCAGACCCAATATGAGTGATTTTCAGAGCAATTCTCTGAATGCAAAAGGGAGCTTTTCTGCAGTGCATCATTTTCTCACCAGGCCTCTCTGGGCACTGCTGGTGGCTTGGAGAACACCTGGAATAAGATTCTGTTTCTGTTGTTTTGCCTCTGCGATGAATCATAAATAATTTTTTGGTTTGAAGTGTGACAGCTCTCGGGAAATCCTTGGCTCAGGACTCCACACACCAGGACAGGAGATCCGGCAGCTGATGGGCACAGGCCACGTGTCTGTATTTACCAGCTTAAACCAAAACCAGGCAATGGGATGGGCTTAGAGCTGGGAGAATCCCTGGGAATAAAACACACCTTGAAGGCTCTCCAGGAAAAGGGCAGCTCCTTCAACTCCCATGCACGAGCTCCTGGGGTAAAATCTGCACCCTCACCCTGTGCCCAGGAGGTCTCCTCTTCCTAAACCCTCATTTTATCTGCTCTCTGCAAAACCTAAACACACAAACGAGCCGTTTTCCCGGGTGAACGTAAACACTAAACCCTGGGTGATGCTCGTTGGGAATTCTCTCCCCATCCCCACCGGTTTAGGGCAAGATTTAGATTAGCAGCACTCAGAGGGGCCTCTGGAGCAGGGAAAACACGTGCTGGGAGTCTGGGCAGGGTGTTTACAACATCTGTTTTGCAGGTATGAATGCTCGCTGTGGTTTGTGAGGGATAACAGGTCCTGCCCATTCCCCGGGGCCGCCGCTCTCCTCCCAGCTCCCCGTCCCTCCCCTCTCCCTCCAGAGCCACAGAATCTTTAATTGTTTTGCTACAGGTACTGTTCCAGCCATAAAACACCCCAGCTGGGACACAATTAGTGCTCTGAAACACAGGGAAACCACATCTGGCAAGCAAGCGAGGGAGCCCAGGGAGCGCTTTATCCCAAACTGCATCTCCAGGGGGGAACAAATCTGTTCCTGAGCCCGGCTGAGTTTTACAGTTGTGCTTTGGGCTCTCCCCCTCCCTTGCAGTCTCTGGTTTTTTGGGGTAAAATAAACCCAAATCTCTCCCTTCCAAGCTGTTGGATAAATCCTGCTGGCATCGAGGCTGGCTCTGGTCCCACACAGACGAATGCCAGCACCAGGGAGGTGTCTGTGGTCAGCACTGAGGCTTTTCCAAACGAGTCTGGAGGTGTTTGTTCATCAAAGCCCAAAGCTCCAGCCAGGCCTGCTGGAAACACAAGTTTCCTACCATCCAGCGTGCCCAAAACATTGAAACTTCACCAAAGTAAACTTGGAGGTGGGAAGGGAAAATCTCCACGGTTTGATCCAGAAACGAACTGTCCAGGAGTTGATGCTTGGTGTTTTATGCAGATGGAGATTATACTGCTTGTTACACCACTGATAGCTTTATATATATATATATATATATATATATATTTTTTTTTTTTTTTTTTTTTTTTTTTTTTTTTTTTTTTTTTGTAAAACTTTCCTGTGTCTATCAGACCCTCCAGCATTTGTTCCAACCTCAAAGGATAGGTGTGGCCTAGAAAAACCTGTACTTTGGGGAAAAAAAAGGTGGAATCCAACAGCTGAATATCAAAATGGACTGACAGACCTGTGTGACAAGGAGTTAATTTTCTCCGGACACTCAGAAATTCAGTCCCCAAACTTTATAAATTCCGGTTCTGCACTTGGCATCTGCCAACCCACTAACAGTGTAAACAGCAGCTTATTTGGGGTTAGAAAGTCTAGAAAATGATCTGTCAATGGAAATAATTGATCCCTGGGTACCCAGGGAATGCAGTTTTGTTGGTATTCATGATTCAGGGGAGGAACAGGAAGTTATTTGTTAGAATGATGGAAACAAGCAGGGCAAACAATTTCACCAGTTCAGCTTCCAGGTTTGCGTGCTGGTAATTTTTAATCTGTATTTGATGATGTGTGTGCAACACCTGTGAGCAGAACCACAGAATCATTTAACTGGAAAAAGCCTCTAAGTGCCTCTCCCAGGGCTGTGTAAAACCTGAAATCTCCTCTCATCTCGCTGGGGAAACACCACATTTATGTTCCATTCCCACATGAAACTTCCTATCAGAGCATGAAAACCATGCACCCCGTAGGACCCACACCAGACTGGGGGCAAAAAAACCCAACAACAAACCTTCAGACCTCAGGATTATTGTAAAGAACACATTTTCATACACAAATAAATCAACATTTCGAATGCAATTAGCCATTTTAATTAATCTGAGCTGCTATTTGTTGACGTGAGCAGCACGCTGGTGGCAGGAATGTGGTTAAGGAGCACACGCACACACAAAAAAAAAAGCTGGGATGTGATTTACAGCTTTCCCTGCTGGTATTGACACCAACAGGAAAGCCCAAGGAGAGCCAAAAGTCTAGAAATGCCTTTTGTCTTTTTCTTCTACCATTCCTTAGCAGATATGTCACTGAAATTCACCCCCATGGCTCAAGCAGTTACACTTTGCCTTTCTGTGGTTAATTAGAGCAGCAGAAATCTTGCAAAACACACCAGGAAATATCTAAAAATCTCAGTGACTCATAAGATTCGACCAGTTGCTTTAATTTACTGATTCATTACAAATAACAGGGGGGAAAAAAGTGGACTGGGATGGTTTTGGGTAGCGAAAAAAATTGTTTCAAGATGAGTTCAATGAAACCGTTTGAAGTGGTGAGTGCACCTAAGTGCTGTGAAATGCTGGTGAGAAGAGGTTTGACTTTGTCTCCCACAGAGTTTGGTACAAAGCATACATAAATATAAGTATAAGTATGAGTATATGTATATAAATATAAATATAAATATAAATATAAATATAAATATAAATATAAATATAAATATAAATATAAATATAAATATAAAATATACACTTGTCGTTTGTTTCTTAAAATTAGTCCTCTACAATGTTAGTAACAGCACCAAGTTCCACCAACCACAATATTTACATCCAACTTCTCTTGGTTTTTCCTCTCTTATAAATAAATATATTGTACAGAAAGCTGTGAGAAAATTAACATCTTTTTTTAAAAAAAATCTATTTTGCTCCATTTTATCACTGCTCTTGTTTAAAATGCTCTGATTTTTCAGGGTGTTGGTTTGGGGTGGGTTTTTTTGTTTGGTTGGTTGGGTTTGGGGTTTGTGGTTTTTTGTTTCTTTCTTTGTTTGTTTTTGGTTTTGCCTTTGCTTTTGCTTTTGTTTTTTGGTTTTTGTTTGGTTTGGGTTTTGGTTTTGTTTTTTCCCTGAGGCAAAGTTGAAAACCTTTTGGTCAAAGTTTGGACTTGAAGACCTCGGAGGTCTTTTCTAACCTAATGATTTTAAGGTTTGATTCCCTTTGTGCCGTGCAGGAGGGGAGGGAGATAAACTTACAGAGATCTCATCAAGAAATACCTGTGCAAGCTGCGTCTCTTCTCCAAAATAAAATCCCCTTTGACTGATTTGGGAGAAATAAGGATTCCAAGCAGCACAAACTGTATGGGTAAATAAAGATATTGCTCACATTTGTCTACAAAACATGTTGCAAAAGGCATTTCAGATGCAACCCGAGTGCTGAAGGAACACCAGCAGTTTATGTTTGTTACTTCAGAAAATTCTCAATGAAAGTGTCAGTTCCAAGAGGAGGCAGGAGAAATCTGCTCCAGACTCCCAGAAATGACTGAACCAACAGTTTTTAATTGAATCTCAAACGGCTGCGAGCGCCTTTCGCTCAGCACCCCGTTCCATGGAGAGATCCAGTTGGATATAGGTAATAAGATTACTCCTGGGTTACTGCCTGGAGCCTGGAAAACACTGCCAAGAGGGAATATGCAACATGTTGTGGGGTTAAGGAAGCCTAACACGGTGCCAACATCACACTGTGACATTGCCTGCGGAGTGTGAAAGGATTATATCCTGTCTTAACATACCATTTCCCCCATGCCAGAAAATGGGAAAGGCTCTAATCACCGAGCAAGTATGCGAGGCACTAAATATAAACCCAAACCCCTTTCTGCTGCTGGAGGATCAAGTTTCCCTTCAGAGCAGCTCTGCTCCCAGCAGTGCCTCTGAAATTTGGGGCTGGAGGTTCTCATATTTATGGCATCTTGGTAATTTCCAGATGAAATCAGACTAGAAGGAAAGGAGCAGAGGGTTGGTGTTGGGTTTGTTTTTTTTTTTAATATGAGCCGTGCAAACTTACTCCAGGTCTGGATTCTCTCCAAGTCACGCATTACTAAACAACAAAGATTTGGCAGCCAGATTTTTTACAGCTAATTTTTTTTCCCCTTTTTTTTTTTTTTTTTCCTGGCTGCCTGAGTCAGAACTGAATCCTAATTCTGCTCGCCTTCATATGTACTGGGTCTACAGCAGGAAAAGTAGGTCAGGGAAGATAAAAACAAGCGAAACCAGGACGAAACTGTGGCCTCAGCAAAGTAAAGGGCAAAGCAGGAGTTTTACCAGGGCACGAGACTCTGGTGATGTGCAAGGACTGGATGGCACAAAAGCATCTCGAGTGAGGTACAGTGAGGCCACTCTGATGCATTTCAGCCTGGAATCCTGGAGGCATTTAGGTCAGGAAATACCTTTAAGATCATCAAATCCATCCAAAAAAACAGCACTGCCAAGGTTTGCACTAATCCATGTCCCCAGGTGTCACATCCGCAAGGATTTTAAATCCCTCCAGGGATGGGGACTCCACCTCTGCCCTGGGCAGCCCTTTTCATGAAGAAATTTTCCTGAATATCCAAATATCCAACCTAAACTCTCTCTGGAATCACTTGAGGCTATTTCCTCTTCCTTCTCCTGTTGCTTGTTCCCCGGGAGGAGAGCCCGACCTCCATCTGGATACAGCCTCCCTTCAGGGTGTTGTATGGTTAATTTTTTGGTTGTATGGTTAAGTTGTTTGTTTAATTTTTTAATTTAGGGAACCTTCTTTTTCTCTCTTAATTTCCAAGCAAATCTTTTAGGACAATCTTTTTTTTTTTTTTTTTCCCCAAATTTCTTCGGAAACCAACCAAATATAAGGCACCAAATTGTTTTGTTTGCATTCAGCTCTGCAAATTTGAATCTCTTTTGATTCTCTCAAAAATTCTCCTCTACATTCCTCCCAAAGAGTAGGAAGACAGGGGCTATTTCTTCCTCGTGGCCAACTGCAACTAAAAATTCAATGGCTTTGTACTTTGGGATTAAAAATCATAACATGATGTACACCACGCTTGTGCCTTAGAGCTCTGCGATACCAACCATTCCCATGCTTTTTCCATTGACAAAAAAACCTCCCTTCAGGGAGCTGCGGCGAGTTGAGAAGGTCGGCACTGAGCCTCTTTAGTGGTGTCCTCCCTCTAAAAAACTTCGAATTTGGCACCTGTGGTCACTCAGAGCTGCTTTTCCCACCCCTCCAAGGGCTGATTCGGTGCTCCAGAGGGGCCTCGTGACCAACCGTGGCTGATGTGCCATTGCCCAGGGTGGCTCCAGCAGGTCCTGGAGGCTTTGCTGAGGAGCTGGGTGGCTCCTTAGAGGAGAAGAGATAAGGCAGCAATGCTGCAGATATTCCCATGGAAGTCCCGGAGAGTGGGGCCAGGGGCACACCACACCAAAGCGCAGAGAAACGGGAGCATCACATGGGAGACCGTAACGGAGCAGAGGGAAGCGACAAGATCTTTGTGGCTTTCCAACTTTGCATCATTAAAAAAAAAATCATTATTAAAGCAAAAGACTAAAAAAAGTAGATTTTTTTTTAAATGCCTCTTTATGCTGGTGAAAATATTTGGCCAGGATATGTCATTCCCTGCATCTTGATTTGCTTAAAGTGTGAATGTGGCGACCTTTAAAAACTGGAACAAAATGTGCTAGAGAGGTTTTATTGTTTTATTATAAAATGATCGAAAAATACAATTGGGAAGAAGAAAGGAGGCACCTTTTCTCTAAGTAACCATTAATGCCCATGCCCTTTAATTCTAGCTGTAATTTAATTCTAGTTATAATTAAAGTCTTTAATTTTCTCCTTAAACCCATCTAATCAATGTTACACTTTCTCCTCTACTTTTTGTTTTCAAGAATTAATCCAATTAATGTTCTTCCTAAACCTGCACATTGGTACTCAGTTATGCTGTAGCTGCTTCTGATAACGTCGTTTCCATCTGACCTCTGATCAGGAAAACAATTTTAAATAATGCCAAGGAATATATATTATAGCAAAAAAAAAAAAAAATCATAATTACAAACTAAAGATTTAAGACTTCTGGAATTGCATCAGTCAATTGCATCAGTCATTTTCCCATTTGTCAGTAAATCAAAATAGTATTTCCAAATCAGACTTTAAAGGCAAGCTGAAATATCTTCAATAATTTGCACTTCTTCCCAGAAAGACTTATGTCACCCACAAGAGAAAGTCAAAAAAAAACAAAGGCTGCAGCAGAACTTGGTGCCTGAAAAAGGAAGCAGAAGGTCCTGTCTGGATGGAAGTGGAAAAGGCCAATTAATGAACAGACAGAACAAACAAAATTAATATTAGTGATCTGAAGAGCCAAATACACAAGAGAAGCTCTTTAATGTATTTGATATTCTACTGGTGACATTTGCCGGTAAATAAAGATGGCTACTTAAATAAATAAAGACATCTTAGTCTCAGATTTCTTCAATCTTTTCTTAAGGAGGTTGTAGATATTTCTTAAGTGCAACTTCCCTGTTTCTCCTGCTCAACACTTGCAACCCAACTTCTCCTCTGGTAATCAGAGTGAGGGACTTGTGCCCATGAAGCAAAAAAAAACAAAAAAAACCCACATTTTCTACCAGCTCCTGTCCTCAAGCAGTGGGAGAAAGTGAGAAAATAGACAATTTCCACACCAGCTGGAAAAGAAGACATGGGAGGGACAAGGCTTTGGTGGCCCCTATAATTTACAGGTGTGTTCTCATTACATTTTCAGGAGCAGGTATTTTATCCTTGCAATGTAGCAAATCTGCTCAATATCTGGCTATTTTTGGTTTCTGCCTCATTTTTTTTCTCAGCCTAAAAATAGAGTTGTTGGACCAGCTCTTGCCACCCAAGTGAAACTTCCTCTCTTCAGCCACCCCCGAAACAAAGCTCTTTTCTCTTCAGGGACAGAGGCAGCTAATCTTTGATCTGAGTGAAACCAAAGACTCAGGCCCTGAAATCCAAGCCAAACATAAACAATAAAGTCAGGAGTAATTGAAATATCAATTGCCACAATAGCTACTTGTAGTAACATTTCCCATTTTCACGGTCTTTTTACGTCGAAAGTTCGACGGTTCTTTGCAGCAACTCTTCAAGACTGTGAAGAACAGCCGGATTCTTGTGCGAATTTCAGGAGCTCACAAACACACGGGATGCCACCAAATCTAAAATCTAATTTCAGATAGGAGCTGGAAGTGACTTTGTAAAGAGAAACTCAACGCTCATGGAAGTCACGCCAAGAAGATCGATAAGAACCGCACCTTGCTTAAGCTGTTCCCCTTCATGCCCATTATTGCCACTGACAGGTAGTCCTCAGATTTTGCCTTTCTCTCTAGGTGATGGCAGGAAGAGCACAGAAATGTGGCAGGAGTTAAGGATCCAGAAAAGAGCAGGTGTTTGATCAGGGACAGCTTTTGGGGGATGAGGGAAAGAAGTCATTCCCATGAGCAGGTGGTCCCGGGGGCCTGTCAAGTGACTGGATGGATGTGGCCGTGATTGACAGCTTCTGTGCTGGCTGTCAGGGGGGCTTGCTTCAGCGTCAGCAAGTTGCCAGGGACATATGGCAGCAGAGGGACAGCCAAATTTTAGGAGCACGTTGACAATGTAGGCTATAAAAATACCTTCTCCAAAACTTCTGGTGCCGGGAGGAGGCACAGGAGGGGAGCGGAGAGGGCGGGATACCTGTGACCACGCTGATCACGGAGCGGGGCTCAGGTGAGCTCCCAGCAGAGGAAAGACAAGCTGGGTGTTCCCAGAGTGACTGTGCCAATCCCAGGGTAGCCACGCAGCCGCCTCCACCCCACCCGAGATAAGCCTGTTGCTACCAGGAAAAGAGACATGGCAGAGGATTTCCTGCTCTTCAGGAGCCTTGAGGAACCGGCTGGAAATCTCCATCTCAAAGGGCACGGGGCTCAGGCAGGGCTGTGGAAAAGCTGGTGGGGCACAGCACCTGAGTGGGACACAGCACCTGAGTGGGACACAGCCCCTCTGCAGGGGACAGCCCTGTAGGATACCACGCTTCTGTAGGACACAGCCCTGTAGGGGACGGCCCTGCAGGACACAGCCCCTCTGGAGGACACAGCCCCTCTGGAGGACACAGCCCCTCTGGAGGACACAGTCCTGTTGGACACAGCCCTATAGGACACAGTTCCTCTGTAGAGCACAGCCCTATAAGTCACAGTTCCTCTGTAGGACGCAGTCTTTTAGTAGGACAGAGCCCTTCAGTAGGACACAGTTCCTCTGTAGGACACAGCCCTTCAGTAGGACACAGTTCCTCTGTAGGACACGGCCCTTTGTAGGACAGAGCCCTGTAGGACACAGAGTCACCTCTGACCCACAGCACCAAGCAGAAGGCAGGACACAGCACCGAGCCTGGAGCCGAGGCCCGGAGCAAGTGTAGGGAAACCAAAGCAGTCCTGGCCCACAGCCAACCCTGGAGCAGCCCTGCACCAAAGCTTCTGCCCCACACACTGAAACTCCCAGGGAAGTGCAGACCCACGGAGTTTCCTATTTCTTTTAATTAATAGAATTTGCCTCCGGGCCTTTTGGGAGCATTCAGGCAGCCAGTGTTGCTGGCGTTCCCACACTTTCCCTTCCCGCGCTGGTTCTCTGCTGTTGCAAAACCCAGAGACAATGACACAAAACAGCGTGAGTGAGTTCAAAAAACTTCAAAAATGTCATCCTCTGTCCCAGGAGCTGCTGGGGCCCCCCCTCAGCCTCACCCTCAAAGCCTGCAAATGTCCCCACCCAAGCCAGCAATGAGCAAACTGCTGGCACATTCAAATGCCTCTTCTCGCAATTTATATTCTGCATAGGTTTTGAATGCTTTATCAATCTCTCAGGAGATAACATCCAAACAAACAAGAAACGGGTTTAATGATAAGCCCTATCAGAAGATATTATCTTTCAGCTGTTAAATGCCTCGGTGTTTGGCCAAAGCAGATGGAGACAGACCCAGAGATGTGCATTTGGAAATGAAAAGAAACACTGACAGTGGGCAGATTACAGAGATCTCAGTGGATGACTTGCATATGACTGTGACAATCCTGTGAAAACACAGATTATCTTGCAGGGATGGATTAGATATTATTACAGTCCATTAGGTCCATCTCCAAAGTCTCACCATTTTAATGGCACATTTAACATCATACAAATATTGGGGGAAAATACCAGGTTTTCTCTCGCCTTTTTCAGCATTGTTGATCCCCAGACTAAATTTATCCAAGACCAGTGTGAGAAAATGCATATTTAAGTTAAATGAGACCCAACAATTCATTTCAGGGGTGCACAGAAAGCAATCACACCGCCCTACCAATAAAACCACTTAACACACATCCTGGGATATTTCACAACAGAGTACGGGAGCTGATGGAGGAGCAGTGGCTCAGCCGGATCGATTTATTGCAATCCTTAAGGAACTGAGGGGTCTTTCCACCCTTAAATACTGGTTAAAATAGGAATTACAAAGAAATGGAGGGAAGAGCCTCTCCAGGGCTGAGCACCACAGCAAGGAACACCACAGACAACGGGGAGCAAACCACCAAGTTTCTCCCCTACAGTGTGTTGTAAAAATATTTCCCCCAACTTCTCTCCATGAGAAAGTCAGTGAAGTCCCGAGTCTCTCCTGGTTTCTTGCCAAAGCCATATGAAAACACAGTTGTTGCCTGATTTCAACATATGAAATGACACAGGCTTGATAAATACCGGGCTCAAGTTCATAGGCTTTAGAGAGATGTTTCATTGCATGTCTAAAGGGCTTGATCCCCGTCCAGCTGAAGTCAATGGACGTTCTCTCATTTACCACAGGACGAGGCCCCAAAGCCTTGAAGGAATCCAGCCTTGCAGTTATAAAACCCAGTCTCTCGCAGCCAGAAATGTTTCAGGCTGTTGAAAAAGCCCGGCTGACAAAATGCAAATCAGTCACTCGGTGCAAACCCGCGTTACAGCCCTGCACAAACCATCTAATTCCATTTTGATCTCATTTGCTTTTGTCCCTCTCCTTGCATTAAGCATTTTCACTACAAGGTTTTTTATGTCCTGCAGCTGGATCTGCTGGAAAGGGCTGTAGGACACAAATTTAAGGCAGCAAAAGCCACCCTGAAGATAGGCTCAGATACTGAGCACGGCAGCATCTCCTCAGTGGTTTGCATTCAATTGTTGAAGAAACAGTTTAAATGTTTAAAAACCAGATGCAACCTTGAACTGAAGCTCCCTTGAGCTCATTAAAGATTTTATTCTGTAATATGAACCCATCAGTTAAAAGAAATAATTTTAAGTGTATATTTGCTGTGGAATTCCTTATGAGGATTCCTCCTAATGGGATGTAAAGAGCTTTTTTTTGTTGAACAGACCTGAAATTAGGACCACCTTGTTCATTAGAATATTGTTGAAAGTGGATCCACTGAAAATAAACATTTATGTTTCAAACATTGACATTTTACTTCTGCCTTCTCTTGGAAACCACACCATAAAGCAGAACTTCTTTCCAGTAATAGAGACATAATCTGAACTTCAAAGAGTAAAAGCGCAGCATCCAGATGTTGAAATGTCAGCACATCTCATTTAGAAGATGCAGCAATCCCAAATTCTGTTCCTTCTTTAATCAGAAGTCCAAAAACCCCCCAAGTTTCTGATGATAAATTATATCCTTTGGGAGAAATCTCTTCCTCCTGCCACTGTACAATCCATAAATTTGACAGGAAATCAATCAGTACCACAGCAAGAGCATTTTAAAGAAAATCCCTATTGAATTCTTGAGGAAACTAAAGAGAATACCAAAGAATCAGAAATTCCTACCCTGAGCTCCTCTGGAATGTACAGCCTCCCAACGGTTTCTTTCCCAAATCAGAAACATCTTTGGAAATGAATCAGATATTTCTCACACATTAGCACTGCCTTCCCCCAGTAACAATAAGGACATTTCAGCACGACAGGGATAAACTTTCCTTTTTTGAAATCCTGCAGATTCTCAGAGACCTCAAAGACGACGGCAAAAACGCAACTTTTTGGCCGCAGCATTCGGGGAGGTTGAGAGAATCAACACTTTTGAATTAATAACCAGGTCATCAGATCCTCTGCTTGTGACGTAGATGTTGATATCTTCCAAATTCCTGTCCTCCTTAGCCTTCAAAAAATACTGAAGGAATTGGGATTGTTCAGCCTGGAGAAGAGGAAGATCTGGGGTGACCTAATTCTGGTCTTCCAGTGCCTGAAGGGTGTTGACAAGGGGGAAAAGTCTTCCCACTGAGAGATAGTAGGTTTAGAAGGGATATGAGAATTAAACTCTTCCCTGTGAGGGTGGGCAGGCCCTGGCACAGGGTGCCCAGAGAAGCTGTGGCTGCTCCTGGATCCCTGGAAGTGTCCAAGGCCAGGCTGGACGGGGCTTGGAGCACCCTGGAATGGTTGAAGGTGTCCCTGCCCATGGCAGGGGGGTGGGAACTGGGTGATCTTTAAGGTCGCTCCCAACCCAAACCATTCTGGGATTCCATGAAAAACAAATGCAGCTCAAAACACCCCTCACAATGGGATACTCAAATCCCTGGACCACCAGCCCGGTAGTGGGAGGAATTTCTCTTCTTTTCCTTGTGCTGCCATGCAACAAAAACAGAGGAATGAAAGGAGAAAGGTTACGAGCAAAGCCAGCTCTTCAGGGTCACATCTTCCACAGCAGGTCCTGGAGTCTGACCTTGCTGCCAAGACTTGGTGATTGTCACGGCAAAAAGTTGTCAAAGTTTGCTGGTTCAGTGTGCAGGACTCTCCAGCTGTGCCCACACGTGGTACAGACTCATCTCTGGTGAAACACACCTTGGGTCAGTCCCCACACAGAGGTGAAACACCAAGGAAAGATTTAGGGGACAAAGCCACCCCACCTATCTCCAGCTCACTGCTCCAGCCACTCACCCTGAGCTGGACAATGCCGGGGTGACCTCCAGAAAGGTGACAACAAGCTGTTCCTGGCCAAACCTCCCCAAAAGCTCGGCTGTAGGGTGTGGAGAAGAGGGGACCACCACCAGTTCCATCAGGAACATTTGGAAAAAGAGACTTGCGGCAACCGAATCCTGCGGGGCCCGAGCCTGCCAGCGTGTGGGAGGATGTGCTCCGAGGATCCTCGAGCCGCTCCTCTCCCTTGCTGGCTTCCAGAGGGAGCCAGACATCCCTCTCCGAGAAGCTGAGGCAGCTGGGCACACGGGGAAGCTGAAAAGCACCGAAATTTCAGAGTGTAGGGGGACGGCCAGGACAGTTTCATTACTTCCACAGCCGAGCCGATGATATTTTGGTCGTGCAGTTTTGGATTTAGGCACTGAAGTCTGCCTCACTGCTAAATCCTTTTTTGGATTTGGCCTTAAAACCTTATGTTCAGCAGCATTTGTTTTATCTTCGAGACTTAGAACACAAGGAGAATTTGGCTTGACTGTTTTCTTTCTTCATTCACACGAGGAATCCTGTGAATTCGTGGGGATGGAAATACGATAATAATGTCTCCTTTAAATTCGTCCCCGTTATGGGACACTGAGGCTGCACAGCCCTGCAGAGAGCAGAGGAAGAGTTTCTCGTTTCAGGATGTCAAATGTGCCTCCAGATTTCTTGGGTTTCACTGCAATATTGAACTAGACTTTTGGTAGCAGAATGTGAGCTCTTTTAAAAATAGTTTAGACAAGACATTTGGTAGAAAATGTTAAAGCACATTAACTAGTGAATAAAAACTAACACAGGAAAATGTACTTTCTAAGCTATGGAGCTGCTGCAGTCATGGCTGTGTGAGACCTGTAACTCTGTCTCAAAAGATTTAAGCAAATTATACATAATGGGCCAGCAAATTTTGTATAATGAGGCCATTTCTGTTCTGTTTTATACTTTTCTTTTTAATTCATTGCATAAATGTAACAGAACAGAAGCCGATGCTATATGCTTCTTTTATTTAAGTGTCTGTCAAAGAATAAGAGAAATCAGACAAAAAAAAAAAGCATTTCTCAAAGAAATTTGATCATAAATATTTACTGGCAGGGCTTTATTTAGTCTGCTGAAACAACAGACACAAAATTAAGAGCACCTTCTTGATTAGAAGGCTTTTGTTCAAAGCTTTGGAGTAAAATAAGTAATTCTAAATGTGCAAGTGTTTGCATTTAGTCACTGTATATAAAAACACAGTTTTCTCCAGCAGGGAGCTGCAATCGGAGCACGCATCCAATTGCGGCTGTTGCTCCGCAGGAATCTTTACATTTTTACAAGGAGAGGCAGAATATACATTTTTAGTGAATTCAAATGATTTTTTTGTTGTTGTTGTTGTTGTTTTTAGAAAAACTGACAAGAGATTTTTTTTTCACCACGGCGTAGCAGGACAAAATAGCAGCAGTGTGTTCAGCACTTCCACAAAATACCTCAGCTTGGTGCCCTCGAGAGGCGCAAAGAGCGGCAAAAGGTAATTTGGAGATGGGTGGACAGAACCCTGCAGGAGATGGGGAGAGCTAAAACAAGTTTCTGAAGTGCAGTGGAAAGTCTCTTCAGCGAAGTGACGCCGCACAAGAGGAGAAGCACCAGATGGCAAACTGGCAGAGTGTGCTCCTCTGCCAAAACGAGTGTGTCAGGAGAAGGAGAAAAGTGGAATCAGACGAACGGAAGGAGATAAGGAGTGATTTGATTTGGAACCACAAGAGCTGTCAGAAGATGAGGAGGAGTTTGGCTGAACTTTGTGGAAGTGAGAAGCTTCCTGCAAAGCAGGGCAACGAGTTTGTGCTCCCTCAGTGAAAGGGAGTGCTCTGTGCACTCCCAAGGTGGGCTGGACGTGCTCAGAATCCCGAATTATGGCTCTTAGAGGGAGAGGAAGTTCTGCTTCAGAACGGGGTTATTTCACTCTGAGTGCTCTGAAGGAACCTGGCTGAACCTGCAGCTCAGCACAGGTGACATTACCCAAACCTATCAAGCTAAGGAGACAACAGCAGAAATAAATATTTCCCTGAATGCAGCGGGGATGTAAAATAAAGTATCAGTGAGGACAGGGATGGGCAATCCTGTGACAAGGGAATGAAATGTTATTCACTGTAAATATAAACCAGATCTTTCACTGCCCTCATTGCTGGTCTCAATGCATAGGTTAAGTCTGGCACAGAGAACAAAATCATTGAGTTCAACGCAGGTTTTTGGGGGTGGGTTCTGCATCACTTCAGTTCAACAAATGTGATGCCACCCGTGCCAGTTCACAGGAGCCACACCAACACCTCCACCCCCTGTCCTCCCTCCTTCCCAGTCCCAACAGCCTCTGACAAATGTGAGCATTCGCACACCCGCTCCATCTCACAAAACAACCTCCTTCCCATGTTAGGTGGCACTGGGATTTAACAGACACATTAATGGCCATAAGGGACATAATTTACAGACACGAACAGGCATTAACAGACATCCATAGGCAGGGTACGCGTGGAGCTTGGAAAGTCAAACCAAAACAAACATCCCAATGAGGTTTATTGGAAGCACAGACTAAGGGTATCAAACAGCAAAAAACCAAACCAAAACAAAACAAAAACAAAAACAAAAACAAACAACAAAAAAAACTAAACTATGGACCACTCCTGAATTTTCAGCTGCTTAAAATATGTATAAATGCAACATTTAGAAATCCATCTCCTGTTTACATTGAGAGCCACAGAAACACTGAATTGTTCAGGTCGCAAAAGCCCTTAAAATCATTGAGTCCAGCTTAACCTAGCACTGCCAAGCCCACCACTAACCCCTGCCCTTAAGGAACGCAAAATTCATATATTTTTTTTATTCTTCCAGAGGGTGATTTATTCTACCTGAAAGCTAGTTCAAGTAATTCTTTTTAAGAAATAGAAATTTCCCCTTTTGAAACGTCGCGAGATGAAAAAACTGCCTTGTAATTGCATTCTGATGAAAAAGTCTGTTTAGAAAGGCAGTGAGAAGAATGGTGAAAGCGTAATCGAGAGGATTTAAACCACATTTTAGCAGATGTTAACAGAAATCATGTTTGAAACGCAATAAATTCTCATTGCTGCTGTGTGTTACTACATAAGCCTGACCTTATTAGAACAGGAATTCTTACCAAAAGTTCCAATCCACGTTTCTGTGATTCCCCTGTTTATTTTGGCCTGACTTACACTCTGTACTCTCTCCAGTCAGTCTTTGACCTTCTGGCCTTTGCCAGTGGCTTTTATTTTTTTTTGCAGCAGCCCTTTGCTGGAGGAATTCATCCCCCCAGCAGCTCTCCAGCTCCCGGTGCTGCCTCCCTTTCCTGCCCAAGCACTGCAGTGGCTCGGAGGGAGCTGCTCTCTGGCTGCTCTGGAGGCTCCAAGGAGGGCCTTCCCAAAAGGAATAAATACAGGAAAATGGCAATGAGGAGAATAAAGTCAAACAGTGCTCAGCAAAATCTCACTCCAAAGGAAAATCATTTCTGCCATGAGAAATGTGTGTAAACATCTGACTTATCATTGGTGTCCTTGGCTAAAACTCATCTTAGAGGCATGGAACAAGTGTGCCTCTAAGATTTATTCCTACAATTCCATTTATTTGTGCTGCAACTGGCAATTACAGAGCCACCATATCTTGGGATCATTTGGGTTGGAAAATCCCTCCAGGACCATCAAGTCCAAGCTGTGCCCGATCCCCACCTTGTCCCCAGCCCAAGCACTGAGAGCCACATCCTGGAATTCCTTGGACACCTCCAGGGATGGGCACTCCAAACCTCCCTGGGCACCTCCAGTGCTTTATCAATTTATCAGTTGAAACAGCAGGATCAAACCCTCACTCAAAACCATCCCAGTTTTCATGCTTTAAGAAATAACAAACTCTGGTAGATAAACAATAAAAAATATACCTGATTTTTAGTCTTTAGTTGGAATTAAGGTTTGTGCATCCATATTAATTACTCATTTATAGTTCAACAATTCTTGGCTCATTTAATGCATGTTATTAATGTTGTAGTGTTGTTCCAAATTACATTTCACCTGGAAATCAGCCCTGTGAGGCAACAGGGAATCTTTGGGATAAAGTCCAGGAGGTGCATCACTGTGGCTCCTGCTTCCCTGAAACCATTGATGCCACCGTGCTTGAAGGTGGATCTTAGCTCAGAGGAGTTTTTAAAAGGCGAAAAACCTCAGGTGTTTTTCTTAGCTCTGCTTCAGCCCATGCAAGTTCACACACAGGGAGTATCTGAGAGATCTAGAAGGGAAAACCTTTAATCAGGATTATTAGAGATGACAGAGGAAAGATTTCTTTAATTAATGGTCCTTGCTGGCAACCTGTGCCACTGTAAAATTAGCTCCAAATTTGTTCTGCCATGTTTACGGGCTCCAGTTCAAAAATCCATGGAGTGTGGAGTGTTTTACAAGCTCTTGCAGCAGCACACAAAAGCAGGTGGTTGGGCTCAGTGTGAGGAGAAAATAAATGCAACCATTTATCTAGAACAATTTGCAACCCGCCAGGAGAGCTCAGATACCAACGCAGGGACAATTTCAGGATATCCACGGAGCAGCACAGCTCCAGAGGGACTGGATTTGCACAGAAATCTGCAAAACAGTTCTGCTGCCAGGCAGAGGGGAAGGGGCTCTGCACAGCCCCAGCACTGCCAGGGCTGCAGCTCCACCGATTTACCTCTCACAAAGCTCACTTCTCCTGCCAGGTTTTTATCCAGCTTCTGCTTTTGACATCGTTAATCAAGTCTGTCAGGAGCTCTGCAATAGTTAATTAACTAATTAATTGCTTTGCATGCCTGAGTGGAATAGAAAGCATTGCCAAGGCTGACTTTGTTTATCACAGAATCCCAGAGAGGGTTGGGTGGGGAGAGACCCTAAAGCTCATCCAGTGCCACCCCCTGCCATGGGCAGGGACACCTCCCAATGTCCCAGGCTGCTCCAACCCGGCCTTGGGCACTTCCAGGGATCCAGGGGCAGCCACAGCTTCTCTGGGCACCCTGTTCCCAGATCTGCAGGGATGCTGAGGTTGTAGGGAAAAAAAAAGCATAGATATTTTTCCTGGTGACAGGTGCTGCCAGTCTTCCCATCACAGGAACGTCTGTGGATTAAGGTTTTCCTGTTCCAAACATCACAGCCACTTGGAGCTTGTTCTCATGCTTTCCTCCAATATTCCATTTTCCCCCATGAAATGAAGCATTTTCCCTGCTTCAAGTCTGCTCTGAAAAGCTAAATTTAGCCCACAACCCGCCCCCCAACAGAGGTTCTCACACCACCACAGTTCCTTTCCCTGCTGCACAGGTGTCTTCCCAAGGATTTCAGTTCACCAGGATGGGCCCCCAGAGCGGCTGTGGGAATCTGTAACTCCAGGAATCACCAGGTGCAGATGCAGGTGCAGCTGCAGAACCATCAGGCACCACGCAGAAGTCCTTCAAGGCTGATAAATCATGCACTGCATCTGTTCCACACGAGGAAGAGGCACAGAGCGAGTTCGTTTCTCCAGGCACGCGTCTCCTTTTTGCCGTTGGCTTGGAATCCTCTTTCCACTTTTCCTTTTTTAAGCCCCACTGAACTCAAAATCCATTCCCACTGATCTGTTGTTTGGTCTTCCAAACAACTTGGCTTGACAATCTTGTGTAACTTAGATCTGCTTGAGGGCAGATTGATCTCGGAACACTTAAAATTCAGTCCATGAGGTTTGGGGGCTGCTCCGTGCTTTCTCCAAGGTGAAGCACCACATGGAAGTTGTCCTTTGGGTTTCTGTATTTTCTTTTCCAACAGTGGAGCATTGCAGGTGAAATTCAGGGAGAATTTTAATGTATTTCCAGCCCCCTGGTAATGTCAGCCATGGAGCGTCCCTGCTTTGCTCATCTTTTGTGTTTGATGAGGAAGAGCTGAAGGAATTGGGATAACTCAGCCTGGAGAACAGGAGATTTGGGGTGACCTAATCGTGGCCTTCCAAAACCTGAAGGAGCCAGCAGGAAAAATGTAGAAAAACTATTTATGAGGGCCTGGAGTGACCAGACACAGGGAATGGCTTCCCACTGCCAGAGGGCAGGGATGGATGGGATATTGGGAAGGAATTCCTGGCTGGGAAGGTGGGGAAGGGCTGGGCTGGAATTTCCAGAGAAGCCGTGGCTGCCCCTGAAAGTGCCCAAGGCCAGGCTGGGTTGGGCTCGGAAACCCTGGGATAGTGGAAGGTGTCCCTGCCCATGGCAGAGGTGACACTGGGTGGGTTTTTTTAGTTCCCTTCCATCCTAAACCATTCTGGGATTTTTATCAGGCTCCTCTTCTTCAGAGCTGTCCCCTTTCTGCTGTGTCTTGATTGTTTTAATTCAAGCAGTTTCTGGGTACAGAAGGAGATCGGGGAGCCACAACAGCACGTTTGGACCTCACCATTTATAACATTCTCCATCTTGTCTGTGTCATTTCACCCCCCATTCCTCATTTTATTCCTCTCTGATCACCCAAGGAGCGATTCTCACGTTGCTTTGCAAACACAAGCAGCCAAGCAGCAGCACGTGGGAGATAAAGGTTACTTCTCTGGGATTCTGCCCTAAGCAGAGAACAATATTTCTCTGTCACCAAAACCCCTCCCCAAGCTGCGGGGACTGCAAATGTCTTGTGTTCCGGGCCACGTTCCCCGAAGGGTATCAGGGAAAAGTTCAGCGCACACAAACCCCACCAGGTTCATTAATATTTAGTCAGTTGAATGTCCTTAACGCACCAGATGAACAAATGGGTCATTGATCCAGCCTCGAGTGGCTGCCTTGGCAAAAGCAAACAACATTCAGGGCAGCACAATGAAATTTGGGGTGTGCTTGTAGGAACAAAGACCCCAGCCCATATTTCTGGGATGGGAGATTCCTAGGAAACAGCGACCCTGGGAACAGCCTGCCACATCCCGTGGGCGTAGAGCTGAATGGGAGCTCCCAGAAAAGACCATCCCTGGCTTTGGGAATGCAGGAGAAGAGAACGGCCTTTGTCAAGCAGAGCTCTTTCCCACCATCAGGTCTGACCTGGCCGTGTCTCCTGCAGGAATTATACAGGGAAAACAATGAGCAGAATAAGTGAGTCAAGAACAAGACTTGCATGTGGTTTGGGTTGTTTTTTGTTTTTTATTAAACCACCTTCTGGGGGCTATTCTTATCACGGTAGAAAAAAGTGCTTTCCTAATATATTATAAAATGAGCCTGGCAGAAAAAATATCATGGCAAGGAAGTAATGCTATGATTTATCTATAATTAGAAAGACTTAGGCTCACATTTTTGTTCTGTATCTTGAAGAATAATGGAGATTGGAATCAGCAACCTGGATAAAATGAAGATAGCCCTGTGCTGTATGTAATTTTTCCTACCCCTGGGATTTGCTTCACTTCTTCCCATTCAAAACTTTGCTGTGGGGTTGAGATAAATTCTTTACATCAATAAACTCAGTTCTTTTTTCACTCAGGATTTCCATATAACCCTTTCTTTTCCTACTACAGGATGAGAAAGCATCTAGATCATACATTGTGATTAACATTTACTCAAATCTGAATAGATTTTTCCTTTGAGGTGAGGAACGAGGGGTTTTTTCCTGCATTGGGAAACAGACAAAGACCTCAGTGATTAAAATACAAGAACCCCAGGATTAAATATGTTCTATACTCAGATTTATCTGCCAAACCTCTCTGCACACACGTGCGCGCACTGACAACATCACTCAGCCTCACACCAGTGTGAACAAGTTTTGCAGCCAAGCCACATTCCATTAAAAGGAGTTAATTTTCTACAGCCCCACTCGGTGTCCTCCCCTTAGGAATTTAGTTTTCAATTAAATCTAAGCATGTTGGGATGAAAAAAAAAAAAAAAAAAAAAAAAACCAACCATCTTCTTCAAACCTCACAGCAGCCTCTTTTCCATGGCTTACATGAAATGGCACGTTTGGGGCCCTTGTCACGGTGATCTGGAAAAAAATCTGCTGCTCTTTAGGGCCTTGGGTGGGGAAAGCAGGACCTGAGAGCCCAAGTAAGGTGTTCAGGGAATTTGGCAGGATGCAAAGATGTAGGAAAAGTCCAGCAGATGGAGGGGATGCAGGGCAGTGCTGGACATGGGGCTTGGTAGTTTCAGCTTGATGATGTTTTCAAACAAAATTTGCCATCAGTTTTAGGTGCCCAGGACGTGAGCAGAGCACTTCTGAGTGCAGCATGGCAGGGAAAGAGCAGAGGAAAAAGGCAAACACAACATCCAGCACACACTAAAGATTAAATATTGCTCCAGCTATTAATTATATTTGGTACTTAAAGAGGAAAGGCACTTGGATCATTTCCTTAATTCTGGGAATACTCCAGTTACTACATTCTTGTGTATTTATGTTTCATTTCAAGAGAGAAAAATTGTTTTAAAACTGTAGAAATCACTTCAAAGGTTTGCAAATATCACTGACTTGGACTCACATGAGAGCATATCATTCATCCAGCCCCCTATGAAAAATACTTTAAATACAAAACAAAACAAAAAGAAATTAAAAATTCCCCTGAAGGAAACGCATTGTTCAGCTTTCAGAAAATAAAAAATGTCCCTGGCATTAAAAACCCAACATCTTTACTTGATGAAGCTCCACTTGGCGTAAAACCACACAAATACTGCAGAGATTTCCATTCACTCCCGAATTTCAGAGCTTTCCTGTGGGCCTCCAACCCTTTTCTGTGTGGAATCACCCAGGTGAGGGCTGTCCCTCCTCCTGGAAGTGCTCCCTGCTCTCGGAAAGTTGGGGAATTCTTTGCCCCAGCTGCTGTGCAGACACTCGGTGTCTGCTGTCTGCCCTGCAGTGAAAACAAATCACGGCCGCTCTGCCGGTCCCACGTTCCAACTGGGATTTTGCCATCTGTCCCTGTGTTTGCAGGGCTATTTCCATTTCCAAGCTCATACCAAACAAATTCCACCTCCAGCACCAGGAGCACTTCAAAAGGGATCATGTGGATGGGGGAACGTGCCTGGGAGTCGGGGGACCTGCATCTGTTCCCAGCTTTAAATCTCCTTTGGCAGCGTCGCATTCAAGGCTCCTGGAGTGGGGAGGGATCGGTGTCACCGCATCCAGCAGGGCCATAAAATTCCCAAATTCCCTCACTCCACGCTTTTCCGGGCTATTAGCACCCGGCTCTCAGCTGAGGTGTGTTAAATTGTGACAGACAGGTCGCGGCTCTCTGTGGAGGGTGAAAGTCTGATAGAAATATGCTGATCTGAAACACCATTAGTTCCAGGAATTTTTTAGTTAATTACGGCTGAAAACGGAGGACCTCCAACCATTCTACACACATCTAAGTTCTCAAAGGGGTTTAGTGTGAAACAGATTTTAAAAGTGGGGTTTTCTCCTGTTTTTCCCCTTTCCTAGGGCTCTCTCTGCAGTACTTCATCTCTAACCAGTGCCTGTGAACCTGGGCAGAGGAAAATTCAGCTTTTTTTAATGTATAAAAAGCAAACCAGAAGCTGATTTGATACACATTTAATCTCCCCAACCCTCAACCCCTGGTTGTTCCTCGTCCTCCTCCCCCAAAAGCAGAGCTTGTGCAGAGCTGCCAACTCTCATTCTTTTGGAGTGAGACACTCTCATTTATTGTCTCAATTTCAATCTGCCCCAGGCCCGAAATAAAGGCAGTCACCATTGATTTCAGGAGGATATTTAGAAACATTCCAATTCTTTCCGAGCCAATTAGATGACCATAAATTGGCAACTCGATAAATTTCCTGCTGGGGGTTTGGTTGTTGCACCAACACCTAGTGCTCCCTTCACCCAAACGTTCGGTTTTTGACAAAATAGTGCATAAAAGGGGGTGGCAGTGAGTGGCAAATGGGACAAAGGAAGCTCCCTGCCCTCCAGCAAACTTTAAAATGTCCCACCACATAGAAGGAATGACCTAAACAATATAAAATATTCCTGATTATATTTTGGAGCTATTTCCCCTTGGTCACGCAACTCGTCAGGGAGAAAGAGCAGAACAAAATAATAAATTCAGCTGCACCAGAGACACAACTTCTGACCCTTGGAGCACTTTGATGTGCACACAAACAAGTGCAAGGCAGATGCTTGGCTTTTCCACTTGCCAGCAAGCTCGGAGCAGATGGGATGGAAGGAGGATTCCAAAAGGGCTGCACATAAGGACAGAGATCCCCAGAGGTGCTAATAATCCTGATTTTCCTCTGTAAGATGCTGTGCCCCAGCTGTTTGATCGATAACTTCACATCTGAGCAACTTGTAGGATGCAAAGCATCTTCCGCTGCTGGGTCGTGTTTTAAAAATACCGCAAACAAAAACACTCCTAGAGCAGCACTGAAGAAAGATCTGTGCTGGAAGGCAAAGTGAACTTTGAGAGAGCATCACCTCGGCAAAAAAACAAGTCCAAGAAAGACAGGGAAATTTAAAAAAAAAATTAAAAAGTACCAGCATTTTGAAAAGCAGCTCCAAATGGCCACGCCAGCACCAGCTGGGCGTGGAAATGTGGACACAAAGCACAAAAACTCACGTGGCTGCTTCGCACACAGCCCATGCATAAGCGAGGAAATAAAGGAGCTGTTTCAGATGTTGTTCAAGCACTCTCAGCATTTTCTCTGCTATTTTAATCATGTTTACTACAGTAATGCCTGAAGAGCCAACCATGGAGAGACTCATTTGATTTTATCGAGGCATAGTTAAGTCCCCGCTTATTTTCTAAGCAGATGCTGCTCATGATTTTCCTGCTCATATTTGATCATTTCTTCAAATAACAGCTATAACTGAGAAAAGAATTGAGAAAACATTCTGTGACAGATTTTCATGTTCTGGATTAACTGGAAAGCATAATCTGATCCTGGAGTCATGCTGTCGAGGAGTGACTTGACACATCACTTCCATCTAAGTGCTTTATTTCCTGCCTGGACGGGGGAGAAAAAAAAAACACTTTTAACTGGACATAATCACATGTGGATGTGAGGCACTACTTGTGTTCACAAGTAAACACACAAATTGCGTTTTGCTGCTTGTGGCACTGAGGTTTCTGTCCCAAGGACTCACTTAAAGTGCAGCACAGCTAAAGGAATGGAATTTCCCACCTCATTTTGGAGGTATTGGCACGCATGGAAAGGGGTCAGGAGGGTGCTCATGGCAGCAGGTAGGTTCTGCATCAGATCCACCTCTCCAGGATCTTCTGGGGATTTATTCAAATTAAACTCCACTGGTGGCAGTAGCAGAGAAGACCTGATTTTGACAGATGAGAAACCCATTGCAAAAGGGTTGATACCATGATTAAAATAGGTCTAAAAATCAACTAATTGATTTTTAAAAAAAGCCAACCCCAAAATGAGCTTAAAATTTACGTCCCGTCTTCCTCTGAGCTCTTTTCCTTCAGTGCATTAATCAAGCTAAAAGCAGGACAGGGATGGTTGTTTGCATAAGCCGAGTCAAATATATATTTTAGCTGTTGCTGTTGAAAGAAAAAAGAATTATTTTGCAGGAACGGAAGCTCAAACATTATAATACATGCAAAAAAAAAAGCATCAGCCCAATTAGATTCCTTTATGCCCAGCATATGGCAGAGAGGTACATGCCATGTACTAATGTCTCTGCAGAGCTATTTTGGGATCCTATGAGGCTGCAATCTGAGAGGAGTGGTGACAGATCCACAGGCACAACTGGGTTACATTCGTCAGGGATGCGCCTGGAGAACTCCTCGCAGCCAGGAACTTCACAGCAAGCCGCAGAAACTTTCCCCAATGCCCGTGTTCCTGAGATTTGCTGGAAAATGAGAGGGCAGGAGGAAGGTCCAGTGGACAGCAAACTTCAGAGAGGGGAAGCGTGACCGGTTCACTGGCACTTCACAGCCTGGGAGGTGACACCAGTGACAAACAGCCATGAGACCTCCCTTTATCCCCTCACAAAATTTTTGCCTGTAAAGTCTTTATGTATTCAGGTTTAAATATTCAACTTTTGCGTGCATTAATGTCCCCGCTTCAGTCTAAACTTGGTTTAAACTTTAATCAGCAGGGAGAACTGAGCACTGAGCCCCTCTCAGCATCGGCGTTGCTTCCAACACTCGCTGCAGTTTGACAGTGAAGCGGGGTAAATATCTGAGGGATGGATATTCCATTTACACAGGAGCAAATGGAGTTCTTTCAGAGAGGCAACTTCAAAGCCTTGTAAAAACCTGCAGAGAAATCCGAGTTCCTCTGAAACCAAGGACAAAAGTCCCAGCAATTTCGACAGGGATGGGGTTTCATCATGGGGCTGGAAATAGATGTTTAAGGTCCCTTCCAACCCAAACCATTCCATGATTCCAGGGTTCTCAGATCCTGGAAATTCAGCAGGCAAGCTCAGAGGCTGACCTGTATAGTCTGTGGCTGATAATCTGCAGGACAGACCTGGCAAATTTTTTCTGGATGGGGAGGAGAGGTCAGGATCAGTAGCGGCAGGAAGAGGATTCCAAGTAGGAATGGGCTTCACGGTCTCTCATTCATGACAAGCACACGGAGGGCTTTACCTTGTTCTGTATTATCCCTTTTCCTGATTATCTTGGCAAAGACAGAACCTTCCCTGCTCCTTTGTGACTTTTTTCAGTAGGGGAAGTCACGGCCCATTGCAGGACTCCACCTCTGCTTAGGAACATGTCAGGAAGAAAAATAACCAGATCCTATTTCATCCTTAAATGGAATAGGTTTAAATACATTGGTGGAATGTCATCCAGCTCGCAGGAGATTACAGGGGAGGAGAGGGGGGAATATCTGAAGTTTGGGATGATCAAGTGACAGAGGGCTGAGAGCAGAGACCCCCATCCTTCCATGGCTCTGGACACACCCTGCAGCGAGGGATGGGGCACGGAACACCCAGCTTTCCTCATGGATCCCAAACTCTGGGAGCAGGGATTGTTTATGGAACAGGTTCTGCCCCTCCCAGGGCAGCAGCTGCACTCCAGCATATCCCAGTGGGGTTGAATATTCCAGGGACAAGGAGGGCAGAGGGAGGGAAGGTTGGCAGGTACTGAGCACCCCCTGCTCCAGCTGGGTTCAGCGTGAGGTGGGAATATGAGATTAATGACAGACCAAACTGCACAACAGTTCCAAAACAGTAAGGAGACAAAAATCCCTTTTGCTTCTATTAAATAAGATGATAATTGTTCTGTCTCAAGAATTTCATCCCTAGGGAACAGGCCCTGTCAGCCCAGGTGCCCCACACTGCGCCATGAGCCTTCCTCAGATTTGTAAGCAAACACTAAAAACAGTTCAAATGTGAATTGATGCTCCCTGTGTGAGCTCAGAGAAACAGAACTGCTCTTTTCCTCGTAAATGCAAACCCAGCTCTATCTGTTATTGATGCCAAGGAGTCGCTATCTGCGCATCCGTTTGATAAAAACATCACAACTTTAATTGCTAAATAATCTTGTACAAGGCAGGGTTATTCCGAGTGCCGAGTTCTCTCTCGCACTTCAGCTCCTCAGAGGGTACTTTCTGGAAGGATTTGCATGGCAGTCAAAGCATGCAAAAATTTATAAATACCAACACAGATGCCAACATGTCGGGAGAAATGTAGTTCTAACGTTTGAAAGCTAGAAGAAATTAATGTTGATCCTGATTGGAACAGTCACTGTATTTGCAGTGTCTGGATATTTATTTATTTTTTTTTTTCCTTTAAAAAAAGAAAACAACAACATAAATTTGGTTTGTAAAAAATCCTCCGTGTCCCAAACTCCATTTCTTGGCCCCAACATGACAGTGTTACAGGAAGAGAAGAACAGTTTATTTAAAACAGCTCCAGGATTTAAGGCTGAGCTGACATAACGAATTTTTCCATCCAAACATTGCCGGCTCCAACACAGGCATCAGCTCCAAATCAGCCATGGAAGTTGGGCCCATGCTGCTGGTGGGATTGCACAAATCACCACAGGCTGAGGAAAAGCAGAGCCTCTCCCCAGGATCCTCTCCCCAAAAACTCGTGGTGTGGCTGCTTCAGACTTTAAATAATTCCCAGAGCACCTGAGGCTGCGGAAACTCCCTGGTGTATAAACAAAACTCTGTCTGAGTGTGCAGGTGGAAGGAAATGGAAATTTTCTGCACAGCAATGCTCTCAAAAGATTTCAAATACTTCATGCCTACTACTTAATTAATTTCCTAACAGAGCACTTAGTGCTGGGGAGAGGGATGAAGGGATAAAGAATGAAGCTACGGGATTTACTCACAGCCCAAGGCAAACTGCAAAGAGTCTCCTACGTGGTACAACAAAATCCAGCATCAGGCTAAAACAAACTCTTTAGATGGGATTTGGGAAGGAATTGTTCCCTGGGAGGGTGGGCAGGCCCTGGCACAGGGTGCCCAGAGCAGCTGTGGCTGCTCCTGGATCCCTGGAAATGTCCCAGGCCAGGTTGGACAGGGCTTGGAGCACCCTGGAATAGTGGAAGGTGTCCCTGCCCATGGCAGGTTAGAAATAAATGACTTTTAAAAGTCCCTTTCAACCCAAACCATTCATTCAAGGACTCTACAAACTTTGATTTCAGCATTTCTAAACCCTTCCTCGTGTGGTTAGAGAGCAGTTTAACATGTTAAGCAAACTGCATGTGGGGGAACAGAATAACACATCTGGGACAAGAAATGGAAATCCTGACCTCCAATTCCCTTCCCAGACAGGTGAAGTTCTCATCGTTGGCAGTGGGAATGTCCTCATTAGCGCTTTCACACTGCCAGCACTGCCCTGCAAGAAAAGGGTAAATTTTACCCAGATCAGGGTAAAATCAGATCCTGCTTCCCACAGCCACCACAACCACGGGGGGACAAGAGTTTGCCTTTTGTCATTAATCCAGTGCCACTGCCTTTTTCCTGTAGTTCAGTGCCACGGTCTGCAGGATGCAGCGGGAGCAGGGACAGCTGAGCCGCAGCAGTGTCAGGACACATTAGGGCTCATCAGAGATGCTCAGACTAAAGCCTTCAGGACTTTGTTTCACTGGCAAAGGTGAAAACTTAGTTTAGCTTCTAATGACTTCTCATCCACCCAATAGAATCTCCTGAGTTAAACAGAAAAAAAAAACTAAAAAAGGCAAACATGAAAATTTAGGAGTTTTTCACTTTATCCATTTCATCTTTGCTGTCAACGCAGTCCCTTTACCATCTTAAACCCAGCTTTCATGAAAAGAGCTAAAGGTGACTCTGATGCACTGGATTAAAGAAAAAGCATCACAATCTCTCTGTTTTCAGTTTCATGTGTGTTGGAAAGCTTGTAGGTTTAGGTGTGAATACTTTAAAACGGTTCTGATGAACAGATTTAGGTGACACATTATTCTGCAGGGCAGGCTGAGACAGAGCCTCAGTTTTCTGTCTCACGTTAGGGAGAATTGTTAAAAAAGCTAAATTAAAAAAAAAAAAAAAAGCTGATAAACAGCTTAAATTAGATTTGATCGTAGCCAAACAGGAGGATCAGACCTTTGAAATGGGAATTGCCTTTATAATTTGCCCTGGGCTTTGGACAGCTTTATGGGGATGGAGATGGATGGGGACATCAAGCCATGGAATCCAACAGCATCACCAGGAGGAATCCCAAGGTGGGCTGAAATAGGGTCCTGGGCCACAGGCAGAAGCTGGAGGGAACATAGAAATATTTTCTAATAAAAACCTTTATGAAAACTAAAATGCCTTTCCCTGGCTCCTGCCAGACAGGGGCTCTGGGCAGTCACTCAGCACCGAGCAGTGCCACCAAGAACTAGCCCAGCAACTCCGTTTGTCCAAAACCATGACGATCTACAGACCCTTTCTAAATGAAACAAGAAAATAAACCCAGGGATTTCCGATAAATGCGTTCCAAAAGGCATCCATAAAGATCATGGCTTACACATTTTCACCAACACATCAATTGCTGTGTTTAAATTTAAAATGCATGTGAAGTAATGGAGTCTGCATCTTACTTTGAAGATGTATCCAAACAGAAATGAACTTTGCTATGCAATAGCAAGGGGTTATATATTGATTTTGGAGGCCAAGCTATCCATACTTCTCTACAAACGTCACATATTTCACAAAGGGCTTAATGCTATTTACATTGCATTAGCGATGGACAAATGGGTTTGGGCAGAACGTGCCAAAGCTGAAACAAATTCCAGGTCAGAAGAATGTTTGGTTACTTCTTACCATGAACATTCCTTGCCCGTGTCTGATTCCAGGTGCTAATCCAGCAGTGAAATCCTGGGAAGGTCTCTGGCTGGATGACCAGAAGCAGGAAGCAGCAAGTCACAGAGCTCAGCTTGGTCCTGAGCTTGAGCTTGAGAGAGTATTTGGGTCCAGATGATCCATTTTTGGGTGACAGCTCTGTAAACATCTTGAGCAAACACATCTTAGGAAGTGCTCAACCCCTTCTGGCCGCCCTGGGAAGTTGAGTGACTTTGAAAAGGCAGCCAAAGTTTTGGGATCGTGTCCATGTCACAGAAGTTTGCGGCAGAGATCTGCTGGATGAAGTCCATCCTCATGATCACACAGCGCTTCCCTTTAAAGAGCATCATCACACCCCTAAGACACTGAACATTCACTTGCTGCCAAACACTCAAAGGCACACACTCAAACCCTAAAAAGGAATCAGAAAATCTTGCCACCCCGCTCGCTTCGTTTTCCCAAATGTTATTTTTTGGTGGAACTCTTTGAGGCTCAGCTTTTCCTCGGAACATCCTGGAGGACGGAGGGTGTCAGAGCAGCACATCCACACGTCCGATTGTCAGCTCCCGACTCTGAACCCAGAACTTTGGTTTAGCGTGGCCATGAAATCCCTGCTATCCCCTAAATAAAGTTTCCATCTTAATAGTTCAAAGCCACGGTGCCATATGCTAAATGACACGAATAGCTTGTTCATCTTTATAATTAACTTCAACTCTCTTGACTTGTCTGCCTGCTTCGGTAGTGTTTGGCTGCTTCTCTTGAGCTTGGTGTGATCAGAACTGTGCAAATCTAATCGGAAATTTCTCCTTCACCAAGGTCATCCCTGCTCATGATCCAGCAGGGAAAAGCCCATGGCACTGACCCCACTTGTTTTCCCTCCTCACTAGGAATTCTCTCCTTCCCTGACACCCTGTGTTTCATCTCCATAAGCCAGTCCATAATCCATTTCAATGGCTCTTCCCCTGGGTTATTTTTAATCTTAAAAAGCCCCATCAGTCTGTGGTGTCGCAGGCAGCCTCTCGTTCCTTTGAAACAAGGAGTGAAATAAAGCAGCTCTTCCCTTCTTATGTTGATAATTGTTCCTATTTTCAAAGACGTTTGGGGAGATTTATTAATTACGGGGTTTTTTCCCTTCCTCCCTTTCACTCCAGTGAAGCCACAAAAATATCTGATTTCTGCCTTTTACTCCTTCAAAGAATCACAGAATCCCAGAATGGTTTGGGCTTAAAGGAACCTTAAAGCCCCCTCAGTGACCCTGCTGTTGTCAGGGGCACCATCCACTATCCCTGGCTGCTCCAAGCCCCTCCCAGCCTGGCTTTGGTTGGGATCCAGAGGCAGCCACAGCTTCTCTGGGCACCCTGTGCCAGGGACTCCCCACTCTCCCAGGCAGGAATTCCTCCCCAATCTCCCACCCATCCCTGCCCTCTGGCAGTGGAAGCCATTCCCTGTGTCCTGTCCCTCCAGCCCTTGGCCCAGTCCCTCTCCAGCTCTCCTGGAGCCCCTTCAGGCCCTGCCAGGAGCTCTGAGCTCTCCCTGGATCCTTCCCTTCTCCAGGGGAACATTCCCAGCTCTCCCAGCCTGGCTCCAGGGGGGCTCCAGCCCTGGAGCAGATCCGTGGATTCCTCTGGACTCTCTCCAGCAGCTCCTGCTGATGTTGGACCCAGATCTGGGTGCATCTCTCCTGTATTTGTGCTGTTTCACCTTCCCGCTCTCCCTGAGCTGAACCTGCTGCTGGGGGAGCCCAAGTTCTCCATCTCCCCACAGCTCTGCCTTCAGCTCCTTCATGGATCAGCACCGAATCTCCCAAAAAACATGGATGCTTTTCCTGCTTTATCTGCTCATTGACAGGGAGTTCCTCAGGGACAAGGCAGTCCCCAAAACTGCGGAATGAAGGAAGGAATCACCAAAACCACGTCAGATTTAGCATTCCCTCCCTGCCCTTCAATCCTCTTACACTTTTTCGCTGAAAATATCCATTTCCAAGTCTTCCATTTTATCACTTCCTTTGAATAAACTAGATTTCTGATTTTCTCTTGCTCTCTGCCCCTCACCCCCTTTCCCTTCTGTCCTCATTCCCCATTCTGAACTTCCTCATCTCTTCAGCAGCAAACATCAGAAAAAGGGGGAAAAGAGCTGAAGTGGAGGCAAAACCAAACATATGGAATATTTTCCCTTTAAAGGCACAAATATAAAGGCGTTCTCCCCATTCAGCAAGAACAACAGAAGGAAAGGCAATTGAAAATATTCAAGAATTTTCACAATTTCCTCATTTTTTAACCACCCCTAGAAAAAAAACGGGAGCTATTCAGCCATGAGTACATTTCACTGAAGTGACACTTAACAATCCAAAAATATGGCATTTCATTTTGCATTTCTCTCTGAGCAGGAGATAATTTCATGTGTGGCTGCTGCAACAGCTGCACTGGTCCCCAAAAATTCCTTGTTTGAGATGAAGAGGGTTAATCACGCTGTATTCAGGTTTTCGGGGTGGGTTTTTTTCCTTTGGTTTAAAGTCAGACTTTCACATTAAAAATACTACAAAAATTAATTTTCACAGACAAATAAGATGCTGTTTTCTTTATCCATCTGAGGCCAAAGATGGATTCTGTTGCCACAAAACTGGAATCCGTTGCCTCCCACAGCTCAGAAATCACTCGGGAAGCGCCGAACACTGATAATTCCTGCTGACTCCACATTTGGAGGTTGAGATCCAAGTTTAATCAATCCACCGAAAACAATGACTGGATCCAAACCCAGCTGCTGCTCTGCCAGGGAAAAGAATCATTTCACCTGTTCCACAGTGGGGTTTATAGAACATCAAATGTTCCTCTTTTGTTTCAGCCACTTCTGCCAGCAAAGGAGGGAAAACCAGGGAAAATCTCAATGCAGAGGCAGCATCTCACTGGCACAGCCAAGGAGGGACTTGTGGGGTGAGTCATGGAATTATTGAGGTTGGAAAAGACCTTTTAGATCCTCCAATCCAACCATTATAAAACATTTAACCATTAAAATGGGCCATGTTTTTCTTCTGGTTCTTGGATATGAGGTGAGGTGGAAGGGGCTGAAAAGGAGAAGCCCACAGCGCCTCCTTTGGCCTGAAGGACCCCAAGGTTCATCTCAAGGTCTTTTACAGAAAAAAGAAAAAAGAAAAAAGAAAAAAGAAAAAAGAAAAAAGAAAAAAGAAAAAAGAAAAAAGAAAAAAGAAAAAAGAAAAAAGAAAAAAGAAAAAAGAAAAAAGAAAAAAGAAAAAAAGTAAACCTGCATTTCTAAATTAAAACAAAAACAAAAACAAACAAACAAACAAAAAAAATCACCTAAGTGAAGAAGCAAATATTCTCTGTGTTTCTTAATAAATTGATTGCATGTGATGTAAACACCAATCTCAGAGCCACAAGCAGCAGGGCAGAAAGGTTCAACACAATCTGCAACATGTGTGCTGGAAAATATCCCCTTTAACTCTGAAAAACCTTATCTTTTAATAGCACCAGAGATCAGCCATAAAGTTTTGCTTTAACCTTGTTTCTCTTCCATGCGATTTTTTTATTTACTTAGATAATATTAAATATTTGATGTCATAAAATGTGTTCTTGACCCAACAGATCTTTAAATATCTCCCTTTTCTGACCGATATCTGTGTCTCTGTGCGCTGGCCAAGTTCAAACCCAGTCTAAACAACATCCTGGCTTCACCGTGCATTAAAACAGCTGCCAGCCCTGGTTTTTTTTTTTTTTTTTCTTTTTCTCTATTTCACAGTTCCAACTGTTCCAAAAGCATTAAATTTCCACTCATGTTTAGTAACAGGGACATAAATACAAAAATGTTCCATAGTATAGAGACATCCCTATACTTTTTCGTCCTTTATTGTTTAAACACTTCGCTAAACAGAGCAATACATTCAATTTCCAGTAGAATATGACAGGAATGTGCATTATTTTTGAGTAAGGGTATAACTTGATGTGATATTTAAGCAAAGATGGCTGCATGAAGATTATTTCCTAGAAATCAATATTCCACAGGGGAGAGCTGATGTCTCAAGTACATGGGAGAGTCATTGACTCCAGCTGCCTGTGACGTGGAAAATAGTCTGCATGGAGGCTGTTGGGGCTCGAAATAAAAGTATGGGAATATGGATTTTTATATGCATTATGGAGTTCACAATTCCAACACTCTGCTTGAGACAATCCCGGGAAATTGATGTCCTATATACTGCACACACCACTGCAAATCTATTCCATAGACTCACGGGATCATTAAGGTTGGAAAAGAGTTTCAAGGTCATGGAGTCCAAGCTGTGCCCAATCCCCACCTTGTCCCCAGCCAGAGCTCTGAGTGCCACCTCCAGCAATTCCTGGGACACCTCCAGGGATGGACACTCCAAGCCTCCCTGGGCACTTCCAATCCCTGAGCACCCTTTCCATGGGGAAATTCCTGCTGCTGTCCACCCTGAGCTCCCCTGGCCCAGCCTGAGGCCATTCCCTCTGCTCCTGTCCCTGTTCCCTGGCAGCAGATCCCAAATCCCCCCGGCTGTCCCCTCCTGTCAGGGAATTCCAGAGAGGGAAAAGATCCCTCTGCATCCTCCTTTTCTCCAGGATGAGCCCCTTTCCAGATGCCTCAGGAGTTCTCCAGCCCCTTCCCAGCTCCCTCAGGAATTCTCCAGCCCCTTTCCCAGCTCCCTCAGGAATTCTCCAGCCCCTTTCCCATCTCCCTCAGGAATTCTCCAGCCCTTTCCCAGCTCCCTCAGGAATTCTCCAGCCTTTCCCAGCTCCCTTCCCCTCCCTGGCCACGCTCCAGCCCCTCCGTGTCCCCTTGTCGCAGAGCTGTCCCCGGCGCTGGCGGTGCCCCGGCAGTGCCAGCACAGTGACGGGCCCTGCCCTGGGCTGTGTCACAGCGGGGCTGGCATAGCCCAGGGGCCTCTCACCCACCTGGGCACCCCTGGGCTCGTGTCCAGCCGCTGTCACCAGCACCCCCAGGGCCTTTCCCAGATTTCCAGCCCCCCTGCCCAGCCTGGAGGTGCCGGGAATTGTTGTGACCCAAAGGCAGGACCCAGCACTCATCCCATGGCTCCAGCCTGTCCAGATCCCTCTGCAGAGCCTCCTGCCCTCCAGCAGCTCAACAGCTCCGATGCTTTAAGTTTTATCTTCCCTGTGTTCCATGTTCCATGCTGCCCAGGCGCAGCTCTGAGCTCGCACTCGGTGTCACTCAGCTCTCTGCACACCCCAGCCACACAAAACAAATCCTGCTCCTGCTGCACACCAAGGACACCTGGGACAAGTGTTCAGCCCAAAAGCACCAACAGCAGTGCCTGGAGGGAGGAACAAGGAGGATGGGACTGCAGAACCTGGAGCTGGAATTGGGCAATGAAACCCCAACGTGCAAATGGAACAAAACTTATTAAAAAAGTAAGACCGCGTGACCGGGCAGCCATTTTGTGAACATTTTGCGTCCATTTTGGGTCCACCTTGGGTGTAGCCCTGGTGAGGCCCTGTCCTGCCCAAGGTGTATCCTCGAGGCCTTTTAATAAATCTCTGCTTTATTCTCCAGCTCTGTCCAGTCTCTATTCCAGGTCACCTTCCCAAGGCATCACCCCCACCCATTTTGGTGTCGACAGCAAATTTCCTGAGAGCGCCTCGATCCCCTCATCCACATCAGCAATAAAGACATTAAACAGGACTGGCCACCGACCCTGGGGGACACCACAGGTGATGGGACACCAGCTGGATGTGGCACCACGCCCCAGGCTCGGCCAGCAGCCAGTTCTCAGAGCGACCCTGTCCAAGCCTGGGCTGCAGCTTCTCCAGGAGACTCTGTGGGAGATGTGCCCAAGGCCGTGGCCAAGTCCAGGTCACATCCACAGCCTTTCCCTCCTCCACCAGCTGGGTCACCTGGCCATGGAAGGAGCCCATGAAAGCTACTGCTCAATCAGCTGTATTCCATAAGACGTTGGTGATATTTGCCAATATTATTTCCAAGAGATGGGAGCCTAAAATAGAGCAGTGGGTGTAGGCAAATTCTCGGGATATTCTGTTCTTTCATCACACTCTAGAAGAGTGGATGAGGCAGGGCCAGGTCCCAGAGTCGGGAATGTGACACAACGGCCCAAGACCAACTCTGAATTAAACCCTATTTTTTTTTTTCTTCTTGTTAATTACAAACGGTTCTGTATTGGGAAAGTGGGACTGCAGTTAATGTGTAATTAACTCCTTTGGGCAAGTCACAGCCCTCTGCTGAAAACTCCACCTCCTTTTATCTGATCCATCCACGCCCTTGAGTGCCTGCAACGCTGCATGGGATGCGTGGGATTGCTCTGATGGCAGATTCCCAACTTTACATAATGTAAACAAAACAGCTCCGTTCAGCAACTCCTTGCCTCCCCTGTAAAATTGCTTCAAGACCCAGGAGTGCAAGAAAAATCAAGCTGTGGCCTATAAGGCAGAGGAAAAGAAATTAAATCACTTTTAAAAGAATGTCTCTGGGGTGAGGGTAACACCAAAGCGGAGCAAATTCCAAGAAAGGGATTTTATGTTGTTTAAAAGAACCCAACAAACTCAACCAGCTGAACCCAAAGCTCCCCGGTGCCAGGGGCAGTGCTGGGAAGTCTGAACCCACAGCTGGTTCACCACCAGTGGAAATAACATTTGTCCCTCGCTCTCCAGCTGAGCAGGAAATTACACTTGGGAATCTGAAAGTTTTTAAGACGCTTTAAAAGTGTAATTAGGTGTTCAGGATGCCGGCAAGGACCCTCCATGCTCAGAAATGCAGATTTGCGAAGGCAGAAGTCCAGAAATCCTGGGCACTGAGCTAATTTAACATCTCTGTGGCCACTCAGCAGCTCCAGCACTGGGACAGCAGAGGTAATA